>NW_021940682.1:42700709-42802987 GCF_001715985.3 Manacus vitellinus | reverse complement strand
CCTGGAGCACCTCCTGCCCCTCCTTCTGCACTGACCTTGGTGTCTACCTTGTTGTTCCCATGTTCTCACTCCGCTCTTTCCTGGCTGGAAATTTTCACCTGCACAACAATCTTCTATTCTTAAATATGTTATCACAGAGGCATTACCATCACTCCTGATGGACTCGGCCTTGGCCAGTGGCAGGAAGCCCGTCCTGGAGCCGGCTGGCATTGACTCCACCAGCCAGGGAAGCTTCTAGCAGGTTCTAACAGAAGCCACCCCTGTAGCCACCCTGCTACCAAAACCCAGCCACAGAAACCCACTGGACTTCAATGATCCTTGTGGGTAACTTCCCATCTCAGGATATTTCATAATTCTAATAAAAAACCATGAGAGATATGCAGAGATATTTATATATTTTAGTTTGTATTATAAAGAACATAGAATCATAGAATGGTTTGGTTTGGAAGGGACCTTAAAGATCATCTAGTTCAATCCCTCTGCTGTGGGCAGGGATACCTTCCACTAGACCAGGTTGCTCAGAGCCCTTGAACTCTTCCAGGATAGGACACTCACCACTTGTCTGGGCAACCTGTTGCAGTGTCTCACTATGCTCACGATAAATAATTTATTCCTAATATTTAATCTAAACATTTCCTCTTTCAGTTTTAAGGCATTACCCCTTGTCCTGTAACTTCATGCCTTTGTAAAAAGTTCCTCTCTAGCCTTCTGGTAGGACCTTTAGGTACTGGAAGGCCTCAATGAGATCTCCCCAAAGTCTTCTCTTCTGCAGGCTGCACAATCCCAACTTTCTCAGCCTAGATACCATCTAAAGACAACAGGGATGTTTCAGTGTAGTTGTTTTGAAAGACAGAACCAGTTTAGAAACCAGAGAATTACTGTCAATGTAGAACTTTGTTTATTTCAGTCAATTTACAGGCAATATCTACTGTTTGAATAGATTTAACTTTAAGGTTCTATTGATAATACAAATGTAAATATGATGTAAAACTTTCTTTGCCTAGAAGTCATGTATTCCCCGATGGAAAGACTTAGGACTTCAGGCATATGGAGTATGACAGTAATTTATCTGTCCTTTTCTGTTTAGCATTAGGAAATAGCTGAAATAAAGAATTGTGTGATCCTGTGTGATGCTCCTCGACCACAGCAGTGCACTAGATGGCACTGTTGGTTTTAGTTTTACTGCTGCCTTCCTCTTCTAGGGAACTTGTCTTAATTAGCTTCCTTTTGAAAACAAACATGCTGTTTCAACAAAGGGTCAGTGTACATTGTTCTGGGCTGCTGCTTTTATGTTTATAGTCATGTAATCAATATGTTGGAAGGGTAATTAATTTTTAACTTCAAGCCAATTGTAGATCAAATGCCACTAGAGTTACTGGGTGGAGACAGTTTAATTTCCTTTGAAGCAATGATACTGATTAGCTGTAAAGGGTTTGCAGTGAGTTGCTAGAGGTCCAGAAGACCTTTTGCTTTGAAATACTGGTGTAAACTTTAAAGTAACACTGTTCCTGTGATACAGATTAATGAGTTGTGGCATAATTCTGATAAAGTTCCTCTCATTTACTTGCTACATTTTGTCCTGTAAATTCGTTTTTCAAAGCAGCTTTATTTGCTTTGACTATTCCCTTCCTATCAAAGGAATGGTACAAAGTCAGCATTAAGTTGATCAAACTAACTTTCTGCTTTGTATCCCTTTTCTCTCATTATCTGCCTTTGGGGACTTTGGAGGCCCATGGATAAGGATAAGATATGACCCTCCATGCAACAGCATAAAGGAAGGATAGTGTAAGAAGCTGGGGGATTTTGAAATCTATCCAACCCCTGCTTGTGGGGCACATGGTGTCCTGTCCTCCTGTCCCTTTCTGCTGCTGTCCAGAGCAGCTCTGTCTGTCTCTCAGGTTCCTTGCTTTGAGACATTTGCTAGCTCAATACTTACAATGCTTTCAGCCTGTCCCCTTAATGCTTCCTTGTCCTCTGAGCTAACCTTTCTTGATCATATTTTCATCCATTCTCTCTCTTTCATCTTCTTCTTTGCCTCTGTACTTCCACATTCAAACAAACTGGAATCTCAACTCTCAGCTCTCCATCCCTGTCTTACAACTTTAACATCTTCCTCCTGCTTCTTTTTTACAATCAATAAATGGGCCATTTTCATGGATAGGCTATTGATCACTTCTCCAGGAGTCTGGATTCTTTCTGATCTTGTGTCTTTGCTTTCCATTACATAAAAATTTCACTATAGGCTCTGACTATCCATTCTTGGGCAAGTTGCAGAGCCTCTCTGCTGTTCTCATCTTAATTGATCTCTTGGCCAACTTTTGATACTTTGATCATTTAATTGGATTTCATGCTGAGTAAAACAATGAGCACTGGTTTAATCTGAAATGAAACCTTTGTTTAGTCTAACTTTAAAAAAATAAGGTCAATTTCAAAACAAAAAATATTTCCTTTCTCTGAAAAAAGCCAGCCTCTTGTATTTTTATGTTTAAACTATTAATTGAATTCAGTCTGGCCTGAGCAACAATTTCTGTCCTTGTGAGTCATACTTTTGAGTAAATCTTATCAATTAATGGGACTGTGTTACTGAGCCGTGCTGCAAAAGTCTCTGATTTCTGTTGGAACCAAGAATAGCCCTCGGTATAGATTGACACAGCCATCAGCTATTGAGACTAGTCAGATTTTTAACCTTTTCAGGAAGACAAAACATCATCAGTAGGATAATGATCAGCAGAGGTTTGGGTATATGTCATTATGTTTTCTGTCAGAAATTAATGTTGTGACTAATAAAGGCAAGACTGCAGTTACTGCAGCAGACTGTTCTGTAGACTGTAGTCTACAGTTGTTTGTGACATATTAGATTAGGACCATGAAATTTATTCTAGTTTTGAAATAAACTAGAGATGGATATTTGCAGCATACAAGAAGACTGAAAACCCAATTATCATAACCACAGGAACTGGAAAGAAAAATCTGAACTATCTTCCTGTCTGTCAGTTCTACAGGATACATCTGTCCAGTGATCTTAGTCATGGTGCTTCAGTGGTACTTTTGTCAAATCAGACTGTTTTGGGAGGTGGTGGGGTGGCAGAGTAACATATCCCAATGTATTTACAGTAGAGGGAGCTGATGTTCAATGCATATGCCTGTCAGTTTTTACTGCTGTGCCACTCTTTGTACAGTATGTGCCATTTACCTGTGTGTGTGTAAGCACTGCTGAAGAAATGCCACCTTCTCTCAGGGATTTGAGTGGGATACCTCTGCATCCCTTGCCCACTGGCTGCAGTCTGACGGAGCTCTCTGGGAGGATAAGTGGCCTCAGAGAGCACTTGTTAGAAGAAAGCCTGGGGCCCCTGGGCATCAGGCTTGACATGAGGCAGAGACTGGCAGTAGTGATGTATAATATTGCAAACAGGGAGCCTCAGCCACCTTCTCCCTTACCTGCCCAAGTCTGATGTTTCCATCTTTCCAAATATCATAGCTTCCTATTACACTGCAAACAATGTCTCTTTTGTGCTCTTAGCTTTGCTCTGTTCCCTGGGTTTAGCTTGTTTTTTGCCTGACCCATCTTATGAATATGCGCTCAAGAAATTCTTTGATTTATAGCACTATTTTTAGAAGCCAGAGATCTCTCCTTCTCTGGCACTGCCTGGCTGGATTATGCAAGTTATGCAAAGTTAATGGATCAAAGTTAGTTAAAATAGGGACAAAGGAAGTGTGAAACCACTGAATACATATACATTTAAAAATGTATTATGTAAAATTAATGTAATATTATTTTAAATTAATTTCTTTGAATAATGCAGGCTAAGAGATTGAAGGATTAGGGTTCCAACCAATTTGACTTCCTGCTGGTGGCTTTGCTGTAGCTCTTTTGTTGAAAGTTGTCCTCCTCGTGAGGCAGTTTTCCTGACTGCAGTGATTCAGCTAAGGTAATCACAAAAGAATGAGTTAGGGAAGGGACATTGTCTCAAGACAAATGTAGGATATATACTTATATAAAAAAGAAGAGAACTCAGAGAACTGCAGACCCATCTAACTTGTATGACCAGAAGGATCCTCAAGCAAGTTATTAATGTCCCTTGTTAGCACCTAGAGCCACAGTTCTTAATCTGTTTGTGGACAAAACCTCTAAGCACATAATGGGCTGTAGTACCTTGTTTATGCAGACAAGTTTTATTATTGATGTCTTTATTTAGCCATAAGCAACAGAGACGCTGACCTAATCACTCTACAAAGTGGTACATTTGGAGACTACCAATTCATCCTTGGCAGCACACTACAAAAATAAAGATAGACTAGGAAGAATGAGAAAGAAGAAAGTTAAGAAGTTTAGAAAATAAAGTCCATGACTAAAGGTTGAAAAAACTTTTTATCTTAGAAAAGATGAGATTAAGATGGGACATCTTTGCTTAAAATTTTTCTATAGATAACCTGACTTTCATTTGTAATCAGTGTTGGGGCAAAAAGAAAGTGATGGGTCTCATGCTGAGCAAGAAATTCAGGAGAATTTTTGCACTATACAAATAATGAAACCCTGAAATCCTTGTAGCTTGTAGAGTTGGTTTTTTTTTTTAAAGAAAACATTAGACAAATGTTTGCCGAGGCAGCTTAGGTATGCTCACTCTATCTTAGTGACATGGGATGGACCAAATAATCTCTTGACGTGTCTTCCAGCCCTATATTTCTGTGTAAAAAAACCTCTCCAAAATGGGTAGTAGTATTTATTATAGTACTTCTTAGCATAGTTATAAAGGAAAACTTGTATCTCCAAAATTGGTTCTTTCTGGTAATTCTCTGGTCAGCTTTCCTCCTCAGACCTTGGCACTAGGCATTATCATAGCAGGCTGAAATTGTCACTAGATGTTTAAACAGAGTGTTTGATTAGAAGCATCAAAAAAGGAAACGAGGCTTTTACAATGACATTTCTACAATGTTGCAGTACTTCTTAATCACAGGTAATTTTGATATTAATTTTCTTAACCAGTCTTCCTCAGAGAGATTGATTTTTGAGCGGTATGCTGTGGTCTGTGCTACTGGATAACACCTTAATATTGGACCATGTACTGATGTTATCTCAGCTATTGCAGAGGTAGGATGGATTTGCCACTCTTTCAACAGCTTTTTATCACTTCTCCCTTGTCATGAAGCATGAGTGATTATAGGCTGAGGGACATATTTTATACTCTAAGTGTAACTTGGCTGTGTGGGAAGATGCCTTATATACACAGTTTGTATCTAAAGAAAACCCACTCCCCAGTGTAAGTGTGATGAGGATACCTTTCACATACATGAAAAAAACACTGGCATTGCAAAACATAGATAAGTCAAAGCAGCAGCCCTCCTCGTTCAGATCCCCTGTATCTGACTGACACAGCTTCCTGCTTAGTTCTGCTTTACTACTGAACAGAAGTTCCCTTGCAACTGTGCAAGTCTGTCACTTTCTGCTTAGATATTTGGAACTTGCACTACATCTGGGAAGCGAAAAAACACTGGGAAGCATTTCAGATCTTGGAGCTGAGCACTTCAAACAGATGGCTTCTTTCCAGAGAAAGCTCTTCCAGCTTTCAGAAATGCTCCTCATAAAATTAGACCTAGCTATTAGGGGTAGTATATAACTCAGTATGGGGGATGGGGAAGAGTGAGGTGAAAGTTGTAGAAAATCGTGTTGGGTTCCTTGAACAGTAAAATCTTTTGATCTCCGTGCAGTCTCTAATTTCCTGATTGTGGCTGAATGTATAAATGGTAGACAAAGTTTCTATATTCTCATTCAGGTGGGTTGGGGTTTTTTTATTTTTTTTTGGTGGTTTTTTTTTTGTTTTGCTTTGGTTTTTTTTTCACTGAAATGAGACCTCATTAGTTTAAATTCAGATTGAAAATACCAGAATGTATTTGCTCCTCTATGTTTTACTTTATGAATGGGTCGTGAGTCTGTTTTATACGATCTGCTTGGCAGATTAGTGCATAAGCACAGTATGACAAATATGATCTAAACTAAGCATTTCATTAAGGAAAGACATTTGTTATTGGCTTTCAGTATAAGCCATTAACCTTCATGGACACCACTTTCTCTGTAATGAAGTTACTATTTTAACACCATTCAAGGTTTTATGCAGTAAAATATACAACTATATAAATTTTAATGCAGTCATGGTAAGTACTATAAGGACTATGGAAGGGGGGCATGAGAAAAGTGCTGTGTTAATGATTTATTCAGCACAGTAATAATATTTGTTTATATTGTTCATCACCATCCAGATTTTATCTTCCTATTAAGGATTGTCTGCAGAAAATAATATTGGGTAGATATTTGCACACAGAACCTCCATATCGTGATGCTTTCTGGTAATGTGAAGACACTAGAGACAAGAAAAAGAATGAAGTACTTGGTAAATCAGTCCTGGCAGACAAAAGAACCCTCAAGTACTGCAGAGAAATCTAGTTTCTGCCAAATAATCCAAAATCAGTTTCCCTTGACTCAAACTTTCAGAAGAAATGAAACTCATTTTAAGATGCTCAGAATGGTTAACAGAAAAAAATTCCCTTTATTTTTCCAAATGGGCTGGCAATGCGTTTTGAAGCAATTTGCGCTCCTAGACATAGATTTAAACACATTTTAAAATAATTTACTTTGTATTTTTGTGATGATCTTAAGAAAACCATGCTGCTATAAATTGGTATCAAGATGCCTAGCAAATATATTTTATTGTTGTTGCAGATGCACAGATATTTTTTCAGGATATTTTTGAGTAAACTTAATATTAACAAAAAGAAGTGGACATAGTCCTGACATAGATGCTCTTTATTTACTTGCATTTCATGCAGCAGCCCAGGTTACACTTGTCAATTAGGTGTTTTCATCACTTCAGTGACATGATTCATGAGAACTGCCTGGGTCTGACAAACTTTTACCCTCTTTCCATCTGATTCAGATCTTCTGTTCAAAAGTTCTGCCAATAGCTGCAACAATTTGGTGTTCAGGGGTGTATAGAGGACACAAGCAGTTCTGGAGCATTTTTGCAATTATTGAGCTGTTGATCTTTGAGGGAAGTACTTCAATACTGTTACTGTTCTTGTGGCCAGGTGGCAGATATATCACATAGGCATGGCTAGTGATTTAACAGACCAGGTAATTTCAATAGATAAATTTTCCATTTCTAACTGACAACGAATGAAGAAGCTATTCAGATAATTACATTTCTCTACAAAGTGCAAAAATTACATAGTGAGAGTGTTTTTAACATCTAATGATGGTTGTCCTTCTCGAAGCAGTAACCTCTTCTAAGGTTTACTTAAGGAAACCAATAACATGCAATTGGAGTTGGATGTGACTGGATCCTTGTTATGTCCTACTTGCTTACTAGTGTGTGTGTATTGTCACATCTTCCCATGTGTTTGCCGTCAATTCTGTACCATGAGCTCCAACAAGCTGCAGCTCCACTGTCTTTCTTAAATTGCCTTTATTTTTTATTGAGTCACACAAATGATAGAGAATATACCACTGCCATCTGAGGGCCTTTTTTCCTTCTTAATTAAATCTCAAACCCTATTTTAAGCATTTGTTTTCAGTTTATCACACTTGCAAAGCATGCCAACTGCCCCAGTGAGCTGCAACCTCGGGGCAGCTGAGGTGTCCATGTTTGGTCATGCACCCTAAAGTTTTTGGCAAAACTTTTCACATCCTAAAGGAGGATATTCAGCTGTCATTTGTGCCAGAGAGGGTCTCCATGTGTGCTTGATAATTAGAACTCTGGCAAGTGTTAATTCATAGTGTTTGTAGAAATGCAGAGCCTCAGAGGCCCGAGCAAGGATGATTTCCCTGTTAAATCGTCGCAATGAATGTGAGAAAACATTGGCAGATACTAATGAACCTCCTAATGGCACTGGGCTGCAGCAAAGTACTTATTACTGAAACAGAAAAGCACATGGAAACCAGAGGCCTCCTCCAGCTGACTATGGCAAGGATTTACTTTCTGCTGAGGGTCTCTCTCTGGGCATGGTGTGTAGGGAGGAGGCTGCTGACTCTGGAAAGGAAAGCACCAAAATTAATAGTAACAGCAGCCAGGGAAGCAGCATTCCTTACAAAACAGAAATCTTTTCTGTCCCCTGGAGGTCATGGAGTGGCTGCAAGTGCTTAAGATTAGGACTCTTCTGAGTCTTTTGGCATCCTCACTGGAAGTGATTACACCTGAAGTGTTAGCAGGATGGGGATTACAAAAGGCAAATTCAGGTTCAGTGTCAGAGCACACAGTTTCAAGATGAGAGACTGATTTCCACTGGGTTGGTGTCCGTTGGGTCAGTAAAGTTGCTCTGAATTCTCCCTGCTGTCTGTGAGATCACAATTTCTTATAAATGTTTTTCCTAATCGGTCTGGCATAATCCTAAGATTTCCTGTGTCTTTCTTCAATGCTCGGAATACTCAGTTCATGACCTGTTTGTTAAAAATAATGGAAATTGGAATTTTCAGGAATAGATGTTTGGCTTAGTGAGTAAAAAACCCATTAGGATCTCTATTTCATTTATCTACTGTGACCTTTTCCTGTGATATAGTGTTACAGCTGAATCCCAGAAATGAAATTTCTGAAGGAAGAGTTTCATGTTTAGGATTAAAATTTATTTTGACGTGCTTTTGCAGTTGCTCACCTGTACTGCTTCTGCCACTGTAACCTAAATTGCAACCTCATCACTTATTTATATAAAGCACGTAGGTCTCTTCTTCATGACTGAATTTAACAGAGGCAGAAAATTAGCAATATGCAAAGACTTAGCAATCCAGAGGTACAGTGTACCATTTTTCTTGATTTTAGAAACCTTTAATATTGTTTGTTGTATAAAAAATCTTCCTTAATAGAGGCAAATTACTCTTAGTGGGTTATAGTGCACTAAAAAAAGTAGGTGTGAATTCAGTAGGAAAATTTCTGTGGGGTGAGGATATCCTTCCCTATTTTTTTAATCTCTTGGCTTTTGTGTAGGGTACCTGTTATGCAATGTTTTGAGCACTGCCCACATCCACTGTTTATATTCCTGTGGGGGGAAGGCTACCAGTTTAAGTCAGCTGCAGATCTGCTGCAGTGTGTACCTGATATAAACAAAATTAATAGGATGAAAAATTGAGCATGGGAAGCTTGTGATTCTGTTGACCCTTTCAAAAATGCAATATATACCATCCCTGAGAAATCATGAGAAGTAATCAGAGGAATGTGTTACAAATCTGGTATTTAAGTTCAGGCCATCATTTGACTGTGTGTTATGCTGGTTTAGACTGAAGACCCTGGTATTAATAGCGGTCTGCGGTAAAACCTTGGGAGATTTTTTACTGACTTTTCAGGGAAATCCTGAAAATGTATTGGAAAGTACATTAGATGTAAATAATAGAATAAAAAATGGATTAGGATTGTGACACAGCAGAATGTTTCCATCCTGAACTGCTGTTTTCAATGCCTTTTTTCACAGAATCACAGAATAGTTAGACTTGGAAGGGACCTCTGAAAATCATCTAGTCCAAACTTTTTCCCCAAAATATACTTTGAGTTGAAACTGAGCATATACATTTTCTGTTAAGAAGTAAACATGCCTGGAGAAAATGTGTTTTGATGTTGGGTTTGCATGATATTTTGAAATGACAGCAGCATATAAATTCTGTTTTTTAATCAGCTGAGACATTGTGCAATAAAGTATTTCTGAGTGAGTTAAGTACGAAAGTTCCCCTGAGATAAGATGCTGGAGAAATGAGCTTGTAGTATCATCTGAGTTAAGAGTAGCACAGGACAGTGTGTGTTGCAATGTTTGTGGGGTACCCACTTAAAATACTCTTCACAAAAGTGAATTTGTGAATTCAGCAGGAGACACCTAAGGTAAGTGGGAGGAAATGCATGGGAGAAAGGTGGGGCTAGCTCCTCTTATCCCAGAAGAACCAGGGTCCCTGGGGACTGCAATGCCTTTTCTCTCCAGGTGTCACAGATACAAAGCACCTTGCAGAGATGAAACACAAGATGGATGACCACGAGGGACATAAGTTCAGGTCCTTGAAATTTCTCATGGATCATGACTGATTAGGGACTTGGATGCTAAACGCAAGCGCTGGCATCCTTGCTGGGCCATGCAAGTACTCCTAATGACACCTAAATTCTGAGTTTCAAATGTCACTCCAACTCTTAAGTGCATCAAGAATTTTAAAGCTCTGTATGGGTGCAGCCCGTGGTTAGGCAAGAGCCTTCCTAATCAGACTGTGCCATAGTTGATGATGACAAATGCTCTGCACCTTTCTCTGACCTATTAATGGGTAGGAGGCTCATGAACTGTGTGTTTGATTTATTGGTGCACTCTGTATTTTTATGTTTCTGAGTTGTTTCCCCTCTACCCCACAGTTCCACAGGTTGCTCTTCCCATGTTAGTCAGAAAAAGCATACAGACATGTAAGCTTAACAGTAAACATGAACAGTAATTTCAGCACTCAGAGCATAAAGTATTATAATAATTCATTTTAATAACATTTATTAGGTCGTAACAACAACTATAAACATAAGTACCATTCAGCTCTTTGCAGATATATGAACTTACTAACATCAAATCTTTACCAGAATCACATATTCTTACAGGTGTCCCAGACACAACATTAACTTTATTAATCAAAAGTTCATAAATAGTAAAAATGTCCTCTGTTTCACATTGCAGCGTTCCTCAAGCATGTACATAACAAGTTTGGAGTAACTTCTCCAAATCTATGTGTCATAAACTTCCTTAGCTGTTTCAACAACCATAGAGATGATTTTTTTTGCCTGCAGCAAAGCCTTTTGTCCTTGAGCAATCTACAATTAGTATCTCTCTCAGCAGACAAGAAAGTTCATTTCTGAAATGAAAGTGGTGATGAAACACAATACAACATTATCTGCTTATAGGTTGCCTACACACTCTGCCCTCATTATAAATCCTTCAGTTATAACACTGGCTCCCAAGAAGAATATATCCCCCTTATCTGTTCTTTATCTGCACTACCTCTTTTTGAAGATCTTAAAATGGTTGGCTTGCAGCAATGGAGATATTGTACTTAGGGTGGAGTGTGTTTACAGTCAGTTCTTTTCCTTTTTAATATATACATAGTATTTTTTTAAGGTTGCTACAATTTATGAATCATGTACATTGACTTACATTTTCTGAAATGTTCACAGTGCAGTATTTTGTGGCCTAACCAAACTTTGTAAATGTCATTAAAAATAAACTTTTTTTTAATATAAAAATAGATTACTTTATGTGTTTACACCAACAAACCCAGTTCTATCCTATTCTAAACAAGCTATACAGTAGTATGCACAGAATTCCACAGGAACAGAAATGACATGTGATGTTTGCCCTAAAGCTATAGTACTCTTCCCTAATGAATGAAGGTTTTATTTACTGTCTCTTTTCAAATTTGTTTCTCTGGTCAAAATTTAGAATTAAAAGTAGGTATCATAATTCACTGGGTTGTGTGATTCAAGAAGAGGGTAAAGGGGGCCTAAAGTTATTTGATTGGTCATCTCCGCTCTTCAGGGATGGCATGAAGAAGTTATTAATATGCCTGCTATGGCAGTGTCTTTTTAGGTCAGGGCTGTGGCAACACCTCCACTCTTTACTTACCTGTGGCAGCAGCTCCACCCAAGGTTAGGTGGCAGAGCTTCATCTGCTTGTCAAGTGACTAATCAAACAGCAGCCTTCAAGTTTTTAGTCTCAGAGTGATTCATTCTTTATTGAAAGAAATGGAGGCTTTGCATTTTTCAGAAAGGGATCTGCTGATACACGCTGTTCAACTCAATGAAATAGTTGAACGTTGGAGTAACATTGACACTAGGAATGCTTTAAGCTACATGGTGGTCCCTTTGTTTTATGTACCGTCTGACTACACCAGAGGACTGGTAAGACTGATATAAAATCATAGAATGGTTTGGGTTGGAAGGGGCCGTTGAAGATCACCTAGTTCCAAACTCCCTGCTGGGGGCATCTTCACCTAGACCAAGTTCTTCAGAGCCTCATTCAACCTGGCATTGAACGCCACAGGGCATTCACAACTTCCCTGGACAACCTGCTCCAGTGCCTCACCACCCTCACAGTAAAGGATTTTTTCCTAATATAAAATCTAAACCTACTCTCTTTCAATTTAAACCCCTTGTCCTGTCAGTACATACCCTGGTAAATAGTCTTGGCCCATCTTTCCTATAAGTTCCCTTCAGGTAGTGGCACACTACAGTTAGGTCACCCTTCTCTTTCCCAGGCTAAATAATCCCAGTTCTCTCAGCCTTTCCTCACAGGAGAGGTGGTTCATCCCTCTAATCATCTTGGTGGCCTTCTCTAGACTTGGTTGATGTCCTTGCTGTGCTGAGGACCCCAGAGCTGGATGCAGCACTCCAGGTGGGGTCTCACAAGGGCAGAGTAGAGAGGCAGAATGCCCTCCCTCGACCCGCTGGCCGCCCTGCCTTTGACGCAGCCGTGGACACAATTGGGTTTCTGGGCTGTGAGCGCACATCGCCGGGTCATGTCCAGCCTCTCATCCACCCCAAGTGCTCCTGGGCAGGGCTGCTCTCCCTCTGTTCATCCCCCAGCCTGTATTGATACAGGGGGCTGCCCTGAGCCATGTGCAGTATCTTGCACTCGTTCTTGTTAAACCATCATGAGATTGCCATGGGCCCACTTCTTGAGCTTGTCCAGGTCCCTCTGGATGGCATCAGGTGTGTCAACCACACCACTCAGCTTGGTGTCAGCTGCAAATTTGCTGAGGGTGCACTCAATACCTTTGTCTGTATCATTATTGAAGATATTAAATAACACTGGTCCCAATACAGACCCCTGAGGGACACCACTCGGCACTGATGTCCCTCAGGACTCTGAACCATTGATCACTACCTCTGGATGTGACTGCTCACCCACTTTCTTATCCATCCAACAGTCCACACATCAAATCCATCTCTCTCCAGTTTGGAGAGAAGGATGTTGTGGGGGACTGTGTCAAAGGCTTTCCAGAATTACAGGTAAATGATATCTGTAGCCTTTGTCCACTGATGCAGTCACTCCATCTTAGAAGGCCATGAGGTTCATCAGGCAGGATTTTCCCTTGATGAAGCCATGCTGGCTGTCTCAAATCACCTCTCTGTCCTTCATGTGCCTTAACATAGCTTCTAGGAGGATCTGTTCCATGATCTTCCCAGGCACAGAGGGGAGGTTGATAGGTTGGTAGTTCCCAGGGTTGTCCTTTCTTTCCTTTTTAAAGATGGGTAGAGTGTTTCCCTTTTTGCAGGCATCTGGGACTTCACCTGACTGCCATGATTTTTTGAATATTGTGAAGAGTGGCTTGGCAACTATATTAGCCAATTCCTTCAGTACTCTGAGATGCATGTCATCAGGTCCATAGACTTGTCCACATTTAGGTTCCCCAGGTGGTCATGAACCTGATCTTCAGTTACAGTGGGAATGGCTTTGCTCTCCCTGTCCTCACTCTGTTGTCCATCTGCTCAAGAGGTGTGGAAAGAGAGGTTGCCATTGAAGATTGAGGCAAAAAAGTTAAGTACCTCAGCCTTCTCCTCATCCGTTGTTACCTGTTCACACCTTCTTTGACCTTCTGTTTGTGATTAACATACCTGTAGAAACCCTTCCTGTTATTCTTTGCCTCCCATGCCAGGTTTAGTTCCAGTTTTGCCTTGGCCTTCCTCACCCACTCCCTACACAATTGTACTTCTCTATACTCATTTTACTGCACACCATTTCTTGATTTTGATTTCTGTTAAGACACTTACCATGAGGCTGGCTCTCTTGGCTGCCTAGGTTCTTAGAAACTTTGTTGATGTAGTGTAAAAATCCAAAGTTTGCACCATGTAGGAGGAAAATACATTTTAAAATCTTGTAACTTTCATTGTTTGCCTTAGCCTTTTGTGTG
This sequence comes from Manacus vitellinus, assembly GCF_001715985.3. Classification (NCBI taxonomy): domain Eukaryota; kingdom Metazoa; phylum Chordata; class Aves; order Passeriformes; family Pipridae; genus Manacus; species Manacus vitellinus. Next base: position 42,789,087 of record NW_021940682.1, on the reverse strand, counting down.
AAAACCATTTCTGCACTGCTCATCATCCTAAAAGACATGCACAGTAATAGTCCTTCCAGCCATAATGATTGATATTCTACTTTCTCCTTCATGGTATTAATGATGAATTTTTGTTCTTGGGTCTGAGCACACATTAATGACAGTTTGTGGGAACTAGCTCTGTATGATAGCACACCACATTTCCATTTGGTAAATTGATGCAGTTGTCCAAATACTTGGAAATTACTGTGATGGTTTATAGAATCCCATAGCCTTAAACAATATGATACTGTGTCCTTGTACTAGTGCAACTTGGGCAACAACATAAACATGTGCAACAGTGTTCTCACAAAGACCAGGCAGTAAAAATTAGTGGACAAAATGTTTTGCTTTTTTGTTCATACAACTAAGAATGGATTTTCCTCTATTTCAGACATTCCTGTCATGTGTCAACATCCATATCTATGTTGTCTTGTGATGATAAAAGAGAAGGATAGGGAGCAATGCACTTCACGTTGACATAAGTAGCATTGACATGAACGTAGTGTTCCCCAACAAAAGTGGAGAAGATTGTTGATATATTTGAAACAAGTTCAGAAAATGCTGGACGCATCTCAGGTTTTGGATGCCAGCACTTCAGCATGACTTCGTACCTGCCATTCAAATAAAAGAAGTGTGCAATTACGAAATCATGTAAAAAGGAAAAAGCCCAACCCTCTCTTTCCTCCCACAGCCTCAATTACTACAATATCAGAATCAGCAGCATTTGCAGAAGGCTTTGCAAACTATTTACTTACAGTGGATCAGGGCAGTATTCAGGTTGTAGCAGCCTTCTGCCTTGTAATAAGTAAACAGTTATATCAAAAGAATTTACATCAGGATAAGGTGGTGCCCCTCGTGTCATAAGTTCCCATAACAACACACCAAAGGACCACTAAGAAAACAAAGAAATAAATAGTAAGTTATAGGGTTGGAGTGCTTTACATTCCAGTTTTAGAAGATGGTTTGACAGATTTAAGCATTCAAATGCATGGATTTTTCATTTGAAAAGTTATTCTACTGCATTCAGCTTTCTTTTAAGTGCGCTAATAAATGCTGTAAGGACTTGAGGAGCCACTTAAATAAGAACTAGAGAATCTCAACTAAGTAAATGAAAGAAAATAAAAGCCTATAGGCCTGCTACTTTGCTGATATAAATTGGCAGACCTCTTTTGAGGTTAATGGGGCTCTGCCAGTTTACATGAGCTGATGATCTGACTAACTCTGCGTAAATACATACTGAGGACAATATATGTGGTGAAAATTCTATGCATCACAAGCTAATCTGAATCTGGATTGAAAGGAGAGCTAAAATAAAAAGTGATCTTGCCAACTAATGACTTAATCTTAACAATTTTTTCTTCATAAATGGACAGGTAATACTTGAGATTGCTGTTGGCAGTCAGTAAATATTTATAAAGCAAGTAAAGTATTTTTGAGAACTAGTAAATTTATGAGTCTCAAAGTTAATGTGTTTTGTCAAGCTTTCCAGAGCCCCTCCTATAGGTGGGTTCAGCTCCAACTTGGCTTCTTGGAATGTCCTTAGTTTCCCTTGGAACGGGGTTAAACTAATTCTTTCCTGAGCAGTAAAAAATAATCAGGTCAAAAACTTGTTGTTTTGTGACTGGGACAAATACACTTTCTGGAGGTACACAGTCTTTTATTATTATGTGAACTAAAGTTAGATTTAAATATAAGTTTTGATTTGGAGTTAGTCCATTTATTAAATACTAGAAAGATGTCTCAGGCAATATAAAAGAAACAAATAGGTGATACAAATATGTTTGTACATTACCACATCTGACTTTGTTGTGAACTTTTGAGTTTGTAAACTTTCTAAAGCCATCCATTTCACTGGCAGTTTAGCTCCTGTTTTATTGTGCACACTGTAGTATTCTTTATCATAGACATCTCTAGCAAGACCAAAATCAGCAACCTTGACAGTGAATTTTTCATCCAACCTAGAGAAATGACAAAAGGTATTATTTGCAACTAAGCAGGCAAGATTTACAGTGATGGTGGATTATAATGAGTGACTTGCATTTTTGAAATGGTTGATTATAATGAGTGACTTACATTGACTTTGAAAGGCAGTACTTTATTTTGGATCTATTAACCAATGTAACAGTGAAACAAAAAGTGCAGCAAAGTATATTTGACACCCATTTAACACAGTGAATTCACCTGGGAAATTACTGATACTGTTTTGATAATACAATTTGACTTACAGTTACTTTAAAACAATTGCTTTGTATAAAGATTTTGGCTAATAGCCTATACATCCTAATTGAGTGCTACATCATTTCTTCCACTGCTGTTTCTTCTTCTGTATCCTTAAAAACAGCTCATTTTTATTTCCAAGTCAAGCCATGTCCTTTCCTACTCACTCTCAGTTTTGATAAGGAGGGGTCCATCATTATCTTAGTGACTGCCTCTAAACAATAATGTAGTCCTGTAACTAAAGATGTGTTTGGTGCCTGTATTGGGAGAAAATGATGGCATAATAAAAGTTCTGCTGGGGTTACACCTCAGCTACCAGAAGACATCCCTAGTTTTGCTTCTCCTAAGGTTGGTGTTTGTCCTGGTAAGTATCATTGTCACGCTTGTAACAAACGTGGGTAGAGCCCTCCTCAAATCTTCGTTCGCGAAGCCTAGCCATGATGATGATGATGATGATGATGATGAGTATCATTGTCAAAAATGGATAGAGCATGGGTGTTTGCATGCTTAAACCTATCCTTTATTACATGTGCAGACCTAGCCACAGCAAACACTTGCTTTTGGGCTTCTTTACAGAATCACACAATCAGAGAATGGGTGAGGTTGGAACGGATCCCTGAAGAGCACCTAGTTCACCATGACCTCCCCTGCTCAAAACAGGGTCAGGGACTACAGGTTGCTCAGGATCACGACCAGTTGAGTTTTGAATATCAGCACAGATTGAGACTCCACAACCTCTCTGGGCAACCTGTGCCAGTGTTCAGGCATCCTTGCAATAAAGGCATTTCTTCCTATGTTTAAATGCAATTTTCTCTATTTTGATTTGTGCCTGCTGCCTCTTGGCCTGTCTTGGGGCACCACTTAGATCTTCTTCAGTCTACCATATCACATATTTATACATATGGATAAGATCCCTCTGAATTTTCTCTATGCCATCTACCCATCTCTCTCAGGGTCTACACAAGGCATTCTCCTGTCTTGAATTTATGAGGTTTCTGTCTGGACAACTCTGTTGAAGTCCCTCTGAATGGAACATAACCATCTGCTGCATTTATTGATGTTATAACTAAATCCAGTAATGGGAGTGGGATGGAACTTTGATGGGTCAACAGGACACAGTTTATGCCATAGCAGGTTCCTGCACTTCTTCCAGGATAGTGGAATAGAGTTTAGAGTCCCCGGGGACTATATTTGCATCCTGGCTTCCTTTCTGATAGACATCACTACTGTGGCAGGGCCTGTGCTTCTGAGTGATGGATTGCACATGGCCACTGGGGAAAGGGGGTGTTCTCTTGTGGCAGCAGCTTTCCAGGCTCTGAAGTGCCAAGCCACATAGAAGTACAAAAGCGCCATTCAGTGGTCATGTGGGACACCCTGATAGCTGTTCCCTCCTCACCCAAGGAAGAGACATAGGCCAGAGAGAATGTCCTGTTGCCACTATTTGGACTTTGATTAGATGAACTAGGACTTTCATCTAGTAATACAAATAATTTCTTCTTAGGAAACCTGAAAATTATGTTGCTTGTGGCTTTTTTCCTCCCTTAAAAAAACCAGCACTTGTAAGAAAATGTTCTTTTTCAGAGGCTGTTCAACTGCACAAGTGTGCACCCTTTGAAAAAAGAATAAAAAATCTGATGTCACAGGTTAATGACCTTTCTGCAGCCAGAGTTCCAGTTTATGACATACTAAAAATAAACTCTAATGTTTAATCCTGTACCTCATTAATTCACAACATTGGTGATAAATCAGCATAATCGTATCGGCAGCTCCTGTATCAGTTAGTCTTTGTGCGAACTGAACTGTCTGGCTACCCAGACACTAGTAAGATTCTTTGAATGTTAATTTGTGTGTGTAGTTGAGTCAAAGTAAGCTCATACTCATGTAATGAAAGGCTACTGTCAAGAGGTCTCACTGGTGTTTCTCTGTGTTCCTGTTTTTCTCACAAAGTTCTGTGTGTTCCTCTCCCTCCTGTTAGGTGTGGCAGCAGAGACATGCTGCTTTTGAAGAGGTTGGGTGGAAGCACAGCAAGTTGAGGCAACAGCAGTTTAACTTCCCTTAGGAGATCCCTTTTAAACTCGCTAACCAATGATTTTGAGATGCTGCACTTTCACCTCAGCTTTCTTTTTTCTCACACTCAAAAAACCCATATGTGTAAGAAATGAGCCTGTAGCAAGATGAGTAGCTCATTAGTATGCAAGACAAACATCAGTATAATTACAGAGCAATGAAAAAAACACCCTATTCTGACTAAAAAAAGCAGAATCTCGGAAACTTTTATTTATCTTATCTCACTGTCTTACACAGAAAAGTGTGATAAAGTGACTGGAAGTAAATGTTTGTACTTACATACAGTTTCTTGCTGCCAAATCTCTATGGACAAACTTTTTGCTTGCAAGGTATTTCATTCCTTTTGCGACCTGAAGGCCAAATCCAATTAAATCTTTTACTGTTGGATTCTGTAAAATACAAACATTTGTGATACAATGATTGCATAAGCTTAAGTAGCAGACTGCTTTTTCCTGTGACTTTTCAGGTTTTACACCCCACCTATCCTGCCACCAGAATGATCAAGACAGGTTGGTGCTTGTAATGAAACTGGTTTAAGTTTAGGTCAAGTTCTTACCTCCAGTGAGAAGACACACTATAAGAAAACAAAAAAGCTGACAGTCTCCAGAAGAGCAGATTTTGCAGCATAAGCAGCATAACCTGGGCTGGGAAGTGGAACAGTATGCTGAAACAGCATCACAGCTGACACACAGAATTCACGTGTGAACTTAAGAGTAATAGCATGTAACTCAGTAGAAGGTACTAACTATGAACTTGGAGCTCATCAGCTAGAGATGACCAAGAAATCCGAGAGTCCTGTCTAGGACAAAATAAGGCAAATGGGAACTTAGCAATTAGCAGAGGAAGATTTTCCACAATGATTGTTAACTCCTTCTGCTGGTCTACATGGTAAGACAATACTGAAAATGTTAAATATCAAATAAGTATAAACACAAACCTGCAAATCTTTTATCCAACCATATGACTTGTTATGTAATAGTAAAGTTCCCACAGATTTTTGTGTTGTTGACATTGCTCCTTATAATTTTCTTCTGTGGAACAATGTTGTTCAACTGTGTTAATCATTCTATTTATTTCCAGAAGGACCATGGCACTATTCACAGATAAGGGCCCTGGTCTTTGTAGAATGAAAGAAGCTCAAAAGGGAAGAGGTCCCTGTCTCAGAAAGCTTAACTCCTCCAAAAATTAGACAAAATGCTTTTTTTTTTTAATTGTACTGGCTATTGTTGATTGCCATAGAGCAAGGCAAAATCCTGTTGTCTCAGAAGTCACTTTGTCCTAGCACTGTGAAATAGGTGAAATACTACAGTATAACGTGGGCTTACACTACCTGAGGCAAGACCTGTGGTCTCATACTTGTGAAAAAGCAGTGAGGCACATTTGAGGAATCTGCAGTTTTTCAATGGAAATGGGGAAGATCTCTGATAAGAGAGTACTCATAGTTTGTATAAAAATTCCTGTTTCTCTTTCTTAATATAAGAATACAAAATATCGATAATAAACAGACTGTGATGCTAGTTGGACATGGAGATCCCTTACCTAGGAGCTGGAAGAGCAGATGGTGATGACTGGTACAGCTGTGCTGAAGTCAACAGAGATATGCCAGTTTAAACCAGCAGATGATTGGGCCCCTTGACTTGGCTCTCATAAACACATTTGTTTATAAAGAGGCTTATGGATGAGAAACGAGAAATATTTATTGCTTATAATTTCTGGGAAACATTCTAGAGAGGAATTTGAGGGGGAAGGGAAGAAGTAGCAGTGCTGTAGCTGGGCTCGATGCCAGCCTAAGCAAGTGCTAAAGGTTAAGGTGTAAAAACAGCAGCAAGTTACAGACGTAATGTAATTAGGAGAGTTTATAACCTGTGGTGTTGGAGCAGGGCGTGGTGAGACTTGCATTAATGTTTGGTAGACCTCACTGTGTACTTACATGAGTCTCATTCCTGATGAAGTTTCGAAGATCTCCATGTTTCATGTATGGAAGAACGACTAATGGGGATCCTTCGTTGGGCAAACAGATTCCCAGGAGTGACAGCACATTGGGATGAGTGAAATCTTTCATGATTATTCCTTCTTTCAGAAACTGAGCTACTTCTTCCAGATCTGTAATCCCTGAGAAATCCAGTAATGAGTTAATGAAAAGAAACGGAAACAAACTATAGAGTTCATTTCTGTACAGCATGTCATTGCACAACAAAGCCATAATGAGAGACTACAAGTGTGCTCCCCACATCCCACAATACAACCAGGTTATGTTGGTGATTTTAATTCTGTTTCTTCTTTTTTCATTATGAATTATTTAAAATTCAATAACAACATTTGAGTAAATCCCTTAATAACTGTTGTTGTAGTCTCTTCCTGTTCTTCCAGCAGCTTTGCCTACTCTTTAGCAATTTAACTTCCAAATCCAAATCTTCAGGAGACAGTAGAATAAAAAAATTACACTGCCTTTTCCTCATTTTCCAGTGTTCTTTTCTTTGTAGAGGAAATATATGGACATTTCATTTGATACAAAAACATATGCCAATGCCTCGTGTTAATCTGAAGTAATTGGAATTGCTCCAAAGATAAATCTGATTCAGCTGCAACTAAGAATCTTGGTTTGCGAAAGTATTCTTCACTGTAATTTATCACTTCACCCCAGTTATCTTTGTAATTAATAGTAATGTCTCACTATTAAACATGTAACTCACTATTCAGTGACTTCACAGCACAATGAATTTTCCTGCTATCGTTATCCAGCAATGTCCCATGGTACACACACCCAAAATGTCCTGTGTAAAAAAATAAGCAATATTAGATTTAAGAAGTAAAATTATTTTTCTGGTATTTTCCACTGGGTAGCAATTATGCTTTAAGAAAGTGATCACACGTCATTTCTGGCCAATTCCCAACATTTGTAATATGTATTTCCTAACTAACGCATAAAACCATTACAAAAAAACCATCATTGCATAAAACCATCATTATGTAAAATGAAAACTCTATTTGCAATATAATTGGTATTTCTTGACCTAAACAGAGAGTATAAATAATGCCAAGGCTGGTGCCACAAATGTTTCATGTTCTTCTAATGAGTATGCACACAAACACCACGTGAGCCAATTCCCACCATAATCTCCTGTGAGACAGATGTCAAAGGAGGGAGCAGACAGGAGGGAGCTGACATGACCACTGGATTGGTGGTTCCCAGTGATCTGCAAGCCTATGCAGATCCAGTGGTCCACTGGACTGTACAAACTTCATGCCTCTTCAGTGAAAAGGATGGTCATTGTGGGCTTACAGTCTCTCAGGTCTGCTATTCCATGGAAAATGTTGAGTATTAAAAGTGATGTGTTGGCTGTGGATGGTTTGGGAGTTGCTCTACTGATCACAGACTGATGACATCACTCAGCAGCAGTCTGTGGTCTCTTCTATGGCCTAGTTTCAAGCATAAAATGTCACTAAAAGGTAGTAAGCAAAATTTGCCTTCTTTCTCATGGTCTGAGCAGTGAAATGAACTGCCAGGGACATAGAAATCCCTTCTGATCCTGTGCTTTCCTGTGAAGCAAATGGGGTAGTCTACAGAAACCCACTCTGAGAAGTCAGGTTGACCTGTTCAGGAAACAATGAAGTTTAAGCTCTAGGTTTGAGCATAAATTTATCCAAATCAAGTTATGCACACATAATTGTGGCTTTCTTTCACAGGTGTACTATTTACTGGAAACTTTAAAAATACTAATATTTGCAGTTAGAAGGCAAAATAGTTCTTCCGCTTAAGTGTGAGTTCTACAGAGAACAAGACTACCTGATTAATTCTACTACGTTCCAGTCGTAAGTGCTGGTCAGAGCTCAGTTGGCTTTGGTTTTGGCTTGAGGTAAAATTAATACAAAGTTTGCTTTATAGAAGCAACTTAAAATCCCATTAAACCACAGATTGTTTGGAGCCTGGGCACAAATCCTAAAGCTTGGATTGGGTGTGTCTACAATATTTTTGGGTTTGGCCCATTTCTAGTTATGGAGGAGAAAATTTAAAATCGTTAATTATATCGGCGTCATTCCTGATATTTTTCAATATTAAAAAATGGGAAATTACTTGGAGTTTTCCAAAACAAGAAAAAAAAGAAAAAGGCCCACCCTTGCTTTGGGGATGATGAAGTGTAATACATGGAAGGGAAATGCACTGACTGACTGATTTGTGGCTCTTTTCCTGCAGAAGAGGGATTAAAAATATACTTTATAGCCAATTTTTTATCAGTATTTTTATACTCAACATGAGATCTGTGATGCATGATCTGTAGAAGTATGGAAAATGCAGTTTGTACTTTGGTTACTAATAAGTACTCAATTGTACAGAATTAATAAATGTCCCTAACAGAAATTCTGGCTTGGGCTATGAAAGGTGAAGGGAACTTGCTTACGGAGATGTAGAGGAATAGGAGTGATGAGAAAAATTTAGAAGAATAGGGGACTTGCTGTATCAGGAAAAAAACTAAGGGCAAGTGAATGAGAACCTATAACCTGTGGTGTTGGAGCAGGGCGTGGCGAGACTTGCACTAATGTTTGGTAGACCTCACCATGTAAATGAGACATGAGTCTCATCCCTGATGAAGTTTTGAAGATCTCCATGTTTCATGTATGGAAGAACGACTAACGGGGATCCTTCGGGGGGATCCTAATGGGGATCTCATGCCTGCAGCTGGCATGAGAGAGGAATGAGGGGGAAGGGAGAGCCTTTGCTGGGAGGAAACAAACGGCAACTTCCTCAGAGCTGGGGAAAACTTGTGGAGGGAAAGGGGTGTGGGCATTTCACCTGGCCCACGGGGACTTTTACTGAATGCATTAGTGACTACAAGAGCTTCCTGTGTTATGTAGAAATTGCAACAGATCACAGACTCCGAGTTTAAGGTCACTTGTGTCCCCGCCTTGCCATCCCCTGCCATTTAGGTGTGTGCCTTAGGCTTTGCGCAATATCCTGTGGCAGATTCACTCCTGCACTGCAGCCTCGTAGATCAGGAGCTCTGGCTGAGCTTTTCTGTAGCCTGGAAAAGGGTGAGAGAGAGACTGCTGAGGGGGAACCAGCAAGTTTCTGAGTTCAAAGGAGCCTCATTAATTGGCAGACTCCTTCCTCCTCATGATGTCTTCTCCAACTGATAAAATGCACACTCCTCATCTGACTTTAAAGGAGAGCCCCTTGGTTCCCCCTTGTTTCAGTGTGTGGGATGCAGTGCTATAAGAGTTAAAAAGCTTGAAAAACCTCTATGCAGACACCTTATTCAAAATGGTTTATAATGAATGGGTGTGCAAAAAGAAGAGCAGTTCGCAAGGTAAGAGTCGCAGTACCCACCTCTTCCTATTACTTCGCTGAAGTGCACTATCAGGCTGTCAGCACCAATAACCACATGCTGCACCTCTTTGACCAGGTCAGGATTTAAGGCGCTGATGTCAATGTGGACGTTAGTTTGGAGAAGTGGACTGGCTAAATCTGAGTCTCCGCTAGACAGAATCGGGGAGAGGTCAGAGTGAGGATACTGGGCAGGTCTGCACGATCCATTCTGAGACATGCTTGGAAACTGATCTGCAAGATGAACAGAAACTGTTATAATCCTTTCAAATTTCTCCTTGAAAACTGAAGTTTTATTGCATTGGAAGGCAAGGTTTGATTTTAACAGTTTGGAAGTGGCTTGGCTTTGTGGAAGTTTTGGTCACAAAGGGAAAATGAAAATATGCATTGGTAATCTGCCAAACTCCAGGAAAACTATGTCACTAGAAACTTACAATAGTGACAGCTAGCTAGAATCAGCTCTGCTTTTATGAAAGTAAATGGCAAAACTTCCACTTTTCTGAGGGGATGCAATGAAGACTTGTCACTTCCTGCCAAGTAGAGGTTATAGCATTTCTAATTGGGAGTAACGAGAGTAAAATGGAAAAATGACAGCAATATGGGAGGAGGAGGTAGTAAACAATTAAGAACATGAAACCTTTTATTATTGTCATGTTCTAATTTGGTAGGGAACTTTACATTTCATGAAGGTTTCCAAACTGCTGGTGACTAGCTATATTTATCCAATGGTAAATATTCAACCAGGGAAATGCCTAGAGGTGATTCATATCCTGTAACTGCTGAAGATAATACAGTTGGTGCTACTCATGAAAATAACATGAGTCATCTGATATAGCAGAAATTAAAATATTTCAGTAAAGCCAGGAGTATTTATTTGAGAATTTTTTTTTATCAACAGTATGTTGTTCAGGTATTTCAAATAGTTTTTGTTTAAAAAAATTTTTCTCGTATTTTTTCATGACTGAATGAAAGAACTAGGTTTAATTGACAGCAATTTCAGTCTGGAATGATTCCAGTGGAGTCAATGAGCAGAATTTAGTCTAGGGTCAAAACCAAAAAAGTGAATAAATTTAAGAAGAAAAATTATCAGGTATTGTATCACAACAAGTAAAATATGTTGTACAGACATGCTTTATATATTTCTGTACAAAACTTGGAAAATTTTCATATAGTGCTGTTGCCATTCTAGTTGCTGAGAAAAACTCTGTGCTCTTCTATCTAGAAGCAAAAATACCAACTCTTACATTTACAAATGAATTTATTTGTCACTAATGGCAAATATCTATTTAATAATGCCAGTAAAATAATCCAGACATGGCTGCAAAATAATTTTTGCAGCTTCTACATGTAAATCTGCATGTTTTCTAATGTTCCTGTTGTTTTATTCTTTGATAGGAGTTGACATAAACACTGCTAGAGACATAAGTGAACATAATTCCCCGCTGTGCTTTGCCAGTGTACAGTGGCCCCAGGACCACTGTTGATTTACCTTCCACCAAGGATCTTTGCACAGTTTTCTCTTGTGTACCACTTTCCCTTCTAACCAGTGGCACAGGCTTTCCTGTTCCTTTGGGAATTTTTCATTCAAGAAACTTCTGTATGAGCTGGTGGCAGCAATTAAAGAATAATAAGGGAAGCTGGGAACTGGCCTGTCTCTCAAACAGCTTCACGATTGGGGCTTACAGAGGTGAAATAAGGATTTGGAGTGATTTCTATTGAGTTGTATATGACAGCACCTTAAATAATACAAGACTAAGTATATACCAAGACTAACAAACGTGTGATATCTTACATACCATAATGTGGTAGCTCCTAACAGTTAAAGGCTCAGTAATGGTAATCACAGGACATGGTCTCTACGTCTTAAAGGAGGTGTTCAGCCTAAGGTGGTATGATAAGTGTAGCAGACTCTCTTCTGAAGAATACCCACTTTAAAATGGTGTTATACAGGACAAAAATGTGTACGGCATAGGATTATTGTTCCCTGAGACCAGCATCGCAGCACACATGGACCTCCACTCAATTTGTAAGTCTTCATAACCTTTTAGCTTAATTTTTAAAGCCAACATTTCTGCATTATACAGTGTCCCATTTTACAGAAGGGGCATTAACAGACAAAAGAATTTACAAAGCTCCATGTCCCATGTTGGGCCAACAGAACTGCTTTACCATGGCTGTATGAAGTCACTGAGACACACTAAACCTACAGCCACTTTATGTTATCCATAAAATAATTTTTTTCAGAGTGGATTTGCACATGGACTCATGTGCAAATGAGTCTCATTGATGGACTCATGATAACACAAAATATTATATCCACTAGTTCCTAACAAACTGTGGAGCACAGAGCATTTCCACTAATAGCATTTTATATATTCCTCCAACCTGAGTAAAAGTAAAAATCCTTTGCACCTTAGTTTTGGGAAGCACCTGAGAAGTTCAGTTAAAATAGCAAGCCTGTGAACACAGGAGTTCCACTAATGCAGACTCAGGCAAACCAGATGACAAATTGAAATTAAGATGCTGATCGAAATAGCAATCATCTGAAGACATATGAAAATCAAAATGTATAAAATATCATCTGTACAGATTCCTAATAGAGGTGTACCTTCTAGAAAAGTTGATCTGTAGTCTACAGATTCACTTGAAACCATTTCTGTTGTTGGACTTACACTCCTTGCGCTCACCAGCCTGTCCAGGTGAGGAGTGTGCACTCTGCCATCATAACGCACTAGGTCACTTCCCAGATCTGAAGGGGAGAAGAAAGAAACACTAGAAAACCCTCATGGTTTTGATATGCCAATATTCATTTAGCTATTTATTTAAACCTAGATGTTCTGCTCTGCTGGGAAGAAGGCAGGGTGTTGCTGTGGCAGACATGATCAGGACCTAAACTTGAGCTATTTGTACAGCACAAGATTTGCTGCAACTTGTTTTGAAGACCCACTCTTAGCCACACTGGAAGTTTTGAAGCCTCTAGGGCCACCTTCATCGTCTGACTGTGATACTGCATCAGAACAAAACTTGGTTATATACCACCTCCCCTGCTCCTCCTGCCTTGCACAGTGTGGCAGCTCCCACTGGAAGTAAACCCAGACACAGCGGCCAGAGAGGAGCCAGGGTCTGACTAAGTTCCTGATCTAGGTGAACAAGAGACCAGGACACTGCAGTGCTCTGTGTCTTGCACAACTCAGGCACAGCCTGGAGGACTACAAGACAACTGGATGAAGCTGAAATACTCGTGATTCCATACGTATCATTTACTCGTCCTCTCTTCCAAAGCTGATCGGGGAACAGAAGTTACTAAGTTTTCCTAATAGCTTAGAGTTCCTCCGAAATCCTTCTGCTTAAGGCATAATGTACCCCTTCACCCAGCTCAGGCAAGAGCCAAGCACTGACATGCAACTAAACATTGTGACTTGATTGTGAAACGTCTGCTGATGCATTACAACAGGGCATTGCATGGTAGTTAAGCAAAGCACAAAATTATGTCATTTTTAAAAATCTAAGATATAATAATGGACTTATTTAATGAGATTGGCTATGATGGACCTTTAATTTGTTTCTTCTTCCTTCTCCAGAGAAAAAACACCAAAAAGATAAAAAGTAAAACTGATGTTGAAAGTACTCCAGCAATTAGTCCTGTGAAATTCTGATCTTGCTGGATCAGCACTTTTCCGATAACTGTTGATAAAACTTCTTGCTTCCACTGAAATAACAAAGAAAGAAAATAGTGTGATGATTTCCACAGACAAGTAAGAACTAGATTATTAGTACTAAAGTATGAGCTGATATGTCCCATCTAACTAAACCTTGATTTTGTGATGCTGTACTGTGATAAGACACTGGGAGTGAAGAAATTGTTATACTGCTGTACATGAAAGCAGATCTACATGTTTCTCACTTCATTACTCAACTTCAAGAGCTCTGGTAGTGATACAGCTGTGTATTTGATACACCCCACACATGGCATGCACTCACACACACTCTGGGTAACAGGGTCCCACTGTTACCAGATGTTAATTCAAAATTTTAAATTTATACTCTTACTCAAATGGTACATGGAAATGTATGGGCCTATGGATATATGGGCTGAGATGTACATTAAAAAAACCAGCCCAACTGTATTTAATATGTGTCCTTCTGGCATAAATATGCTGTAACATCAAACTCACTCGTTTGTTGACAGCGTGCCTATGTTTTAGTTCCCCAGGTCGTGTGAGCCTGTCCCTAGCCAGCTTCTAGCTTGTTGACAGTTTAAAGAAACAAAACAAAACAAAAAAACACCAACCCCAAAAATCAACCACCAAACAAACATCAAGTAGCTAACAGGGAAAAACTGTTTTAGGTCACACAGCACTAGCTCAGTCAGTTGGAATGCATTTGGCCATCTTTTCTCTTCCTCCTGTGGAATTCATTCCTCTGGGTACTGTAATGATGGATTTGCCCGTCAAAAGAGCAAATTTTCTTCTTCACTGGGCAGACTGCAATTTCTGTGTCTCCTTGCCAGTAAACAAGCAAAAACCTTACTTAACCCCTTCATGTTTTGTTCTTTTCTATGTATGAAACCTGTCATGCATATCTATTTCTTAGAGTTTAATGAAATATCACATAGTAGAACTGGTGAAATGTAGTGTCAGCTCTGGTTGCATATGTGAAAATACGAACCAAATGCAACCTGTGCAAAAGTATCATATGAAACTAGGCACTTACAGTTCTGGGAAACATACACCAAAAGAAGAGCTGCATCTAATTTTATAGTTTGAGTGATGTATTCAAGAAATTTAATAATTACTTAAAAAAATTAATTAATATTAAAATAAATTAATAGTTACTATATTAATAAATGAGTTATTACTATTTACTTAGACTGCAGTAGCAAATAGGAATATAATTCACAGCTCAGGATCCTGTTGAGATGAATGCCATAAAGATATAGAAAAAATAGATGGTCCCTGCTCCAAAGAGCTTACCTAGACTTTGATCCTAATCAGACTTAACATTCACTGTTTTCAGTGAATCACAGTTCAGTTTCATAGTTTAAAGGTATTCCTATTCCACTGGGATTTTCCTTTTTTTATATATTTAAAAAATACAAAGATACTGAAAGATCTGTCTTATTCTACGAATCAGTATGTCTACAATTTAAATTTGCAATAGCACACTGTATGATCACCTTTAGAAAAATGGTCAACTCAAACTTTTGTCCAAAGCGTTTTCTTCTTACGAAAAGAATTGAAATGAAATTATAAAATGCAGACCAAAAAAAATCTTTCAGGAAGGATGTGATCCTCTTGACTGCAGCAAAATTTTTTGTTGAAAAAAGGGCTTATGAGTTCCAAACTAAACCTACTCCTTTATAGCTTCCCATTCTTCCCCATATGTTTCCTCTTGTGTTTGGATTAATAGCTATAATTTTATTTCCGTGCTTAGTTCAAGTTCTACTTTGTGCCGAAGCCTCCAGAAACTCTCTCTACAAACAGGTAATAACTACAATGAAGACAATATTTATTTTAAAACAGCTGATATTATTTGAATTTCCATCCCAAACAAACATGGATAGAGATATCTCTGTAAGCACAGGCTTAGGCTTAAACTTAAAGTTTCTTGGTTCAATAGTGACACTGTGAATGATAATAAAAATGGCATTAATATCTCATGTGTGGTGTAGTTGCCTCACCTCTATATTTAGCTCACTGTTGGATTTCAGGAGATCACTGGGAACCGTACACAGAATTGATTCTGACTGCAGGAGGAGGTTTTCGCAGCTTTTATTTCCAACTTTTAGCACCTCTCCTTTAACAGCTTCTGAATCAATATAATTTCCCTTGGAAAAAAAAAATCAATTTCATATTACATAACCATCTCATAAAAGTTAAGGAGTTACAAGCTTGGAAAATGTTTTTAATGGAAAAACAATTGAGAAATAAAAGACCAAATTTACACTGTCCTGTCAACAGGCATGTATAACGTTTTTTTCATGTAAATGGTACTTTGACAGACAGGTCAGAGAGGGATGATAAAATTTACAGATAAATTCTGCTGTCACTAATACTCATACAGCCCATACAGGCCTCTAAAAATGTAAATGTCTGAGGGATTAATCCTGTTGGTCCTGTTTAGATTTTTGCATAATTTGCTCAAGAAAGGACGTATTATGTAACACCGTTGTTTACACAAAACTGGCATTATATTATCCACAAGCTAAAGGCATCTCAAACATTTTGTTTTGCAAGTGGTTATGGTAGCAGTAGTGAAGCTTTCAAGAAGAAGTCATTAATTGTAATAATACACAAATCTGTTAAAATCATGTTCCACAGACCAAAAAGGAATAAACCTTGGTAAAGACGAGAGCATGAAAAGTGCAGTCCCTGCTCAGAAAACCTGCTTTCATATCCCACACTTGGATGAAAAATTATTCACTGTATTATTCCAGTATTGTGATAGTGGCATTCAAAGGCCAAGTTCAGCATCTTTTGTGCTCAGGAGTGCATCAGAATTTAAGAAGCTGCCCTACCCCATGTACAACCTGACTTAAGATGAACAAAGAGGTATATTAAGCAGGATTAGAAGGGGAGAAGGGAGTGTGGGACTAATACAGGCTATTTACGTGAGCTGGATCTGGGAGTTTTCCATGAGAAGGGAGAGAAGGCACTGCAGCTGACACGGTTATGGGACCTTGTATATTGGAAAGGAAACAAGAATTCCATTCTGAGGGGCAAAAAAATCTTACTTTGGCATTTTAGATTTACTGCAGAATGAGACTCAACCCTGGGGAAATTGTAATAAACATAGAGGAGAGCCAGCTTAATGTCCTATTTTGACTGACAAAGCCACACCCCAGGTAAATGCTTTTTAATTGCTGTCCATAGAAGTCCATTTTGCACTCTATCCTCTGTCTACTTGGAAACATTCTGTTTGATGTTAAGTAAATATTCAATGGGCCAAAGAGCATGTGACTGACTGCTTATTGCTTAGTAGTATGGAGACTTGCTGCAGATTGTGAGCCATTCATGTTCAAATCTTTCCTTTGAATGATGTTCCTCAAAAGACTTGAATTTAAGTTTTTCATCTTCAGGATAAATATATTGTCTTGGAGAGTGATTCTATGATTCTTCTACACCATAGTTTAGAATTTTTTGCACCATCAAAACTGATACTTACCCAAATGGACAAGAAATCCTACTGATGTTTCCTAAGGTGATCCTTAGCCAGTTATAAAGATGATGGTAGTTTTTACTTAATATTATTACCATTATGTTACCATTAGTATATTATAGTTTCATTTATGATAACTCAATATATTAGGAGTTTCAAAACTAAGCAGTGGTTTTGCTCTTCCAGGACAACAGAATTTGCCTAAAATTTTAAGAGAAGGCGGAAACTGGCTCCAGTGAGAACTGGGAAAAAATACGTCTTCTTTTAAAATGTGTACTGCCCCCTTCTTGGTGAGCAATGCCCTTGCATGCAAGCTGGAGAAGTTCATTACTGGACTGAGTAGCTGTTGCAAACCAATCTGATAGCTCAATGACCTCACAACTTTAGAGAGTTGGGAATAATTTGGGTAGAAGTCTAGAAGCAGTAGAAGAACCATAAACTAAGGTGTGGAAATTTTCAGATTCACGTCAGAAGAATTTTTGAGGTTCCTAAGCAGAGGAACCTCAAGAAAGTGTTTACTTGGGAAGAATGAGGAGTGACTGCAGCTGCAGAGGTTCCTCTTCAGCTTGCTCAAAAATACCATGGTTTCCATACTGCTCTCTTTTGGACCAGATATTGAGACTAACATAATTTCCTATGTGATGGAAGAAGACTGACAATACAGTGACCTGTAAATAGGCAAGAAGAGTTTCTTAAGATTGTCTTACAAAGAATGTGTTGCACTGGCTTAGGAATAGAGTGGGCAATTTAGTAAATCTTGTCCTCCTTGGAGTTTTAATACAAAAGGGCCAGAGGACAGCCAAGATCTCAGATGTGCTGTGCAACATGCCAGTTGTTACGTATTTCTCTAGTGGAAGATTTATATTTATAAATACACTTTACTTACCGGTGGTCTATGCCTAGGCATCCTCTGGAATAATGCACAAAGTCCCTGCACCAGCTTAGTGCATAAGCACACCCTAGAACAGGACAGGCTTTGGGCAGACTGAGGAAAGACAGAGTTTCTTTTCTTATTGGGTTTTTTTCACAGCCAGGATGCGCTGGGTTTGCAGCAGCCCAGCTTGCAGGTCCGGGTCAATGGCTTCTGCCAGAGGCAGCAAGTATACTCTGTCCTCTTCAACAGACTCAGGTGTTTCACTGTCCCCAGCAGTGAAACACCAGAATTTCTCCCTCCCTGACAGCTTCCCATGTTGGCAGGAGATGGGAGCACTTCTGAAGTGGTGTCTTCATGGTGTTGAATCAGAGAAGTGTCTCAAGCCACTCTGTCACGACCCCTCTGACTGGGGGATGGTGGGCACCAAGCAACTTCAAAGACCCACATACTTGGCAGAGGAAGAGAGTGATGATGTAGGACCTTGAGTGGCTGGCACTGAAGACAAGGAGGTTTGGTATTTGTGGCACACAGTGACCTGTGTTTTAAATAGAAGACCTAAAGTTTTCTTGTGTGTAACATTTTCTTACAAAAACATCTTGTGGTCATCAGGGGAAACCAAACAGAACCTTTCAATCGGTACCCACTGTCATTTGATGAAAGCCAAATATGTCACACTAGATTAGTTAGATTGAAAAACTTGTGATAAAAGCTCCCTCCGCCCCCCTGAAACTAATTAAGAAAGAGATAAAAGAACTTTGGTTTGGTAGAACAGACTGTTCGCTGAAGCAAGCTGCCATTTAATTTCATGCTGAGCTTGCTTAATTACTGCACAAAATACAATCATGAGGCATGTCAACTTGTGTGTATTTTTGAATGTGGGTATGGGGTGAGGGAAAAGTGTTGCCAATATGGCTTGTAATGATCTTTTGGCTCCTGACTATAATTTATGAAAGTTGCCTCACTGTTTTGATAGAAGCACCCCACTATAACTAATTCTATTTAGAGGAAGATGTTAAATTGGTGCTTGTCCATGCTTCATTCCAGGAGACCAGTTTTCACTAATGCTATTCTCCAGATGGTTGCTAGGAAATAACCAGGACATTAGGCTTAGGGAGACATCTGTCTTGGGTGCCATGACTACAGGTCGATGCCACAAAATTGTGAGTTTGGTCACTAGGACAGTCCTCAGTCAGCCTTTCCCATCTAAATGGCTTCTTCCCAGCAATAAAACAGTACCAGAGACTTTTTCCTCAGGGAGAATACAAAGTTCACAAGTAAAAGAGAAGAAAGTTAAAAAACCCAACTAGTTTTTAACTCTCAGTCTCTGTGAAGATTATGGAGCAAGTCCTCAGGGAAGCCCTTCCAGGCAGAGTAAGGACAAAAAAGTAATTGGGAACCGCAAGCACAGGTTTCCCAAGAGTGGATTTTGTCTGACCAGCCTTCTATGCAGAGATGACTGGTTCTGTAGATGAAAGATGAGCACTGGACAAAAGGATCCTCATTTTAGCAAGTTTTGCAACACAATCTCTCCTAGGAATGAAAACAAATTAGGATGGTATGAACTGGATAGATGGTCTATAAGGTGAATGAAAAACCTACTTGACATAGGTCAAACCTTAAAAGTCTAACACGTGGCATTTGTCAAAGGCTGATACTGAGACACTAATTGAATCTTTATTGACAACCTGAACAAAGGGATAGAATGCACTTCTTTGAGCTTTCAGATGACAACAAGTTTAGGAAAATCACTGATATACTGGGTCATAATGTGAAATAAGGCAGCAGTATGCCACTGTAGTGATGAAGGCTCAGCACACATTTTAGCAGCAGCAAAGCCAGTAGATTGAAGGTGATTGTTCTGCTTTGGTCAGCACTTGTAAGGCCACACCTGGAGAATTGTGTCAAGTTTTTAACCCCATCGAATAAGAGAGATACTGACAAACTGGATGAAGCACAGCAGAGAGCCACTGAGCTAGAAGGGCAGCTGAAGCACAGGATACACAATGCAAGGCTAGTGGAGCTGGGTTTTTTAAAGCTGTAAAATCTCCATTCTTGGAGAGTTTCAAAACTCATCTAGATAAGGCCATAGGCAACCTGACCTGATTTTTAACTTAGCCCTCTTTTGAGCAGCAGGGTTAGACTATGAAGATCTCCAGAGGTTCCTTCCAATCTATGTTATTCTATGATTCTTCTCAAATTAGTACTCTTTCCAACTGGTTGATATGCATGACCTGGAAAATACTGGAAAACACTGCTGTCATTGCACAGAGGCACTGAGCCATGCAACAGCTCTATATTCCCAGATCTCCGTTGACCCACACACCAGAACTCTATCCAGCATTCCTCCAAAACTAAATATGAGAACTCTGGAGTGATTGTATGGCCAAGAGCTCCAAGTAGAAAAACAAAATTAAAAAATAAAAATCAGACCAATTATTCTTTGGTATTTGCCCAAAACACTTTGCAGAGGCAGATTAATATTCAGAGTTTAACTGGAAGTCAGCATGGCTGACAGGAGCTCTGCAGTGATCCTTCTGATGTCTGGCAGCCCAGAAGCTGGCCCACTGGCCCATCTTGGGAGTCAAGGACCTCAGGCTATCAAGATTTCTTCATTGTGATAGGGGAAAAGAGTTTTGGCTTACAGAGCTATGCAGGAGCTACACAAAGAGATGACCCAAGCATTAAGACTGATTCTCTTCCATAAAGCATTTTTTATCAATTATATTCTATATAAATTATAGAAATTTATATAAATTATGTGTACTTTACAACAGATTTTCATAAGCATTCATTGTAAACTAGAAACACCCATTTTTATACCTTTTCTATTTGATTAATCTAAACTCAGAAAAGCATTAGATTTCAAAAAATTGGACTCACACAAAATTGATTTAACTTTCTTCGCAGTACTGTAATAGAGAGCAGCCTGTGCCTGTAAGGGCCCCAAATTCCTAAGAGATGTCTCTCAGTGCCATGTAGGCTACTCTCAACGCTCTTTGAAGAGGCATTCATCACCAACTTTGCATTTTTCACGGGTCCATAAATATTTAGGCTACAGCAGTGACTGATCCTCATGAGTGACTTTGTGCACAGGCCAGAGTTTCCCTCAGCTCAAGAGAGCCAAAGCTGCTAGGCCACATCTTCTGTGAGGAAGGACACAAACCCATGTGACAGTACGAGCTGGGACTCGGGCGCAGGCCACATACTTCAGGCTCTGGGCTGCTGGCCATGTTTAATCCTGAACTGGTGACGCAGCCCATTGCAATCAGAAGCTGATGCAGCGTGGTCCTCCCACGAGGACGAGGAAAGCCCCTCTCCAACTCCACCTGATGCCAACCACCCTGGTATATATATCTTTGTTTTCAGCTCTGCATCTTTTAAATTGTGACAACTGGGGGCTTGGGTGAATGCAGTACCAAACACAGTGCTCTCTCTGCCCTTGCTTCCTTGGGGCTTATGTCATCAAAATGTCTGTTCCACACTGTGCTGCTGATGTGCACTTGTGAATAATTGAAAAACTTATTTCAGCATTTCTTACCTTAATTTCCAGAACATTTTGGTTGCCTCTTGAGATGAACACTGGCTTTTCAAAATGCTTAAATACTGGATTATTTACATAATCAAAATCAAAGTACAGGGAGCTGACACCATCAAAAATAAAGAACACTTTGGTTACAAAGGGTGGTTGGAGATTGAAAACTTTCAGTGAAGGTGTTGTACAGCAGATTATCTCTGAGCTAGAGCGGTGGCTACATGCCTATAAGAAAAAAAAAAGAGGTAATTGTAGTACGTACATGCATAGGAAGTTAGTGATTAATGTAACTTTCTTTAACAATACACAAATATTGAAAAAATAAACACCAAGGGTCTTGTTCTTCTTTAACCAAAGCAAAATCCTCATCAGCGCAACACAGCATTTATGTAGGGCTGGGAGAAAAGTATAAAAACTTCACGTCAATGGTGTTTGCACTCTTGTTGAGGAAATGTTCAAGTAAACAAGCTTCCTGGCCTGATTGTTCACAGCACTTTAAAGTAAATATTTTGCAGATAATTAATGGAAAATGATTTCCAAAGCCAAGGACCATCAGGCTAGCCTGATGTACTGAGCAGGCATAGTTCAGCTTCCCCAGCCTATGTCACAGTGACTGCCACATGTATTTCTCTTCCTTTTTCACTACCAGAGCAACAGTAAGAGACCAGAGGACAAGGTAAAAGCTAACAAATTTGACTGAAACAGTGGAAAACAGAAGTAAAGCAGTGTTTACCCATGGCATAGCTAATTTGCTATGTTTCCAGAAAGGCACTATGGACTCTGTGAGAAAGTGCTTTAGAGCCAAAGCCACTGTGGATCCTGGGCCACAAAAACTCAGCAAAGTGCATCTTCTTTCTAAAAATGTATATGTAAGGCCCAGGTGTGTGTCACTTGTTGCTTAGGTTCTCAGTAAGTCCCTGCTGAGAGTGTTGACTGTGAGACACGCTTTGCACTGTATCTCGGACCAGCAGGGATGAGATGTTTGCCCCTCACTGCAGCGCAGGAGCTGCCTGACAACAGGCATGAAGACACACTTGCCCCTCACTCTGCCACTATTCCTTGTGAGGGCCTTCTCTGAGGTAAAGCTGCTGGTGCACCTCATGATCAGAAGACCTGCCAGAGGATGCTTCGTGCCACAGGGATATGATCCAGTGTGAAATGTCTGGCCACGGTGCTTCTCTCTATCCCACACTGCCTTGACACAGGACTTGTCTAAATCGCATTTACAGTTGACAGAGGGACAAAAGCTCACCTAGAAGGGGTTTCATCTGATCCATTTTAGACAACAGCTTTAATTAGATTAACAGTGCTCTAGAAGAGTCAACTCTCTCTTGAATGTGAGGGTTTCTACAGGACTACTCTGCTTATAGTATCAACAGCACATCTACAAGCATCAGCAGGAGGCATGGTGGGTGCTGGGCAGCATCACACGAACTGCAGAGTGGTTTGTTTGTGATTGTATCGTGTACTCCCTTCTCTGTGCCTCCCTTTCATGCTGCCTACCATGGATATGGTTGAAGAACTTCTGGCACAAACAGAGTTACTTCAACTCCACAGATGTATTTCTCTTCCAACTGTATAAACCTTCTGTAAGTAGTTCCCTGTACACTGTGCCCTGAGAGCAGATTAAACTTTTTCTTTTTTAAAAAAATATAAATACTGGGATTGACATGTGCCACAGTAAGAATGGGGCTAAGCTCCTAGTCATCATAAATCTTACATTTATTCTACAAGAGACTCTCCTGGAAAATCAACAATCCTGTCAAATACCTTTGTGCATCCAGAGAAGGTCAAAATGTGTATTTTTCTGTTTTGTTTTTCAAATTAAATTTGTTCTTATTATATAATGCTGCCTGAAGGAGCTGTGAAATTAGTTTAAATTAATGCAATGTTATTTTGCTGTTTCAAATCAGTGACATAACTGTTCAGGCTATATCAGTTATATTAAATCAGCTGTCTACAAATCAGCACTTTTGTTATCACCACAGTTTCTATGAGTATTATTGTTAAATCTTGAATCTGCCAAGGGAAAAATTTTCAATGTTCTGAGCACTTCAGTTTTAGAGCTCTTACGTGTCTGTGAGCTGCGAGTTCGGCACTCAGTTAAATAACTTGGTGCAGTTCTTAGTGATGCTAATGGGACTTGCACCTGTGTATCTAACTGCCCATTTAGATTCCTAGCAGAAATTCAGAAATAGTTGTGCAAGTCCCATGACAGTATGGTAAACTGTGGGACACAAGACAAAGGCAGATTTTTGCTCCATTTGCTTACAGTATTAGACTGTTCTTCTTTTGAATACCTTGTTATACACCAGGCTTTGTTCTATTACATGGATCTAGAAATTAATTTGAATTAGTATGGTAATAATAAGATGTCATTAGTATAATGGATGATCAAGCCATACTTTTCCATGATATATGAATGTTTGTAAGGTTACCTATCATATTGTGTCGATTCTAAAACGGGATTACTAAAATATATATAATTATGAAGCTAAGTATGTCCCAAATAATCATTATATTTATTTGATTAATGTAAATTCATAAGACTCTTTATCTACTGTAGAGTAGTGATGTCTCTTAAATTAATAGCAGTGGTATTCATAACTTTGTTTGTGGCTATCTATTAGAATCAGTACTTTACTTTATCAGGCTGGTCTCTGAAGCAGAAGCTTTCAGAAAATGATAAAAATCTAATAATACTCTTTGGAAGGGATGCAATGTGACTGATTGGTAAGGTCAAGAAAAATCTTATTTGCAATGCCCTTATTGGTACATGGTTTGACATGACATTTTTACCTTGAAATTGGTTTTAGCAATTGAAGAATATGACAGTTTGGTTTTCATGAAATATTGGATTGAGGATCTCTAAGAAAAAAATCCTAATTCAATCTATTGCCTTCTCAATTAAAATACTGCCTATCACCCAGCACCTTTAACTTTTATTTAATTAAGCTTTAAAGTACATTCACTTTAAAAGCTAAGCCTACATTCTTCTCATGACTATAATCTATATCTGAAGACTGTGAGGAAGAAAAGATAAAAATTATGGTACATTTCACAAGCATAAATAAATTCCAAAGGGAATAATAATCCATTGCACAATGCATATGACTCATCACTTAAGGTATGTATTCTTGTTTCATCTGTAAAATATGACCCCTGAGGCAATTAATTCAAACCTGACCTACAGAATCTGAACTTCAGTGCCCAATTCAATTTTTTTTCATCTGATAGAACAACAGGAAAAATTATGAGGGAGGATCTCTGAGTTCCAGAGGTCTCCCAGCAGCTGACCCAGATAAGAGAGGGGCAATTGGATGTGTATTACAGGATCTGCAGTTGTCAGAAGGGAGAAAAGATCCAATTTTTCCTTTCATAAAAAGTAAACTTTTGGAGTTCCAGTGAGGAATGAAAGATGAATGAAGTTAAAGACAGACTGGGAGACTCTCCAACTGTCTTTGCCAAAGGATGATTTCTCAATAGAAAGAGATGAGAATACAGGTCCAACTTGAGGAAAAGCACATTCAGAAGACTTTTCTGTGTAAAGCAGTGACACTCAAGCAGTGTATCTTGAGTGTTTTCCAGAGAACTCATTGGCTTTTGCTGCCATTTCAGGTAGTATAATAAATGGCCCTAATGGATCAGTAGCATTTTTATTCTAGTTGTCTTCTTGGATGAAGGCATGGGAGATGATACTTCTAGTCTATCAGATCATTGGACCAGAAGGTAGAGTAAAACCTCTCTTGCTGCTGGGTCTGAGAGCCAGCCCTTCGCACGACGTGACCAATACTGACTGGGAGTCTAAAGTCTGGGCTTGGGATGGTCAATGTACCTTGTAGCACATCACTGGCACTCGGTGATTTCACACTGTGGCTTTTCCCTGATATCCCCTGCTATACTCTTTCCTTGGCAGGAGATGTGCATAAGATGAAGATCTGGCACAGAAAAATACAAATGGTTCCCCTTTTTGAGGGAAATTCTTTGCTGGGCTTCTGTGGTAGCTGTATGCCACAGAGTCAAGGCAGATAGAGGATCAAACTCTGAGTGTCTTTGGATAAGTAGTCAGGAATATCTTCAATAATCACACACTCAACATCCACACCTTCCAGGGAATTTATTTTATCATTGTTTAATATCTCTAAAGTAGACACTCACTGTTGAATTCTAGGCATTTTGATGAGTATTATGAGTATGGATTGTTCACAGACATGTGAACATTGAAGGAACTTCAGGGCATTTTAAAATTCTCCTGTAAAACAGCAGGAAATGGCACCCAGCAGAGGGAAATTAAGAAATACTAAAGATCATTCAAAAGACTACTTACTGAAGAGATAATTAAAAGTCTGTAGAAAGAGAAGATCTTGCATAGCTACAGGGTCAGTTGTTGAAGGTCATGTATTAGAAGGTGTTACTTCTTAGTTTTGTAACCTTGCATATCATGGGACATTCATGGTTAGAAGAGATTAAGCAGTGGGAATGTACAGCCAAATTAGTTTATAGATGGAATATTAAAAATGGTACAAAAAAAAAGGATCCCTAAATGACCACTTGTTCACTATGGGGGAATCAATGCCAAGTACAGGCTTTCAAAGAGGAAACATTGGCTCCAAGTGCTTCAGAAACAGAAAAATCATCTAGCATGACTTACAGCAGAGGTTAGAAGACACTTATTTTGTAAACAGGCTCCTGATCAAACACCATTCCAAACTGCATAGGTTTTTTTACAGGCACAATGCAAAGTGAAAGGAAGGAACGAGCTGCTTCCCTGTTGGTGCACCTCACAGAGGAATTGGATGTGTGAGCAGAAGTGAGAGAGTTTCTGTATCCTTATGCATTCTCTATAGTTGATGGGAATTTTTGCAGCACTTCCTAAATTCTTAATTTTTGTTCCAAGTCAGAACAAATGATAAAAAGAACTCATGAAATAGAAATTAAAAAGAAACACATTGCAAGTATTGAAACATATGGTTCAATAACTCTAGAACATCTTTTTCACTCATTGAAATAAATTCAAAGAAGGCAAAATGTATTATTTTGAGTGTTAACATAGAATGTAATATAAACACAACTAGTGTGAACACAGTACTGAACAATTTTAAGGAAATTTAAATAAATATGAAATGAACATTATAAAGGCATTTTTGCCATATAGAAGAAAAATTTTCAGAAATATTAAACTACAAACATGAAAGCCAAAAAGCTCAACATAATATTTCTTCTATAGGGGGCTGGCATATTGCCCCCAAAACTTCTCAGTCTCAGTGAAACTGCACTTATAGGAAGCTGTTCCAGAAAAACTCTTTTATTAGTTGTACCGCTCACCTCTTTCACAGGGATGGAAAAAAGAGGCAGAGAAGAGCAAATGCCCCAGGGCATTTCAGCTGGCTCTGCTCCCTGAGACTTATGGATGCACAGCATCCTCAACAGCTCCTGCTGTTTACAGAAGTGATTCTCCACTTACATTGTGACTCTATCAGGACTCTAGGCCACAATTAAACCTGAAGACAGTAAAGACAGAGAGCTCTCAGGAAAAGGTGAGACCTGTTTTAAATTGGGCACCATTAGTTTGAGGCAAATGGTTTAGGGTCTGGGAGGTGGCAGAAAGAAGAAGAGCTCTAGGAAACAACATTTATCAGGAGAATTTGGAGCGGTTTGGTTTATTTCAACTGAAAAAGAGAAAGGCTGAATCATAATATAATGCAAATATGTAAAATTAGCAGGAGAGACTGATTATCTGTTGCTTGTGTCCACAGAGGGTTAAACAAGCAGATAGGTAATTAGCTGCAGGATTTGAGTTAATTATTAGAAAGAAATCTTTCCAAACCACTAGGTAAGCAGGTAGAGCAGCTCTCTCTAAAGCTTGTTTAAGCAAGGTTGTGAAATTTCTTTCACAAGGAGCTTTAATAACAGCCTAGACAAATATCCGTCAGGCAGTGGTCTGCATACATTTGCTCCTGGCGCAGGGAAGCGGGCCAAGCTAGGTCTTTGTGGTCCCTCCCAGCCATACTCTCCTTTGATGCTTTGGGATGTGTTTCAGTGCTAGCTTTGGTTTTCCCAAGAGCCAGAGTTTCTGAAAGCTGACAAAAGCGGCTTCTTGGAAGAGGCTAGAGAGAAAACTGAACAGAAAAAGGTCTTACATAACAATTAAAAAAATGACTCATATAGTTATCCTCTCCCAAACTAAGGAAGCAAAAAGACATACAACCTCAGCTATAGCAC
Organism: Manacus vitellinus; assembly: GCF_001715985.3. NCBI lineage: Eukaryota > Metazoa > Chordata > Aves > Passeriformes > Pipridae > Manacus > Manacus vitellinus. Next base: position 42,761,673 of record NW_021940682.1, on the reverse strand, counting down.
TTCTTGAGCATTTTGGGTTGTATTGTACTGTTTGTCTGGGTTTGGTCTGTTCAGGATCACAACCTGTCTTCTTTATAAATCAGACAGCTAGTCTGGATCCCTGCTGGAAATAGATCCTCATTTTTGTTTATTTTTTGTAATGACTGGATGAAATTTTAGTTTTTTTGTATATCCCTCATGCATAGAGCCCAGAATCTCCAGTGCAGGATGGGTCAGACTGCAGCCACTGGCATCTGCCACCAGCAATTTCCTCAGTTACACAGTGCAATCTTGTTTTGCTAGCTATAAATCTTCCCTTTCTAATATCCTTCCTTGAGAAATATGCTTGAGGTAGAGAATAGTGGCAGAACAAATGGCTGCCACAGAGGCAGGGAAGGCCACTGAGTGCCAGAAGCCTTTAATTTCAATAGAGCAAAAATATATTGCTTGGGCAGTGTCAAAGTATAAAACACTCTGGATTATAATCTATTTGAGGTTATATTCCATCTTTTGTGCAGGGAGAATGAACTTGTGTACAGGTGCTCATACACTGGGGCAAATTTCTTAGAGATCAGCAGGGGTAGGGGATTGGTGTGTTGACAAATATAACACACACTGCAAGGTAGGAAAAGAAAAAGATAAAGGAGATAATTCTCACTGCCTATGTCTATGTCTTTTTTCAACAGCAGGTTAAAAGGCAGGATGAAAGCAAAACACTGCTCAAAGGCAAGGTTGCTCCCCAGTATTTGGGGGAGAGAGTAAATTCTATGGCATCCATTGCCTGGAGTTGCCAGTGACTTTTGGACTTAGTTCTTTAAAATTTCAGATCCTTTCAAATCTGTTCAGATTCTAAGGAAGTGAGGCAGCACCAGAGGCAGCTGAAAGATGGTTCTGGGGTGAGACTGGGCTGTGCAGGGGTTCCCGTGACCACGAACACCTAAGTGCAGCCTCATGTGGACCCGGGGGCCCTCAGCAGCCAAGGAGTGGAGGAGGAGTGGTGCTGGGAGCGACCAAGGGGGAATTCAATGCTTCCAGGGAGCGCCATCGACCTGGAGTGTGGTGAACAGGGTGTGGCACGTGGCACAGCAATTTGCACAGGCAGGGAGAGCAGGAAAGCTCGGACCAGCTAGGAGCAGCCAACAGAGCAGCCAACAGAGCAGCCAACAGAGCAAACAGGCTCAGAAACTGGTAAGGTAGAGCTTAAGCTTCCTCAGTTATGGTTGACATGCCATAAAGCTCAATTCCTTGTTGCTGCAGGACTCACTGTACCAGCCGTGCCAGAGGCCTCCACAGCCAGAGCTGCTGATGGCAGATGCAGCTCTCCAGGTCACAGGTTGCCAGGAGTGCCTGATGCCTCTTCACGATGTTGGGGCAGACAAACAGTTATTTTGCAGAAGATGTGCTGCGATTGAAGAGCTGTGTCACCAAGTGAAGGAGCTATGGGAAGAAGTGAACAGGCTTCACAGTATTCAAGCAAAAGAGCAAGAGACAGAGCAAGACTCTCGGGAGTCTTGAGCCTCTGTTATAGTGAAGAAAGAGGTGGACTCAGAACTCAGCAGGGAAATTAGTCAAAGGAATGTTAGTCTGTTAAAGATGAAGGCTGGAAGCTGGTCACTGCACGTACCAGGAGGAAGATTCCTCCTCCTTCTCAAAATATGACAGGTAGGACTTGCACATTCTACAACAGGTATGAGGCTCTGGAATTAGAGGGCTGGACAACTGAGGAGATGGGTGAGAGTCCTTCTAGGGTAGTGGGGCCCCTTAAAATAACACCACCTGTACCCGCATCCAGACCTCCTCTGTCAAGAGGAAAAGAAGGGTAGTTGTAATAGGAGACTCCCTTCTAAGGGCAATGAAGGGCCCAATATGCAGATCAGACCCAGCTCACAGGGAAGTCTGCTATCTCACATAGGCATGGGTAAGGGACATTACTGGAAAACTCTCCAGTCTAATAAGGCACTCTGATTACTGTCCACTATTGGTTGTTCAAACAGGCAGCAATGAAATAACAAAGAGGGCAATCAGAAGAGGCTTCAAGGCCCTGAGACGATTGGTAGAGGGATCAGGAGCACAGGTAGTAATCTCCTTTATCTTTCCAGTAAAAAGGAATAATATTAATAGGAATATAAAGATTCATCAGGTCAACAAGTGGCTCCAAGGTTGGTGTAATCAGAAAAATTTTGGGTTTTTTGACCATGCCATGATCTACTCAACACCTGGTCTACTAACACCCGACAGGATGCAACTTTCTCAGAGGGGAAAAAGAATTTTAGTGCAGGAGCCAGTGGGGCTTGTTGACAAGGCTTTAGACTAGCTTGGAAGGGGGAAAGGGGCAAAACCAGGCTCACCAGTGATGAGCAATGGGATGATTTGCCAAAACTCGAGGAAATGAGCACTCATGGGATCCCTCAATCTACCTCAAGAGGTATTGGCTACAATGTACCACACCTGAAATATTTCTACACTAATGCATGCAGCATGAGGAACAAACAAGAGGAGTGTGAAGCTTTGGCCCAGTTCCAGAGATTTGACATCACTGCGTAAGTGAAACCTGATGGGATGAGACCTGTGACTGGAGTGCCCTGCTGGATGGTTACAGGATCTTCGGGAGGGACAGACAGGGCAGAAGACGTGGAGGGGTGGCACTGTATGTAATAGAAGGGTTTGAATGTATGGAGCTCACAGTTGGCAATGGCGGAGAGAGTCTCTGGGGGCAAACAAATAATGCAGATATCAACACGGGAGACTGCTACAGACGTCCCAGCCAGGACGATGACACTGACGACTTACTCTTTAAGGAACTAAAGTCAACTGTCCTTGTCCTTATGGGTAACTTCAACTTTCCAGAAATTAACTGAGAGCATCACACAGCTGGTAGAACCAGGGCCAGAAGATTCCTAAAAACCCGGATGACAACTTTATGGAACACATCCTAAGGGAGTTGACTCAGAAAGCTGCTCTCCTTGATCTGCTGCTTGTCAACAGAGTGGATCCTGTGAGCAAAGTGGAGATTGGTGGCCATCTTGGCCACAGCAACCACAAAGGGATCAAGTTTAAAATCTATGCTGACAGGAGCAAAAGTGCCAGCAACACCTCAGCTTTGGACATGAGGAGAGCAGACTTTGGGCTGCTCAGGGAACGAGTAAGTAAGGTCCCTTGGGAAAGGTTTTTGCAGGTGCTGCAGTCCATCACTGCTGGTCACTTTTCAAACATCACCTCCCAAGGGAACAGAAGCAGCAATTCTCAAGTGTTGGAAGTCAAGCAGGGGAGGCAGAAGGCCGGCTTGGCTGAGCAGGGATCTTCTCTTGGAAATAAGGCACAAAAGGAAGGCGTATGCTCAGTGGAAGCAAGGTCAAGTGATATGGGAAGAATACCGAGATATTCCTTCCTGCTTTAGGGAAAAAATTCATGTGGCCAAAGCTCAGCTGGAGTTGAAGCTGGCCGGAAATGTGAGGATCAATAAAAAGACTTTTTTCAAATACATTAATATACTGCAGTAGGCAGTATAGAAATATCATTGACCCATTACAGGATGTGGATGGTCACCTCACAAACAGGAACATAGACAAGGCAGAGGTGTTTAACACTTTCTTTGCCTCTGTCTTCAACATGGATGAGGGATCAAGGGTGTCTAAGTGCCCTCAGCTGGAGGACCATGACAGAGAATGATCAACTCCCAGTCGACTCTGAAATTGTGTGGAATCTGCTACTCCAGCTGGATTCCTAAAAATCTATGGGGCTAATGGGATTCATCCCAGAATCCTCAAAGAGCTAGATAATGTCATTTCAGAACCTCTCTCAGTGATTCTTGAGCAGTCTTGGGAATCCGTAGAGGTCCCAGCTGACTGGAAACTGGTGAATGTTGTCCCAATTTTTAAGAAGGGCAAGAAGGAGGACCCCAGAAACTACAGGCCTGTCAGTCTCATAACTGAGACTTCACCAGTCCATAACTGGTGAAGTTATGGAGAAGATTGTTATGGCAAGTATTGAGGAAAACCTGAAAGACAACACAGTCTTTGCTTACAACCAGTACAGCTTTGTGAGAGCAAGGTCTCACTTATCAAACCTGATTTCCTGAAACCTGATAGGAGGGGCAGACACTTATGTTTTCTCTGTGGTGACCAGTGACAGAACCCAAGGGAATGGCCTGAAGTTGTGTCAGGAGAGGTTTAGGTTGGATATTAGAAAGTTTCTTCACCCAGAGGATGGCTGGGCACTGGAACAGGCTCCCCAGGGAAGTGGCCACAGCACCAAGCCTGACAGAGTTCAAGCAGCATTTCAGTGATACTTTGAGGCACTCGGTGTGACTCTGAGGGATGGTCCTGTGCAGGGCTGGGAGTTGGACTTGATGATCCTTGTGGGTCCCTTCCAACTTGGCATATTCGGTGATTCTGTGAAGTCCCAAATATTTGACAAGCAAGGAATGCAGTATCAGGGCCTGAAGAGAAGCAATATCGCATATTCTCACAGGGGAACAGAGAAAGCATATGAGTGATCTTTACTTTAAAAAAAAAAGACTGCTCAAACCCACACAAAGCAAAATCTCAAGACATGCTTTCAGCAATGATCTTTTCTTTGGAAATCCTTTGTGTCTAAAAATAATCATGCCTACATTACTCAAAGCCTAATAAATTTTGAGTTTAGTTGATTTCACTGAAATGTTTTGTTTTTCAACTGATGGATAAAGTGACTTTTTGAAAACACTGAACACTGTGTTTCATTGCAAAGGCACTGATTTTCAGATTAAAATCTGAACCCATTAAATTACAAGCCACGACTACATGCTGTGGAAATTCAGGTCCCGACACTCATAATATTATACAAATTAGGATCATGAAGAATATGATGACCTTGAAGCCATAAAAGACTGCAAATTTGCAGACATACCATTTAAAATGCATTGAGCAAACCTAGGTCTAATACTTAGAATTCAATTCAGGAAATAGTGTATAATGATCATTAGAAATAACCTGAGAATATGAAGAGTAACATAGCATGTCATAAAGAGTGTAGGTCAATTTAGCTTCAGTTAGGCTAAACAGACCTTACAGGATAAGAAAATATTGGAGGTACAACACAAATGTGTAGGCAAACGCTTACAGAAAACAGCTGCAGTACAACTAGCCATTAAATGCAATCTTTGCTTTGCAAAAATTAAAGTGGATCACATGGTCATATCTGTACACCTTATTTAGATTTAGACATTGTGTAGTGTCAACTCCGAACAAAAATCAGAAGGCTTGGATCCCTGACTGACCCTCTGTTCATGCAGAGGTACCCAATTGCAAAGCCCCAAACCTTAGTTGTTGAACTTTGGTAAATTAGGAAAGATTTGCCCCAATAGGGAATTTTGCAAGCAGAAATTCTTCAAAATAATACTTACTTTTGATTTTAGATAGTTACTCTTCCTCTTTGTCGCATATCCACAGTCACCACTTGAATATGACAGTAGCCTGAACCTGCCATGTAATCTGACATACCTGTATTGCGTTGCTCTGTATTTAGTCACTTGAATTTGCATTGCTAAATTGCAATATAAAAATCTTATTATCAGATACTGTAAAAGCCTTATTTCTTTGGAAAAGGTTCCTTGGAAACTGCTGTTATACCTTCAGCCTAATTTCAAATTTGTTGTTGAATTCTGCCTATACAGTGAAAACAGCCTGTGCAGAAAACACCAAAATATCAGTGGAAGCCTCAAAGTTTCAAGGCAAAAGTCAAAGTATTTTGACTGAGAATTCTTAAACATTCATCACACCAAGATGAAAAGATAGCAGATTGTCTTCTCTAAGACTGACTCACCACAGAGAAGTTCATTCCTAGTTTAGGTACAGTAATCACCATCTGAGGAAAGCACACTGAGTTCAAGTTGATTCCCTGAGCTGTGATTGTACTTCCACCACTAGGAAAAATTAAAAAAAAAAAAAAAGGAAGGAGAAAAAGAAAAAAAAAAAGAAGATGAGTAGGATAACAATACATCTGCTGTGATAATGTTAATAACAAATTATATTTTAAAGTGAATGGTAACATAAAACCAGAATTAGGGATATATGGGGTGAGCGCAAATAGCTTTGTGCAGTGAGATTATTTTTCTGGGAAATAAATTTTATACTTACTATAACAACTAATCAAATAAAGAAAAGCAAAATAATTTTTAAAACTGTGGTATGCCAGGGTACAAAACAAATATGTACATTTTAAAAGAGGGTGCATACTTGTACTTCACATTTGCTTTTTAACTTATTGCTTTCAGTGGTGCTGAAAAAGGTGTCTGTTTTACTGCTGACATTATTTTGGCAAAGGCAGATGGCTTGGATTATTGCTACTGAGACCATAAATATGCCACTTGAAAACACACATGCACTACCATACATATATATTCATAATATTTATACAGCGCTGGATTTAGACTATTTTAAAATCCATTTGCTCTCCTGAGTACCCCTGACTTGTCACATTAAATTATTTTCCTCACTAATCAGTGTAATGTCCAGACACAGTACAGGAGACACACTTAGCTGTATAGTAGGTATCTCGGCAAGACACCACAGGTAGGCTCAGCAACAGCTAGGAGTGAAATCACATAAGGAAAAGAGCCACCCTTCCCCCTTCTCCTTCACCTCTGAAAGGAAATGATCTGCCCTCTGCAACTGCACCATAATGGAAGCAATTGGCATGGCAGATGAAGATAAAAATGCAATTTCTTTTGATGGATTGCTGCGCAGCATAGCCATTCTTTGTTCATTCGTCACTTTTCTTGTTTCTATGAGAAACTTTTACTCACCTAAGAAAAGATTTGGACGGATGAATTTTGAAAACAACAGGGTCTTCTCTGTATGTGAAATGGCTGCTCGCGTCTCGAATAGCTCCATCGATTTCCATTCTCACACGATATTCCTGGGGAATTTGCTGCGCTGGAGTGTAGCACTCCACAGTGCTCGCCAGTATGCTGGGAGGACTGCAAAGGGATTGCTTGTCAGTATTATAAAGCATGTACTTGGTTTAAAACACTGTCCTTTAGTAAGCCCCAACATCGCCTAGGGATCTGCTTGTAAGAAAATGTCATTGATTTTCCCACTGGATAATCATATGGCAACAAGCACCACTGCCTAGGCTCAAGATTCATCTTAATTTAGTTGACTTGCTACTGGAAGGTGTTTCCCTAGCACTGCTGGCAACCACATCAGCCCCTGCACCCTGCAAAGGCAGCTTTCAGCCTGGAAAACACCACCACACTCCAGGTTTAAGGAGAATGACCTGATCTGCTGTAACCAAGGGATAATGCCTCTTTCAAATCCACAGGACTTATCCTGTGTTAAAAACCTCAAGTAAAGGTGCTAGTGTGGGATGTACCCACTGCAGAGAATCTGTGCTTAGTATTTAACATTTATATACAGCTGTGATTGAAGGCATTTCCACACAGGGCACATCAAAGATTTTTGACTGAGCTCCTACTGGATCCAGTACAGAGACATGAGAAATTCTGGCTTAATCCTCAAAACAGTTTTATATATACCAAAGGCAGTCCCAATGTGATGCTGCCTCAGGCTGTTCAGTGACAGCAGTGCAGAAGTAGCTGCTCCTCTGCATGGGATACACATTTCCACACTGGTCAGGTCTCTACCAAACAAAGCAGTAGGAAATGGTAACCTGCACCCACTGGATCTCACTGGCAGCTGCTGCATGAACAATAGCTCTTGATAATACAAGGGAGAAGGCTGAGTGTGTGGGAGTCGGGGTGAAAAAAATTATGGGAAATAGGCAGCTTCTAGTCCATTAGAAGTTGATTTGCTACTTCTCTATGCAACCTTTTAATGAGGTTAATGAAGACATGACAGAATAAACAAGTCTTCTAGGGAACCGCAGTCCCTTCTAGGAATCTTTCAGATATCCTGAACTCAGGATATAATCCAGAACTGAATGCTTATTGCAGTATAAATTCCCCGATAAGTGACACAAGGAGAGGAAAGCTAATGCATTTTTGCATTTACTTTTTTTAGCTCCAAGACATTTTAATCATGCCATTTCAACATTAAAGGCATAACTTTTTAATAAATACATTACCTTTTCAAAGTGCATGGTTGCTCACCAACAAAAATCCTTATGGATTTTCCACTCCTTAGGTATTTTCCAGCTACAGTTAGCAATGTTCCTCCAGATTTCGGGCCATAAGTGGGGGATATACTTGTTATTACAGGATTCTAAGGGATGGTAAAAATAAGAACAGTGGATTATAAAATTACTTCAAAATATGAAGAAGAATCTTAAAACATTTATTAGCATTTCCATGAAGTAATAATAAAGCCAACAGGAATACAGAATTACCATACTGGATTGGACTCATGAGAAGTTCCTTCCAGTTAATACTGAAGCTAATTTTGACTATAAAGGTTTAATATCATAGTGCTTACCACATATGAAAATGTATTGAACAGTGTTTTGCCATGTCCAACAGAAACACTACTGGATATATTAAAACCTGGACTTTTTGCAGCAGGAACTGTGCATTCAAGCCTTTAGAAAACAAGGGGAAAAAAGGGATTACATTTAGTTTCTGCTTGATTTTTTTTGTATTAAAATAGAACCACTTCAAACTTATAATGGAGAATACATACAAAACAGATCATCAGTGTATAAGCATCAAGGACATTTCAGAAGTAACAGCTAAAAGAACTCTGCTCCTCGTCTTTAATAATAAATACACACACTGTGGTCTTTATACTTGGCCAGAAAATAATAATAATAGTAGTATATCAAATATATTTCAGAGAAAAGAAGCATGCTAGAGAAAAAAAAAGACCTCCCATCCAACAGCTGAGGGTCTTTTTTTTTTTTACTTTTCCTTTAGTATCAAATTTTGGCAGATAACAGGATTAGAAAAAATGCATTATATACACACATTTGTTGTATAAATTTAAATATTACCAAAAAATTAAACTTGAAGTTTTGTGGCAGCATATGTCAATGTATTATATTACATTCACACAGTCTCATATGTGACATAATCTCCTTAAATCGTTTTGTTTCCATTAAGTCTGTTAGGACTGTTATTGAGCAGTTAGGAGAGTGCTCAATACTTCTTGAGTACTTGCTGGAGTATACTTGCTGCTATATATGTGAGCAGAGAAGCTGTGCTATGATTTGCACATTGCTTTGGTGGTAGATAGTCATATGCTCTGAACTGAGAGAGGATATTCAATGAACTTCCTATTTCTTCCAGATAACAATTTTAATAACCTCTGTCTTAAGTCATTATCCCACCATCTCAAATACTTATTTCTGAGGAAGAGGAGGAGAGGTGCAGCTGGGGGTCATAAACCTCTGGATGACGAAATATCTGCATCTTCTCACATTTCTCTCCAGCAGCTTCACAGACCAAGACGACAGAGGTGACATAACTGAGTCCAGCAGGATCCTGGCCAAAGGAACCTGCCCACTTTTCAGAACTTTGAATAGCTTCATTCTTGCCAGCTCCCACAGATGTTGAAGACCATTTCACAGACAAACCAGAAAAAGCTGCTGCAGGGGCTACTGGCATAAACTTGATTTATTGTTCTCCATTTGGAGCACTTTTTTCTTGGGGAGCTTATCAAACCAAGGGATTTTTTTCAACTTGAAATTTCAGAATCTGAGATGATACATCTTTGTCAAAAAAATCCATATAAAAGGACATTCATATTTTAGGTTTCTTACTTGTTTTTGTTGCTAGATTTTGCTTCCAGAGCACAAACTTTTCCTCCAATATGGACTACTGTATTTTTTAATTCAAATCTATTATTTTTGCTGAATCCAAAGTCCCATCCACACAGTGTCAGCTTTGTCCCACCTTCTATGGGGGCACTGCTTGGGAGAATCTGTCAAAAAAATATTGTGTTAGTTGAATCAGGTTTTCTTGAACTTCAAATGGAGCTAAAGAATGTGCAAAGAATTAATTTTAGAAAAGCATTTCTTTTGGTAGACTATGTCCTAGCATTCATCTTAATTGTTCTTCACCTTTCATTTGTCACATTATGAGCTTTCTCTGGCAGTAGCAATAAATAACGAAACCTATACCAGAAAGCTTTGAAAGTTAGTGTTTAGGGGCACTGAACAAGCTGTGCATTGTAACAGTCTTTTAAATCCTGCTGTTCTTGTCTTTCACATCTTATTTCTGGCATGTTAAACATACAATATACTTATTTTGTTAGAAGCTGAATGCTGAACACAAAAGAGCCCCAAAATGACCATTTTTTGTCAGCTTGATGAAAGTTGGGTTCAGAGTGAAGTAGCTTCAAAGACACCATAATCTGGCATCGCGTTGACTGTGATAAAGTTAACATGACTTCTGCTATTCTTTCCTTAAATCTTTTACATTTGGTCACCTCTAATTCTGAGTTAAAAATAAATTACCCCTCAGAAACACAGAGACAATCTACAAAGGAAATGCCTTTTTTTTATATATATATTTTAAATTGTCCTGTAAAATATAACAATGGTGGGAAAAACGTAGGAACACTATAGAAGTCATACAAAACTCAGTAAAAGTACTGGTCAGTACTGCCAGTAAAAAAAAAAAAAACAAACCCAACCAACAAACCCCCCCAACATTGGTTCAGGGATTATGAGGACTTTTAACAATACTGCATAATTTTGCAAACATACCAGTACTGCTGAACGCAACAAAGAATGAAAGACTGAATTTATACTTGTGATCATAGTGCCTAAATGTCTTAATGCTTTAGTGATAATAATTTGGCTCCTAAAATGCAATACAGCTGTGCCCTTCAAAGGACCTGACTTAATTTTCAAGCTGAAAGTGTTTGACTGATACTTGGCTATTATTTCATCTGGAAATCCAGTAAGACAGCACATTTCTGTTCAAGTCTCTTGTAGCTATACTTCAAGACTCTCACAAATGAAGTATTGCATATAGAAAGGCAGCTGAAGAATACTTCAAAAGAATTATACCATATACTATATATGGGGAAATTTACTGCCCCCATTAGAAACCAGACAAAGAGTCTGATCTAAACTTCACTGAAGCCAGAAGGAATCTTTTCTGTTTTAAAGAGCTTTGAATCAGCTCTCAACAAGCAAAGAAGAGGGAACCTATGCAGGAACAGTACTTTTGCACAAATCCTGTAAAAAAGGAGTGATACCCCCACAGCCCCTTGACACACAAAACTGCAGCTAAGAGTGTGGAGCAGTGCTGTACCCCATGGAGTCTGTGCTATTCCCAAGTTTAACTTTCTCTTATTTCTTTGAGTTTTTTCCTTCAAAATTGAGATTTGACTTCTGATCCTAGTTTTCCACTCTGCTTAATATTTCAGCACACTTACCTATTTTTGGAGTAATAAAACCCCAGCAGAAAGTGACATTGCTCTGTGGGATACAGGATGTCTCTATGTTTTGTACAATAATGCACTGATGTGGCATTTGAAGAGTTTGAAATGTAATCCATAAGTTAGCAAAATAAGGGTGTTAAAAATCAGACTGCACAAAGCCATACAGAATAAAAACTGAAGGTACCGAACTGGTTTTTAGTGATCTTATCTGCCAAAAGAAACTTGTAATAGCAGCCCATGTACCTTAATTGAGGGAGAGTATTTACTACATTCTGCCAACAAATTTAGGAGGCAAGACCTCTAAGCAGAGAGCAAAAAATAAACCAAATCTTAAACTTCTGGTTTTAAGTTCTGCAGAAATTCCCCTAGACTGTTTTTATTCAAGTCTGTATTTTTGTTCCATTTGTTCTGTATGATGAAACATCTGAAAGTCAAATGTGGTTTTTCAGACTTGTTCTTGTGAGAGCTGACAGGAATGAGTAGTCAGCCTCCTGGCATTGAACTCAGGTATATGTAGGTATCTTCTCTGTGCTTACATTGCGCAGGTAGTAACACAAAGTAAGCAAAACCCAAATCAGATACAAATGCTATGAAATTCAGGATTCAAAAGTTCTCTATAGTATGAAAACCCCACTGATAACATGGAGCAAGTCCTGCTGCAAGGCCTGCCATTCTGCTGTTTTCTGGACTTTGGGTTAAGGGAGGAAGTTAACTTTTGTGATTTCCTTTTGCTTATGTTGACAGTCATTATGCCAATATCCACTCATATACTTTATAAATTTTTGGAAGAAAGTATATATTTATTAGTTTCAATAGCCCATTCATTTCAATTAAGAGACAAGAACATGTAGAAACCATATGTGAAATTTTCAGCAAAAACTCCAACCTCAACAGGCAGCAGAAAGCCTGATGTCCTTGATACATCTGATACAAAAGCCAGCTAAAATGACTCACTTTAAAAACAACAACAAACCATGTCAGATTTTTAACCACAACAAAGAATCAGAAGGGATACCAATTTATTTCTTCTTTTACACCCTTCACCTTTCAGCGTGACCTGAACACCACACACAGATGCTTGCAATTTGTTCCAGCACCAAGTGGTCTCTGAGGAGACTCCCTCGAGTCCTCTGGCTTCCCTCTAGCACTGCTCATCCAGGCTGACAAAACACGCCCCGTGGTTGGCAGAGGCAGTGGATGGGAGTAGAGTGGGAGCTGGGCTGTGGAGGGGACATGTTCCAGTGCCTGCCCTACTACACTGTCGGTAGCAGGGGGGATGCCCGGGCAGAGTTGGCTGCTCCCCACCACCCACAGCTCCAAGGGAAAGTGCTTAAAGCAGGGCAAAGAAACAAAGGATCTGCAGGACTCCATGGGAAGACTTTGCCAACCCTCCTGAGAAGAAAATATCTTTTTCATTGCCCACCACTGTGTGTAATAACCTGGGAAAACTTTGTTGACAACTTCATTAGCTAACATCCACTGGACCAGACCCTCATAGAGCAATCTGTTCCCTTCAGGTTAAAATGATCATATGACATATCTCAAACAATCTGTCCCTCTGGAAGCTGCAAAATATTAGGCAGAGGTTCAGACTGAATTTCAGATACTATGCAGAGCAGGTCATCCTCTGTTTGTTAGGAACAAAAACAAGCTTGTTTCTTACATTTTATGCATATGGGTTTAAAGACAGATCAGAAGATGATGAATAATCTGTTTTATATTTTTTTCAGTAATCATGTTAAATGTCATGGTCCAGTAGAGCATGAAATCTGTCTTAACAGCTAGCAATCCAAAGGGACTTAAGTACCCAGCTGCATTTTTTTCCTTGCAAGCCTTTTAGAAGCAACTTCTACCAACATGGGCACGCTGTAATTTGAGATTCACTTTGAGATCCATTGGTGCCACAGATCCATATTCATCACAGGGGTAGACTGGGTTTGTGCTGAGCAGGAAGGGTTGAGCCACATGGGGAAGGGGAGCAAGCACCTAGCCAGCCTCACACCTGCTCCCTCTGCCCCCTGTCCAAAGCATGCTCCCCTGGATGAGACCTCCCAGTGACTTCATAGGGACTGCAGAGGTGGCCTTGGGGATGCACCTCTTGGTCTTGGAGCACCTCTTGGATGCACCTCTTGGAACCTTGTGCATGGGCTCCAGGCTCTTGATTCTTAAAACTGCTGAGTGCATACATTCAAAATTAAAATTAAAGAGGGCTATATGAGCTCAGTACCTCTGAAAATCAGAAACTAAGCAGTTCAGAGCCTGAGAAATCCTTTTTGAGTCATGGAAATATACTGCCACTGCTGGAAAGTTTTGTGAATAAAAAAACATTAACGGATGCTACTTGTGTTTGAACTCTAGGAAAGATGAAACAAGCTGTGCAAGACAGGTAAGTACCTTAGGCCTGCAGAAGCACAGAAAAATGTATCAGGGTAACTCTCAGGGTATACCTTTGAATTGGTGATTCATAGTGTCATACAAACTAAGGCCAGAAAGCATTATTTCATCATCTAATATAACCTTTTTGAAATAAATGGCTTCTTATATAAAAGGAAAGTAAACTACTCACATTATGTGTTAGCAATTTTTGTACATCTCCTTTGCCCAAAGGTAAATGGCAATAGAAGGCAAAGCAAACACAAACACCCCCCATCCTTTCCATCCGTTTTGGGTTTCCTGTAACTCTCCACTGTTTGTTCACTGAATTTTGCCTGTGTTAATCCTAAATTTAGTATCTGAAAGGTGAACATGATAAAAAAACCAACATGTGTTTCAAGATTTCTTTCTGGATTAACAGCAGTTTTGCCTGTCCGTTCTTTAAAAAGTTGTTGTACATAAAATCATCGCCTGGTTGAAAGAAATACATTATTAATTTAAAATCCACTTTTGTCTTCCTTTCTCTCTAGGAGTTTAGCACATCAAATTTTCATCCCTGTTTATAAGCTGTATTCCCATAAAGGAAACTGTACTTTTAACTACACGATGTAGTTTAAATGCACTAACACAAGTAAATGGGTATAAATGCTACCAGGAAGTTTTATGGTTGTCCTTCCCTCAGATTTCTAGTCCATCAAGTGCCTTACAAACCTCTGCCTTCACAGTTATGTCACACTTCACCTGAGAAGATCTGGTTACACGTACAGCATGAATCCTGCATTAACCACAACTAAATTAAAACTGGACCACACCAATCCAGCTCTCTGCTCATCTCAAGCTTGCACAGACCTTGATGGTCTCTGGCCAGCTGGCAGTAGCCTCTGGCTGTCCCCTGTCCCGAGGCACGGAGTGTGCAGCTACACACTTGTCCCTCATTGGTGGCAAGCGGACCCATGGGAACAAGGAGCCAGGGAAGGACATTATGAAAAAAGCATCTCCTCCAGGAGCTTGGGTAGGGGAGAAAATTAATTTTTCTCATAGAGAAACACCACACTTTCCTTCCGTGCTGGAGCCAGCACAGGGACAGATGAAGAGTGAGAGTCACAGACCTCCTGCATGGGGCCGGGCTGTGGCAGCTGTGGGCAGGAAATGCTTTTCTTCATTTTCCCCTTTGAGAGGAGTCTGAGAGGAGGGTTACTCCTTTCTGTGGCTGACCTTTCCCATAAGACCCCTGCCAGGCTAGCTCAGATCCATGTTGTTTCCCGACCAGAAGCACTTTGTAGGGCCAAGGCTCTCCCATGGCTGGTCAGGATACTCAGACAGACCTATCCACCATGAGCACCTTAGCCCACAGCACTCATGGAGAGCATGTGCATCCAGCCAGAGGATTTATGGACACCGAGGCTGAGGGGAAGTTGAAGAGAGCAGACTCAATTTATCACAATTACATAAACAGAAAACATCCACAGAGCACAGACCGTGTTCTTCCCTCAAGAGAGAAATGGAAGAAATCCACCATTTTACCTCATAAACCCTGGGCAAGCAGGTGTCCTGGGTCCAGGTGCTGTTGGGGCACTCAGAAGACCTGAGGCACTGCTGGCTGCACCAGCCGCACTGCATGAAGGCAGGTGCCAGCAGGCACTGGCTGCAGGACCTGAAGTGATGGCAGCCCGGCCCCTTCAGTGGGATCTTTGTTATCTGTGGATGGAGAGACATAATGCACAGATCATTTTAATACATACACTAAGTGGCAAGGAGAGTCTCTATTTATGCATAGCGCAGTGGTGCTACTCAGATTTCAGATGTGCAAGCCTCAGTTCGACTTCTCTTTAGCTCAGTAATTATAGGATCTTATAAGTAATTTAACTGACATGATTTTAAATTCGCTTGGGAGAAACCCTAAAGGCATCTTAATGTTATATACAGTTACTACCAGCATCTGGTGTTTACAGCAAGATAGAATTTTTTGCTGATGGAGAAAGAAAACAGCAGTGTGCTCCTCCCAATTCTGCACTAGTTCTTGGAAAAAGCAGTGTATCTCAGTATGCCTTAGTTCATACATTCGTAAAAATAGGCAGGATGGCTATTTCAACTTTGGCGAGGCTGTTTTAATGCCTGTGGCACACTTACGGCATGTGACTGCCCATGTACTTGTTTTTTAACACCTAGCAGCAAAAAACTTACACTGTACCTAAAATATAAGTTAAAATGTATATTACCCAAAATAGCAGGATAATTATGATAATAGTCACTTCAAATACGTAAGAATTATTTTTGGACAAAATATTGAAATTAGTATATAATTACATTACTGTATCAGTACCTCATACTTTATATTTCCGTACGTTCCTTAAACTTATTTTGGACATTTTCTGAAGATTGCTCTTATAAATATCTCACATATTTCTAGTAAATGATTAATAACTATCTTTACTAATGGCTGATCTATTTCTGTAAATTTTTATAGAACTCAAGGAGTCAAATTATCGCTTACGATTATGGTTTAGGATTATCTGTAATATTATCTGCTGATGTCTTAAACCTATTCAATGCACATCTACTTATGACAATAGCATATTTATGATAGCTCTTCATCTTTTATTAACTCCTTGTAGACCATATGCTAAAATAATTTTCAAACATTACTGTGAACACTGACTCCTAGTTTTAAACACACCTATGTAACTTCTGCACACAAAACCCTCCTTAAAAAGTTATGACACGAATCAACAAAAGCCAGGAAACTGTGACTGCCATTCTTTTCTTAAGCCATTGTATGTTTTGTCTTTGCAAGCACTTGAATTAGGGACAGGGTTTCAGCCTTAAATTTGCATTTCCTGGCTTTTGTTGGTTTATATCACAGCTCTTACGTTATTTAAACATTTCTCAATATTAGCCTGTTGGTTTGTTCAGTAGAGGGGAAAAAATATCTTGGAGGAAACTTGCCTCCCTCCCCACAGTGTTCCCAAGGGAATAGCAAGGCCGTGAGGATGCAGCACATAAGGCAGTGGTGTGAACAGCTGCTCTTACTGAATGTTGCTGCTGTGAAGGCAGGTTTATGCAGTGCACAGAAGGATTAGAGTATGAACCACTCACCTTTTCCCCAGTCACTACCAGGGTATAGCCATCATCCGCTAATGAATTCTTGACAACAACTTGGGGAGAGACAGGGTGGGAGTCTAGCTGAAAGCTGACATGTGGAGCTGTGGGTTCTGAACGGGAAACCACTATCTAAGAAAGAGAGAAATTTTGAAAATCAGCAGGCAGTGTGTGACACAAATGCATGCTGCTCAGCAGTCTCAAGTTCTCTGCTTGCATTAATTACTTTGCATTACATTGCATAATATTTTGCATAATGTTCCATCATGATCTGATTAAAGCGCTATAAAATCTACTTTATTTAATACAGCAAAATCATGGCTGTTGGAGGATCCTCCAAATACACCATATTTATTAAAATGTGAAGGAGTCATTGCACGTTTCCTAGTCCTTTAATTTCAGTCACCATAAAAAATGAAAATGGGTCATTTAATCAGTCCTGTACATTTAAGAATGAAGAATTTTATCTACAACATCTATTTAAAAGAATCTTAAAACTCCAGGTCTTCAGAAGTCCGATATATTTCCATTTATTCTCATTTTGGCTCTTCAGCTTGAAAAGCAAACTTTAACCTGTGTCAACCATCTTGCTGCATGTGGGGCCATTAGAATGCAAAGTTATGGCAGGCGCAGACTGTCGCTGTGGGCAGAGCCACAAGTACACAGAGCTTGATTCCCAGAGCTGGCCACATGGCTATTGCTCAGACACAAGCTCCTTGCAAGATGTGACTGGGCACCTTGGCTCCTGCCAGGTGTCCAGGACAGAGCATTCAAAGCACTTCTTAAATGACAGGGAATGCTGAAGGGTCATTTAGGAGATGCTCCAAAACAGGAGCCTAACTTAGTTGTTCTGAAGACCCTTTGCAAAAGCCTTTCCTCTCTCTCCCTCTCTCTAGATTCTAGGAGATCTTAGGGAGATTAGTCACGCCAGTATGAAATTTCCCCACCGGTCATCTCTCTGCATCTTGAATTACCTAAATACTTCTGAGAATCTGGATCTATTTCTGCAAACACACGCCTAACTTTACTACTGTAACTTTGTTGACTTTAACGGGATGAGTCATGGCTGTTAAGCAGAGGCATAAAGCATCTGCAGATCAGTGTAGATATTTGATAGTGAGATTTTATAAGCTTGGGCCTGCAATCCAGAAGGATGTGCACCCAAATGTGATAGCATCAGGCAACAAAGGCAGAGGATTGTTTACATGAGGGAAGATCATGTTCATGTTTCAAAAGCTCATCACGTGTAGTTTACTTAAGGAATTTAGATAATGAACATTTGCTGAGAAGTTAGGATTCAATGGGGTTCATTATTTAAAAAGATTGAAGCCATTTTGGAAGTAACTTGTATGTCAAATGTTTAATTTTTCACTATAATGAATCTTTTCTTCTGACTCCAAAGGCAGGATCAGAACAGCCAGGACATTGACTTACACGATTTCACTGGCTTTTCGCACTGCCAAGGTCTTTCACCAAGATGGCTGATTCCAAAACTAGACTTAGAGATGCTGTAATTATAGCTGATTTTTTTGGTAATTCAAGACTCAAATAAAATATATGAGCAGTTAATTCATGGTGATAAGTGCTCCACATCCCAGAGGTATTTATAGTTTGGGGTTACAAGAGGCTTTTTTTCCTTTAAACTGGCTTTGTTACAGACTTTCCTATAGATTCGTTTTACAGCACAGAAAGTGCAGCTTTTAGAAATCAATAAGGTATGATCATTTTTGGTGACACAGAAGTATGGTCTCTGACTCAGTGTAACAGGGCATGAGCTCTGTTTTCTATTCAGGACAATGAAAAATAGAATTGACTGAAAAGCTGCATGAAAAAGCTTGATTAATGTTGGCATTATGGGGAGAGGTAGCACCACAGCTGCAAATACCTTTTTAGTTGATCATTAGCCATGTCTCATCTCAAATACCCACTGCTATAAAATGCTAAGAATTCTTTTCCATCATTAATCCAGGCTTCCTCTTATTGCCAAGCATTCTTTCTGATTGAGCCACAGCGTTAACCCTTTAAACACATCTGCATTCCAGCCTCACAGCAATACATGAAAATTTGGATTCCATCTGTAGAATCTTAGAAAAATTACTTGGTACTGACCGACTCTTATTTTACTGAGGTTGACACTCAAATCACCTGCTCAAATCCCAAGCCAGTAGACTTTGACCTCATGACATACAGGGAGCTCAAATTACATTTCCTATCGCATTTGGGACCACAGAATAAAAGTTTGGATTTTGCTCAGAACTAATCTTCCAGCCTACAGTACTGCCTTAACAGAGAGTAGATGCAAAAATGCTCTTTTTTATGTATATAAATGTGGGGGTTTTGTACACATCAGCCCAATCCTTGAAATTCTATCTTACTCTTATCCAACATAATCCTGAAAAAAAAAGGCAATTTGAAGACAGCTTCTACAGTAGAAACAAGAGGCTACTTAGGACTCCAGTGTCACTCTCATAAACCTCTGATTTTTATGGCTTGGGACTGGGCTGGTATGTGTGCAGTGTAACTTTAATGTGCCATGGACGCACCACCGTACAGGGCTACTTCTGCCATGGAATGGCAAATGGTTCAGTACTACAGAAGGACTTCTCTCTTTGCAAAAACTGTGAAGTCCTGGGGTTTTTCGGGGTGTCTTTTTTTTGGGAGGGGGGCAGTGGTGGTATTGTGTTGTGGGTTTTTTTTACATTTTTATAATTTATTAACCAAGCATTTTTTCAGAGCATAAGAGGAAAAAAAGCATATCTACATGCCTGCACTCCAGCAGTTAGGAGAAAGGGAAGGTCTTACACAGATAAGTAATTAACTAAAGGAGAATAAACAGACATTAGCAACAAACAGTCAGTGCTTGCAATAGTGAGAAGTCACCAGAAGTGTTCTACAAGGTGTCTGTGCTGGGATCCATACTGTTCAATACACTCATTTATGAGTTAGACAAGTGGTTGAACAGTCCAAGTGACAAAGTTTTCTGATGATCTGAAGGTATTCAAGTTGATAAGGATGAGGACAGACTATTAAGGATGGCAGAAGGACTTTACAAGACAATAAAATGGTAGGTACAATACAACAAAGAAAATTAACTTAAAGCAGTACATGATAGATAGTTATCTTAACTGTTTTGCAGCAGCCAAAAAAATCCCAAACTGATAAAAACTTAGGAATTATTAGAAAAGGATTAGAGAACAAATCAGAAAACATCCTGCTGTCATAGAAGTTCATGGCTTGCCCGAAACTTGAAATCTCTGTGCAGTTCTGGTTGCCTCCTGCCAAAAAGAACATGTTAAAAAGGGAAAAGGTTCAGAGAAAGGAAACAAAGATGATCAAAAGGCTGTAATGAACAATGACTGAGTATGGTAGATGTGGAATCTATGAAAAAGGAATACAGAATCATGAGTGAGTAGAGACTGATCATATACTCGTTTTCTACGACTACCTGAAAGGAGGTTGCAGCCAGGTTGGGGTTGATCTTCTCCTAAGGCATAGGACAAGAAGAAATGCCCTCAAGTTACACCAGGGGAGGCTTAGATTATGTATTAGGAAAAATCTTTTCACCAAAAGGGTTGTCAAGTATCGGAATAGGCTGCCCAGAAGTGGTGGAGTCATCATCCCTGGGAGCACTTAAAAGATATCTAGAAGCAGCACTTACAGACATTTTTTAGTTGTGGACTTGGCAGTGTAAGGTTAATGGTTGGACTCAATGATACTAGAGGTCTTTTCAATCCTAAACAATTATCTTATGCTATGATTTTACTCTAATAAAAGTACTAAATACCATCAAAAGACAAAATCGAGACTTCAGTTCAAGGCAAACAAGAGTATGACATCCTACCAATACGTCATGACCTATGGGACTCCTTGCCAAAGGATGTGAATGCAAGAGAAATACACATTTAAAGGGAAACTTCACAGGTACACGGAAAATGCTAAACAGACAAAACTCAATAGCTCAGGAAATTGCCAGAAAGAACAGTTGGAGATTTGAAGCAGAAGGCATTAGCTATGTTGCCTGGCTCCCTAGGCATCCACTTGTCAATACTACTGGAGACAGAGCACTGAACTAGATGGACCCTTTGTTTATATACATGTGGCTCTTCTGATGTCCTTAAAAATAACTCTTCCGAGAATCACATCGAATATCAGTAACTACAATGTCAGACATCCTTCTCAAAGCAAAAACAAAATTTATGTCCCTCTATTTAGAGAAAAAATCCTGAACAATTACGTTATCTTTCATCATAGCTGAAACTATTTCCATGAAGATAACAGCCAACAGTTAATTAATTAATATATTAATTAACATATTCTTTATATTGGAAGTCAGTGATCACTTAGGTTCGTCTGTGCATAATATGGCATAATATGTGCATAATATGACTGTAATCATTTGAGTAGAAAAAGAGGATACAACAGCTTCTTTTACAAATTGTTCTGATGCTCAGTTCTGCTAGTCAGCAGTATTGAATTACAAATGTTACTGTCTAAATGTTGAAATATCTTCTGCAAAAATGAGAGGCCTTCTTAAAGGAATACCATCTAAGTATCATATTGTTATTTTTTCCCTAGATGTCTGGCAGGTGTATGCCATTATCCAGCAGAGATAGGCTCAGGGTTAACTTTATTGTGCAATGCCTCAAATGCCCTGGGATATGCAGCATAACCTTGCAAAGGGCACATATGTAGCTCTCTAAATGCTGTATATCATTCTAATCCATGGAGAATATAATGGATCTCCTCTGAAGACTATAAGCTTTTCTACTTGAACTGAATATTAAAACATATGTGCTCTCAATACATTATTCGGCACCAGGTGTTAATTTTAATTTGACTATATGGATTTTGCATTATTCAATATTTGATACTTTTTTGCCTGGGAGAATCAAGATATATTTTTTTACCACAGAAAGAACTGCTATCATTAATGTTAAAAGTTGAGCTATAGATACGAAAATGTTACTTATCAAGAGTTTGCCACAGTTTTCTGTTAGCTTAAAAATGATAAAGACGGAAGAATTGCAGCTATTCACATTCCTACAGATGCCCATGCACACAGTTTCTGCTTAGCCTTAAACAGGTCAGACTGCTAGTATCGAAAAGCCAGATGAATTGCTGGGCCACTGAGGCAGGACACTGAGGACAACTTTTGCAATGACTCCAGAGGTATCCCATCACTCTTTCTTCCTCCTAGCTCTGTAGGGTTTAAAGTCCATGCTTATCTATCCCTTGACCTCCTCACACTTGTTTCAAATATGGCTTGCCATTTGCACTGTTTTGTTACAGCTACGTTTACCTAGAGGGACAGGAACCAGATCAAAAGGAGTTTGATAAATTCAAAGGTGCACAGTCTTCTAGCACACTACAGTACACACTGGATTTGACTGAACACACTGAAAGATGCGAAGTTCTGTATTTTCTTTGCTCTGTGTCAACTCATTTTGCTGACAGGCACCATGGCTTTCAGCCTTGATTCCTGGAGTGGTGATGTCTTGCTGTTTTGCTGTTTGCAAGAGGAGAGCAATGCTGAAGGCTTGGCTCTCTTCTTGTTGAATTCTGGGACAAATTTTTCCAATCCCTGAATGCAGTTACAAATAAAAAGCAGATGTGATTATTTTTGTCTATATTAATTTCTGTAGCGTGCATTATGTTCCCTGGCATGTAATCTATGAAAGCAGATACGACATATACCAATTTCTCTCTTTTTGGGGAAATGAGATGTGTGTTAAAGCTTGGTGGTGGTGTTTATTTTTAATCATAAGTATTCCTGGGAAATGAGTGTGGCTATCAAGTGTTCTATCCACTTGGATGTGAAAGCCAACAGATTCGTGCTCAGTGTGTGAAAATTTCCCAAACTACTGATCTGTAAGAGCCCCATCCCTATTCCTCATCGGACAGAATCAGGGGCACCAAAAGGTTAAGGAAACCCCAAAGAAGCTCTTCATCATTCAAAGTGGAATGAAATTACTGAATTCAATGTCACAGCATACTATGGAGGACAAAACAAAAATAAATTCAAAACCCAATAAGCAATACTAAGGAGAAAGAAGTCCATAAATGACTATTAAGTGTCAAACATGGGTGCATTTTCCAGCTCTGGGAATTTCTGGGCCACTGAGTGCCAGAAGCTGGAGGGTGCTGGAAAAGGTATCACTGTGTGCTGTTACTTGCCTCATACCTCTCCCTTATTCATCCTAGCCTCTGCCAGAACTCTGCTCCTTGAACATTTATTATAACACCATACACCCTTTCTTAGCAAAAAATCTGGTTAAAAATACTGGCGTATAACAGGTCTCCAGAATAAGGTTTACTATTAATCTGTATTATTTCATGTCTAACAAGTTCAGAGAGCTCCTGAGGATGATGAGTGGCCTGTTGTCTGACATGCTGTAGTCCAAGGATGCCTATCTGTGCCATCATGCTTTGGTTTTTGTGCCCGAAGCCATTTTCTCTTCAGAATCTGTTCAGACATGACAGTGCATTACCATGTTTTGCTAATGCTTGGCTTCTCAGCTAGAACTGGCTCATGTCCAGCCAGATTGGACAGGACTGCAGCCAGCATGTGGCTGACAGCATCTCAGGGAGTATGTATGCCCATGGGAAGACCCTTTCCTCACCTCCAGAAGCAACAGGATGAATGTCCTACTGCACCACTCCACATGCAGCCCAGTGCAGCCTCACTGTACACTGAGTTCCACTGATATAGTCAGAAGGATGAGATGGCCCCGCTGCCAAAACTGCATCTATAGAGAGTGGTTGCCCATTGTAGCTGTAAATCGTACAGTAAAAACTCCTCTAGCCCCTTTTCCTCAAGAAGGTCACCAACAAACAGTGTATTTAGTTGGGTGTTACCTTGGTGAGGCCAGCTTGAAGCATAGGGAGCACATTCAGTATTCTGCTTCCAAACATAGTGTTAGGTCAAAATGCAGCCTCTGCATACATCAACAGCATCAATCTCTTGTTCATGGTTACGGGTTTTCAGCCGTGAGCTTTTCAGAATAAATCTTGTAAAACATTCCCATACCTCACACTTCCCAGAGCTATCACAAAGATTTCCCCTTCCTGAAGAACTTTGCTCTTTTCTTCTTCTCTCATAAGCCACTGTCTGAAATAATACCAAGATCCAGGCAGGAAAAAAAAACAAAAACAACTGAGCAAAAATAAAAGATATTTTATCTCAATATATCATGAGGTGTTCTTTTTTTTTTTTTTTTTTTTTTACAAATTATGATTTCCCAAAATACTGGCTGGTAAGGAAAGCGTCTTTATCAGTTGTGAGTTGTATTCTCAGTGCAGCTTCTTTGGCTCTAGCAGAGTAAGGCTGCTTACACCAGCTGAAAATCTTATTCCTCAGCTACAGCGGTGTGACTGGGTGATGTTTTCTAATGAAGTAACCACTGTGAAATACCTGATTCACTTCGCACCCAACAGCTGTAGTTTCAGTCTGTGTTCCCAGTCACAGTCTGAAAACAAGCACAATAAGAAAGGCCAAAACAGCTGCAACTTCTCAACAGAAAAAAAAAAAAAGAAGGGAGAAAAAAAGTTTGTTTTCAGGCTCCAGCTTAGGAAGGAAGTAAAGCCATTTTTCTTCTCTGTCTCATGCATGTCAGCTGTCTTAGAAAAATTATTACTGCTCTGTTTTGTAACAGAAACTCCACAATATTTGGTAAACTACAAACTCTAGGCTATTCATGGCCAAATACAGATTTAACATTTCTGATGCAGCCAAAACATGCTCAGTATGTGAATGGGCTGCAGTACTCTCCAGGAGAGATTTGGAATTCACCTCCTGGCCCCAATTATCCTCCTTAAAAGAACTCATGAATCTTCTGTATTTGGACCATCCATATTGATTTTATTCTAGTTCTACATTTGGCTGAAAAAAAGTAAACATTTAGTGAAGGAAGCTGTATTTACTTTCCTGTATTAGAGCTTTCCAGAGCAATTCAAGTGAATAATTCTATTTTATCAAACTAAAAACACAAGCAGAATAACAACAGGTTGGATAAAACATTCCTTGGTTGGATAAAACATACCTGCTTTTGCATTCTGAATATTACTGGTTCTTTAGAAGACTTTTTTTAAATAAGTGAAATGTGGACTATGTTCTCGGGTCATTAACAGAGTTTTGATGGGTAATGCTATAAGCTTTGGAGGAATCACTTGCAAAGTTAGGAACTATTAATTCTGATACATTTCAAAATACATCAAACCCCCAGAATCTGGTAGCCATCACCTACAGGAGGAAAAACATACATGTTAAATCTGCTGAATTTTTCAGCAATGCCGTGCTGTAGTCATGTTG
The DNA here is from genome assembly GCF_001715985.3 of Manacus vitellinus. Classification (NCBI taxonomy): domain Eukaryota; kingdom Metazoa; phylum Chordata; class Aves; order Passeriformes; family Pipridae; genus Manacus; species Manacus vitellinus. Next base: position 42,736,590 of record NW_021940682.1, on the reverse strand, counting down.
TAAAGAGATAAAAATGGATGGAGACAGAAATAAAGTTGGAGGTGAGGGGAGTGTAGGAAGACAGAAAGTGATGAGCAGAAGAAATGCAAAAAGAGACGGAAAAGTGGCAAGAAAGAGGAAAGAAAGAAAAGACAGAGAATCAAGTGGTTGGCTGCTGATCAAGTATAAGCAAGTATAATGGGGGAATATGAGAAACATTTTCCAAAAAATTTCTCTCAGGTTGAGGATCAGTAGCTTGCTGCTGCACTTCCTGGCTCCAACAGCACAGACTTGGAGCTTCACTTCAATTTAGATGACACAATTACTACATTTTAAGGATGTTTTCCCCCCCACTAAACATTTCTTAACTAAAGGAAACCCTAAATTAATACAGAAAAAATGTGATTTAAACATTCATTACTTTCACCAAACTGTTCCACATCTGGGCACTGCAGGGTGCAGTTGTCAGAGACAGAGGTACTGTACTACTGTTTCTTTTAATCTCATGAATGGCTGCTAGTACCGAAACTTATGTCAGAAACTAAGTTGTCTAAATATAGTAAGGTTTGGAATTTCAAAGAAGATACGAGATGAACTGGGTGCACTGGAAGGGCTGAGCTGATTTTCTAATTTTAGAAACCTATATGAATATTTTTTTCTTTTGCTTTTAACTAGTTGGCATTAAAATATGTTCTCAAGATACTAACACAATACAATCAGCGTTAAAACAGGTTCTCTGATAGGTAGAATTCTGTAACTAATTTTCTCTGAAAGCATGCCTGTGTCGGAAAGGATATAGTCAAGTCTGAACACCTACAAGTTACAAGGGGAGTGTGCAAGAAAATTCAGTATTTGCTTGTACAAAGAGCTAAAAATATGAGTGCAAATGACTGTGCAAAAGTGAGATGCGTAATAAGTGAACAGCTGAGGATTCTTTGCAATAAGTTCCAGTAGATTTGTGAATGAAAGAAAAAAGAATATAATTACATTTCTTTGCTAAAAATCTGTGGAAGCATTTAGGGATATCTTTCTGATAAATTAAGTCATTGTTAGATAATCCTGATTTTTTTAAAACCCATTTCACTTAAGTAATGGTCATATAATAGCTCAATTTTTAACGATCTCCATCTCATTGCAGCTAATAGCTATATTTCCATAGAAACACCACAAATCTGCTTTAGTTGGCCATTTAGTAATGATCGTGTTTGAAATCACTTCCTAGATAACTATTAGGAAAAAAAAATGAACAAAAAATGTAAGAGAACATTAAATTCTGGGAAAATCTGTGTCTGCTGTATCCTACAGATCTGGTATCACTTCCAAAATCACTTAAAGGCAAAACAAATACTAACATTTTTATTTGGAGGTCGCATCATTAAAGGTAGTCAGTCTGCTTATTCTCTGCTGGTTGCACCCAACACTCAAAGAAAGCGATCCTACTTACTACAATATGAGCCCAATGCTGACTTCCCCCTGTAGCTCAAGCCAATCTGATTCAATGATGAGAATATTTCTGCTAACAGCCATGCAGTTTACACAATAGCCTTTTCTTTTGATCTGTAACTGAATGTGGAATGGGAAATGTATTCTGGAAATATTTAATTGTTCTTTAAGTTGCGCAAACATCTGAATGAAGTGTGTGGTGCAGGACTTGAATGAATAATTTAAAGAACATTATAAATAAGAATAATGCTCCCTTGCGCTTTCTACCAAGCCTTCCTAAAAGCTTTGTGACAGCCCGGAAGAAATGCTGCGAGTAAGAGAGTAGTTGTTATTAACTGTATTTTGTAGTAAGGAAATTACTTCAGAAAGGTTAAACAAATTGCTGATGTTTGCTCTGTGAATCAGTATCTGCTTTTAAGAACAGAGCATAGTTTGGTCCTGTGCTCAGTGTGTAGCTCTTAGCATTTGCCTTTCCTGCACAAAAGACAAACTGCAGCTTAAAGTTACCAAGCTCATCATGGGAAGTGCAGGAAAAACTGGCAGATTTGTCACTGAAAGTTTTGTTAAATCCCTCTCTTTTCAGGGAAAAGAGAAGTATGATTTTCCCCACTTTTTCATCTGTTCTTTGTGGCAAATCACTTCGACCTTCTTCCCTGTAGAAGCATTACAGAATTTGCATTATACTGCAGGTTCTGTGTCCAGCCTGTGCAGAAGACCAAAGGTACAGGATTCCCTTTATCCAGACAGGGTGCATATACTGGGGACAATATGCAACCCTATTTACTGCATGTGGTAAGGGCAGAAAATGAGGGGAAGGAAGACAAGAAAGGAGAGGCTTGTTTTCCTGAAAGGTTACATGTGCCCAAGTGTTTTCTAATGGAAGGTTATGGGAAATGGGAAAACTGGAATGACATAGCAACTAATGGCCTTCACATCAGGTTTCAGATAATGATGGTTAGGGGACAACACTACCAACTTTGATGACTCTCTGTAGCCTACAGAGCAAGAAGGGTCAAAGACTGCCAATACTTCAGGAAGCTCACAAGAAGACAAATAATAATGGCAAATTAAAAGAACATGGGTCCTTGGGTGCAGGAAGGATCCAGGTTGAGATTCACATCCAGGCTGGACTTTGTGGCAGCTGGAGAAGTCAAACACTCCAAGGAGGTTACTGCAGGATGATAGTGCTTGAAATAAGATGGGTGTATAGAGGGAGCCCCTGGTGATTTCAAAGTATTTTGTCTTTGCCTTCTGGTGTTTAATTTCGGCTGCCAAGTTTTTAAATGGCTTGGCTCTATGGGTTCCATTTATTTCATTAGTCACCTACAAAGAAGTTGTGTAGTATAATTTACCTGTCTAGATTATTTAAGTACTCAGTGGACAGAGACAGACTACTCAGCAGGGTGATTTACCACTTTTTATGGAAAACGTCTTTTAGGACAGGAAGAACTGTTGTCCAAAAGAACAGAGTGAGATGGGAGTGAGCAAGAGCCTGAAAATCTAAGACGCATTCAGAGAAACTTGAAAGTAGGTGGAAAAGGAGCTAATCTCAATTCTACAGCTGTGAGTCATAGGCTATGGGTATAAAAGCAAGGAATTTGGTGCCAGAGGAGTGGATCAGTATATAGAAACAACTAATGCTGAGGCTCCTGCTTCTACAGTATAAGCTGTCTTGGCATTTTACATTGAATAGGTTTAATCTGATCCTCTAGAGCAAAGGACCCACATGAAGTGTATTTCTGAAGCTGTTTGAACCTTTCTACCCCAGCTGGGGTGGGAGCATATTTGATATGTATCCAAGACAGAGCTTTCAGTTTAGTTTTCTTTGAAAGAACTCTTGCTCATATGAACCAAAACTGCTCTGTGAACTGAGCCAACTGGACTAAGTGGAGATCATGGTAAAATTTGCTCCACAACCATTGCTTCAAACCACAAAATCCAGGTAAACACTTAAAATGTTGAATGTTCCATTAAGGTACTTGTTTATATTCCAGAAGTTGTATTTTATTTGGTAATTTCAATTTGCTAATGCCCTGTTAAACTGGGGGTAATAATGCTTCTCACTTTTCACCATCCTGCTAAACTCCACTATGTTTTCTTTATTGTGAAGTTATTGTAGTAGTATTTACCTGTATGAAGCGGCCCTCTGAAGTTCCCAGATTAGCAATGGTAAGGTTCTGTTTGGTGAAGACAGATATTGAAGTCAGCAGGACACTGTTGAACTGGCCCATGAACAAGTCAACCCTCTGCAGAGGAGTCGTAACTTCTAAGCGATATTCATCATCTTGTGCTCTGCAGTATGAAGCATTTCTTGAAAAAGCCTGTTTGAAAATGAAGTACAGATGAGTACTGTCTTTACGAGTAATAACAGATCTTTTTCAGAATGAAGTCATTTAGCATAAACGCATTTGACCAAAAGGATTTTAAATGTTTAAAACTTAATTGCTTCATCAGTTATGATGTTCCATGAAGAAGGCAACAACTTCTTAATGTTTAAGGGAATGTTTCTTTTAACATTTTTTATCATCTCTGTTGGAATAAGACACTGGGTCTTTATTTAACTAAACGTTTTGAGCACATATATCAAGGTATCCTTTCTCTTAGTGATTTCCTTAATACTGCTTGTCCAAGAGTCTCAGAATTTTTGTACTGCAGAGTCTGCCCAGTGACACATTTGCTTCTGAAAAAGTTTCCTAGAAAAAGATTCTCTAAAAACAATGCAACTTTTTGCATTAAAATAACAATTTCCTATATTCTTCTATTCTATTTTCACCACCCTTTTCAGAGATAAGACATTAAAGTGGAGAAAAAGACAGAGAAAGGAAAGGGAGATAAGTCAGGAAAAAGATGTTTCTGATTGTATGTTTAAATGAAACTATGGGAAAGCCAGATTTTTTTAATTACTCAGACTGTTGTATTGATCATCTATAGTTCATGCACTTTTTCATCTGATCTCTATATGTCTTGAGTGTACTATAATAGCTGCTGCATTTGCAGGATTTTCTCTTTCATTTTGGGAATAGAGATTACATGGTTTTAATCTGCATTGGAAAAATTCTTGAACAATACACTCTAAGTTATCTCTCAAGAAGAATATAACCTCCTGACAATCCAGTAGTAATCTATTAACTCATAATTTCATTACTATTGATACTACATCATCTGTTTTGGTGAGATCATACAGATAATAATCAGGAACCCCCAAAGGATCTCTAACCAGTTTAAATTTGGAAGTCATCTAGCATGTTTCCACTGTGACGTACTTTATGAATAAACATGTAGGAAGATTATAAAGGATCTTATGGTGGTTCCCTTTGTTAAGATCAATAGTGAACTTCATTTTTCCTATTTTTTTAATTGATTTGGTTTTTGTCACAAACATGTTTTAAAAAATCTATTAAAAAGCTTGAATGAAACCTTTTCAAGACAGTCAAGAGTCCACTAAATTCAACAGATTTGCATCATCCCCTTAAAGAGCATGTCGGAGTAAAATTTTTTGTCTTGTTTTCTAGATTTAGATGTCTTTCCCTCAAAGTACTATAAGAAAGCAAGCAATGAACAAAGAATTTCTTGTTGGAATAAAACCCAAGGCAAGTTTCAAGGCATTGAAAATGCTATCAAAAAATGTTCAACCTAATAGCTCAGTCCTTTGCTGTTGAATTGTGATGTTTCTGAACTGAGAGCAGCAACAGCCCTGGTGGGTGAAGTTTTCTATAATCCTTGGGTATTGCAGTCAGGGCTAGTGCCAGCTTTTCTGAAGGTGCCCTGCCAATTTACTGTATCGTTTAGGCGAAAACCTGCATAAGAACACATGAGCAATTGAAATCTCTGTGCAGTGTCTTAATGATACAGAAAGAGGGCTTCTAAATTAGACCTGGTACAGCAGTGACTTAACAGTTGCACTATCCACATACTAAAGGGTTTGCTATATTAGTCTTGTTATTAACTGTTAATATACAGTGTGCTTTATTCAGCAGAAACTGAACTAATACTTTGAACTAGGAACACTGAAAACACTTTAAGTGGTTTTTAACCCAGTATTCGACTGGGTTAAATCATCAGTGGGCAAATCTAGCTTTTCTTTGCTTTGGCCACCAAACAAGCTAAAAGCTGTATTCTTTTGCACTTATGTCCTACCCAGGCTAAAAGTATTTCTGAAACATCTGTACAAAGATTACTCATACAATGAGTATGAATAGTTCAAGTGCAGAAAGATGTACAGTTTTCATGCTTTTTTGGAATAAGGCAGATTTCTGATTTTACACTCCCCAACTTGGGATCTCTGCTTTTTCCTGTAACTCCTTTTTTTCTATAAGCAAATGAATTTCGGGAGAGAGGTTCCTGTGCTAATCTACCTCCTCCTCCATAGTCATTTCAGCACAATTCAAACATCCTATCATGCCGCCTCCTGAAACCCCGTTCAAGCGCTTTGAAAAAAGTGGTTAGATTTTCCTGCTTGCCCTGACACCATTCCTAGCTTCTTCAAAGTCAGCTCAGCCATAAAGTCAGCTCAGCCTTCCTCAGAGATGCCATAATTTTGGTATCGGCTCAAGAACCTGCAGATTGTTACACATATGGTTCTTACAAAACTCAGTGCTTCATGGATTAACCATAATGTACAATTAGTTGTTCAAGAAATAGGAAGGCTTTGATCTTCGAGCAGCACTGAAGAGATTAAAAGGCTACTTAGAAAATGAAAGGAAGATTGATAACAGAGAAAACATCGGCAAAGAAGCTGCTTTAAATTAACACTTTTAAGCCTGATTCTCTCCCTTCCTCCCACCCTCTCACCCTCCCTCTCAGTACACATAACTATCCATTTGGCTGTCAATGTGGAAAAATAACTGATGTCAGATGATGCACCCTGGATACTATGCCAAGTTCTAGTGAGAAATCACACAGCTATTGAAATGGACGATTAGAGCATGGGTAAGTGCTTGGGTTCAGCTATATTGCTCCTCTTGTAGGACAAGAGGTGCCAACTGTGCGTGTGATTCATGGTGAGGGCTTTGTGAAGCTGGTGCAGGTGTGCCGCTGGAATGCAATGAGGTGTGAGCAAGCCCTGCCTTACAGCCGTGTCCAGAAGGGTAGGAGATAACTAACACTATCATATTTGTTCATGGGGAAGTTGAGGTGTTTCAGAATTTACCCTTGATTTGGTCCACAGAAGACGGATATGCCAAAAAAGTCTCTAGACATCGCTGAGCAGAGCTATCAGGAGCTGTCACAGTTTTGCAATTAACTAGTGGTTTATATTTCATATTCAGTGACCATAAAGTATTTCAGACAGAGTTGCACACTTGGAGCCAAAGGTGCAAAATGGAGAGGAATTCTTACAGACATTAATGAAAATCTCAGAAAAATACCCAGTTAGGTCAGTGTCAGAAAAATGATTCCAAAGTCTAGTTTTTAGTCTGAATACCACACTAAGGGGGGGTGTGGGATCAAAATTTTATCCAAAGATGTTTTTGTGAGCTTTTCTGTTATTTGCAGTGACTGTAAATTGGAGAAACACTCCTCCAGGCTCATCCTTCTAAGAGCTGACCAAACCCTGCTCCTCTTAGTTAAGTGCAGTGCTCAATTAGAAAGTGTTATTGTATGTAAAGCCTTGATGTTATGATTCATGTCTTGAATAAACTGGAAATCAATGACTTCATCACTGCAGAACATTTCATACTGTCTTGCGAGCCATTTGTAGGACATCATGAAAAATAAAATTTAATTTCAAAAATTGGAGAAATGGTCTGAAAGTAACTAGGTGATATTTCCTAGTGTCAATCATAAAATACTACAGTTATGAAGAACAATTCAAGTGAAAGTAGGAATATGCATAAGTCTTATTCTCCGATGGTTTCTTTATATGAAAGCTTTTAACTTGTTGGCTGTCAGGATTCAAAATCATAAGTACTAACTTTTGTTTTCTGCTATGAATTCTGGGAGTCTCCCTCAAGAGAAGTGGGCACTGACAAGTGGTAACAGTGTTTCTCCTTTCATAGAATCAAGAAATACTTTAGGTTGGAAAAGACCCTTAAGATCATCTCTACAACATAACAGTAAGGGGAAATGAGCTACTGCTAAATGAGCTGGATCCAGATACCTGCAAGTGGCAAAACCCCTTTTTCAAAGAAACTGCTGTAGAGTGAATGAATAGATGATGCTACATAAATTGGTTCCCAAGGCAATTAAAACCTGAGAGAGTGTATAAGTTACTTATCCCTTCTGTTGTGGAAGTTGGTGAATTAAGATGAATAATAAAACTACAGGTTTCAGGATTGGGTCCTGTTGGAATCAAACACATAATGGTGAAGAATTTACAGGTCCAGCAGACTCTGAACAGGAAGAGTAAGAAGGAGGAACACAGAAGAACCTTATCAGATTTTCCTCTCTAAATATTCTTGTGTATTTTTAGCCAATACAGTTTTGCTGTTCTGTAATACACTTGAATTTTCTGAGTAGTTTGCAGTATTTCTCTTCAGGTGAGAAGTACATGTGCTCACTGCTTCTCTCCATGAGAAATACAAGAATGGCATTCTGGCCCCAATAATTCAGTTAAGCCAGGATGATAGTGACTTGATCATCATCATGGTAATTATGATTCTTGTGATCCTAGGGAAGGAAAAAACAAATAATATTGAATGGTTCAATTTTGCCAGTGGACACCAATTCATATGGTAAACAACTCCCACAGAAGAAGATCCACCATGCTTCTCATTTCTTCTTGACCAGTGAACGACACCTTGAGGGTGTGTAGGTGCTGTGAACACATCTGGGACGGGAGACTGGGTTTTCTGTTTCTAAGAACTTGTGCTGAGGCACTGAAGCTTTACTCTGAAAGTTAGAAGAGTTGTTTCCTCTTTTTGTTTTAAACAAAGAATTGTTTTCTTCTTCTTCCTTCCTCCTCTTCCCAATATTCCTCATTAATTTGAAAGCAATTTGAAGATTTTTTTTTTAATAAAATACAGAGAAAGTAAATCCCTTTCTGAGACTATATTTTTTTAAAGAACTCCACTGATGTAAAATTTTACATAGTATCATTCCACTAACTCTTAATAGTGGTTGCTCTGATCTACTTCACTGCTAAAATGAGATGGGGGAAGAAGTTACTGTACTGATGCTTCACTTAAGGTAATAGGTAAAAAACATCCATGTTAAATGCAATTAGTTAATACAAATTAAGATGATTTCATGTTCTTTTGTCAAGATCATTCAAAGAGTTATTTGCTTTTGTCATTGAACAGTACTGCATTAGTTCTCATAATCTGGTTAGTGCATTAGCACTAAGTAAATCCTATTGATTCAGCAGATAAAATGGACCTAAGTAATCTTTGTATTTTGCTGATTTCCCTTATATTAATTTAGCATTTAACTCAGCATACAGATTATCAAAGGAGAGGTGTTGACTAATTACATATTTTTAAGAAATAAAGTAATGCATTGGAGATGTTGTGCTAATGAAAGCAGTTTTGTTGTACACTTGTAGTGTATATCAGGTGCATTTTTCATAGAGGTCCTTGGTTACATGTAAGCTGTGGAGAAATAGAAATAGCGTTATCCAAAGATAACGCTGAGTGTGGAGGCTCTTATTCCAACATAGCATTGCACAACAACTGCATGTCTAGCCAAAACAGTGGTGCAAGAGATGTGTGGGACAGAAAGAAGTCCAGAAACTAGGTGAAAATCATGCAATTTGCTCTGATTTCCACAGGCTCTGTATAAAAGCAGGGTAATATCTGCCTTAAGAAAATGAAGCTCTTACTATCACTTCCTACAAGATCAGTCCTCTGGTATTTTTTTGTTTTCACATACCCTGTAGACAGTGCAAGTAACATTTTAATATGACTTACACTTGCTTTCTGAACCATTCATGCCATGGATCTTCTTCCTCAGTATTTTTTTTTAATTTACTGTGGGATTTAATTTGGCTTTACTTGTGTGTTTGGAAATAAGGAGTAATTCCACCCTGATGCAAAAGCTGTCTGAGATCAGAAACCCACATGTCATCTAGAAAGTTTAAGTAACACAACTCTCTCCTGGATAATAATTACCTACTGTTGCTTTAGTGAGCAATAATGATGGCCAGATGTGGTCCTGACTCAGAATAAGTAGAGTAAGTAGGGAAAGTGCTGAGGTAAGGTGGGTGCTGAGCAAGCTGAAAGGAAAAATGTCTGCTTTGTCAGGACTTATGTGTCTCTCCATTGTCTGGCAGCAGAACCCAAGGAAAATTCTTTGCTCACTTTCATGTGTCAACCACCTACCAAAGCCAGGTGGGATGAATCCAGGACTTAAATCTGCATGCAGTGCACTGCACAGTCAGCTTCCCTTTCTTTGGAACGTGAAATTGTGCATAAAGAAATCCAAGCAGATCTTTCAGAAAGGGTTGACACTGTCTCATTGCAAAATAGCTATCGGCAGACTAGATGGGAACTCAATCTGGGGCAAAGGAGTCTTAGAATTTGGTCTGAACTCAGGAAAAGCAGCTTAATCTGAATATTATACATCTCTAGGGAGTGTCCTTAATGTTACATACCTACCAGTATACATTTTGGACATCTCTCTTGCGCGACAGCAAAAGTTTTCAAATTTGCAAGGTGACATAGGATAAGAAAATTATTCTTTGTCCAGTTCTAGTCTTTAGAGTTATTTAAGGGCCTTCAGAAACTAAGACCTAAAAAACACATGACCAGACATCCATTTTAACAAAATAAAATTACTTTCTGCATGAAGTGATTTCTGTGAAATTCCAGAGAAAAGCAGCAGAGTCACTTTCCCACACTAATAACCAATAGGGAACCCTGCCTTCAGTGGAAGAATTTGATTAAAAAGTCTGGAAATGGAACATTATTAGTAACTCTGGCTGATTAAGCTGTGCCCTTTGCAGAAAATGGTAGTTTAATGGATACCACTTTTTCACAGAGAAATCCAGCTTTCATCAAGAAGATGATAAAACACCAAACAGCAGCACTGGGAGGCAAACAGACACATCCCTAACAGGACATAAGTAGAAGGAAAACTGTAGTTTTTGCAGCACTTGGGAATTAACAGGTTGGCCTCCAAACTCAGTAGCTCCTGGGACTTGGAAGAGTAAAGGTATTACCACCAGGGGTGGTGGGGTACTTTCCAAAGAAACTCCCTGCCTTTTCCCTTGCCTTGTCTTTTTCTCAAGAACTCTCATGTGATGATAACCTTGTGGCCAGTCCTAGGGACAGAACAGCCCTTACCTCTGTAGTTCAGTGTTTACTGAATCTGGTCCAGCCTGAGATAACTTTACCCAAGCCCATGCTCTCACCATACCCCCTACACACTCATATCTGTACCTCTACCCATGCCTGTCTCACATGTAGCGCAACTGGAGTCGAGACTCTTCCTGCAATCACTTATGAGATGCTACTTGCCCCAGCCAGGTCTTCCATGGCCAGGTGGGCAGGTGGCCATGTACCCAAGAGTGGAGGGGAGCTGGCTGGTGAGCACACCCTGCCTTGCACTCCCCTGGTACAGGCACAGTGGAGACCCTCAGGGTACTGCCAGGACTTTTGGCAGACAGACAGCAAGGGCACAACAGGAATGCAGATGCAGCTTATCACCTTATTATCAGGGTTTAAGCACGTTTTATAGGGTGTCAGTTCACACTGCCCATCGTTCAGTCCCTCTTAATTTATTCTTCTGAGATGTCACAACCCCTTAGAAGAGCTTGCGTATGGATGGCAACAGATTTTGTGCCCAGGCAGAGTACTGTATGCCATCTGATACAGCATTTCCAGACGAATAAATGACTGAACCAATCAGAAGGATTCTGGTGCCTGACTTTTAGGGAAAATATTCAGTGACATTCTACTCAAAAAAACATCTCCGGGCTGTGAGATTATCTAAATAAACCACATCAAGCCTTTCTAATCAGAGATGTGATGCTATTTTTAAACCTGCCAAAAATTTTAAGCCAAATGGTGTAGGATATTACAGTTACAGGGCCTCAAAAGAGTTATTTGTCTCTGTTTATTTTATTAAATATTCCTAGACACAACCTTAGAATGACAGATCAATAAGTGCCTTTGCGGTTTCCTGATTGAAGGCAGCAATTATTTTCTTCCATTACAATATAAGCATAACCTAGTTTTACTCATCTATCATGTGTGTAATGGTAATAAAGAAGCATCACCATGTGTTTATTTTACTGTCACTTTATCTTTTGTTTTGGTGATCTTCTGTTTTCCTTTCACATAGTTGAGATTGTCAAGGCTAAAATCAACCCATCTTCCTCACTTGAAAAATCACATTTAATCCATGACAAAGGTGCACACTACTGGACTGTGTCTGCAAATGAAGTAAGCAGCACTTGTCTCCTCATCTAAACACACTTCTGCTCTGAGGAGTACCACACTGGGGCTGATAGTGACTAACTGTGACCAAAGTAATTCTGCCTAAAGACTACACCCCGTTTTCTCCTTGTTGTGGGTGAGGAGATTCCTGAACAGTGACTCAAAACCCTCCACAGCAGCTACCTCTCAGATCTCTTTGTCCTGACTCAAGCACTAAAACTACTTTACTATAACTCCCAGTTTTTCTTTTAATTCAAAGCCAATTCTGTTTCCACCTTGCTGTCATTTAAGTGTCAGACAGCTCTTCACTGAAGGAAATTATTAGGCAGTACTAACTGGTCACAGCTCTGCTGAAGTACATCTGACATCAGTCAGATGCTTCATAAGATTCACTTTCCCTAACAGACTTCAGTGAGCCCAGGTTTTTGCTTCATATGTATTACACTTAAAATACAACTGGAAACGTTTTATTTTCATTTTATGAAGTTTTCCTGAGCACTAGAGTAAGTGAAGTACAGTTGTGCCTAGATTTTTATCTTGTGGTTGGTTGACTTTGCTGTCCAACTAAGCTCTGATGGAGACTTTTCCCATGGGTGAGCAATACCTTCCTTAATCCCTGTGAGTCCTTCTGATGTTTATAAAGGGGCTCCTTAAACTTCACCAGTTTCCACAGCCTGAGCATATATTGGATCTGTCTCGGGATTCACACTTGAACTCACATCTTTAGGATTTCTTATTGCTGAGGCTGTTAGGATAACTAAAAGAAAGACAGGCCTACAGTAGCACAACAGAAACTTAATTCCTTTAGAAAACAAAGCTAAAACCTATCCAATTTATCAACCACATCAAGATGAGTTGGGTTTTTCGGGAGGGGGGGCGTTTGCATTAAATATAAGAAAAATGAGTCGAGGAAGTGTTTTGGATATATTATTTAGGTTTATATTGGTCTAATTCTACCTTTAGAAGCCTCAGATTAAACAGTCCTGAGGGACAGCCACTTAAAAAGATGGACTACCCAAAGTACAACAAAATTATGTACAGTTGTCTTGTGGGACTTTTTTTGATAACATGAAATGGCCTTCATCAATCAGACTCTAACTGTAAATTATCAGAGAGCACTTTCTTGCAAATGGTGCTAAAGGTTCATTTTTCTTTTTAATGTTGAAGTTAGTGGTATACCATATTCACTGCTGGACTATTTTCACTGTCCTATGACTTAATCTCACAGTGGTCAGTGCCTTTCACTTGCATCAATGGTCTGTGGTTATTCTTTCAACATCAAAGAGAAAGGTCATCTTGGCTACATTACAAAAAGCAAGTTTTGAATTTTGCCAAAATAAACTGTGACAAACTCACAGATAATAAAAGCTTTCTTTAAGTTGAAGGTGACTTACAAAAAGGAGAAAAATGGTTTATGCCCTCATCTACGTTTCCTCAATGTACAAAGAAGGGCCTAAGAAGAGTTGAGGGGTTGGAGACTTTTTTTAATTATTATTTTATCTTCAGCAAGATCATGGAAGATCAGATTTGACATTCCTGAGACAAAGCATAAGAAATTATGTGCTTTCCTTCTGCCTGCTCCTTCCCTTCCTTCACATTCCAACCCTGCATGTCTACTTTACACACTAGAGAAAAACAGGAGTATAAAGGATGCTTGGCAAATTCTTGCCAATCTTTTTGGCCAGTTGAAACCCGAAAAACCTCACAGGATACTTTTTATTGGATCCTTAATGAGTCCTCTGGAATAAATGAAAGGAAATGGAATGGCAAAGCTTGACAGTCTTGATATTTCTGTGTTAAGTAAATAATCAGGATAAAAATTTCTGACTGCCTTTATGCCATTTAAAAGAACCACAAGAAATCACAGAAACATTTTCTCCCTTTATCAATTTAACGTACCAGAAATCAGAGCTCTGATGACATTTCTTGAAAACGGGCAACTATAATAAACATGTCAGCAGTATAATACATTCAGTTTTGATATGCAAAGCAGCAGCAGACTCTGGAAAAGCTTTTGAAACACAAAAGTACTTCCCAGCATGTGAAAAGTGGCGAATTATTCTGTCAATATTTTAATGGTATACTTCTCCATGAAAAGATCACCTTATGAAATGGATGTATAGGCAAGTACAGAATGAGATAAGCTAAAGGCCATGAGCTTTAAAGACAGTCACTCACAAATCATATACCCCGTGAATATAGAAAAAAGTGCTTTCAGAGAAGAACAACGCTCCTTGTTATAAACGAACTGAAATATGAAAGAAAAAGGGATATTAATACCTGAAATGAAAAATTAGGACAGCAATAACACAGTGAAAAAAGATAAGAAGTTACCGTGCTGAATGCTTGCTAACTTGTTTCTAGTTCCTGGAAATTGCCTGTTCTCCCCCAAATAAAGGTAATTAAATGCTATGTCTGTTGGAGTTGCTGTATCAGCATCCGCTGGCAATGCCTACATCTGTGTTGAATACCTGGAGTTTGCCATAAGCAGATGTCTCCCAAATGCCAAGGTTGTTGTGGTTATGCTCAGTCTGGGTCAGACCCCTCCTCTGAGCACATTCCTGCTACTGGTGAGAAGCCACAGCATCTCTGTAATAGGTGCTTCTCCCCAGACGGCCCTGCCTCACTCCTGGCAGTGAGAAGCAGCCCTTCTCTTTGATGAAAGAGACTCCCATCTCCAACCAGGGCATGTGTTTGGTTGCCCTGTGCTGGGCAGCTGTCCTGAGGAGGACTCTGGTGGTACTTGGGATTAAGAAGGCCTGTGGCTTCCACCCTCACTCTGAGCTATCCCAACAATGGGACATGACAGATCCCATCCATCTCCAAATGCAGGTGGAGCCACTGTTCTGTCCTAACACAGGCCTCATCTTGGCTGAGCAGAGCCCCACCACAGAGACTCTGGCCCTGCCCTCTGTTAGAGGACAGCATGCCACCTCTGAGCTCCAAATTTCTTGTATTTGAGAAAAGAAAGTTCCCCACAGAGGATATTTAAGGGCCTGTTGCATAAGCAGGTGATTTAAAGTTCTAATGTTTCATGCCCCAAAGTAATTGTTAAAAGTACCTGATTCCCAGATTAGGTATTCCTTTTTCAAGAGCTGAAACCAGCACAAACACTGGCCAGAAGGGAAAGGGATAATTTCTGTGTTTCCTCTGCTCACAGTATTTCAGATGTATGGAGAGGAGCAATCACTTGAACTCAGTGTACAGAAAGGCAACCCTCCCACCTGAGACCACCTGTACCTTCGTTCAGATACACTTCTCATAGACACCTCTTTCATGAAGAAAACTGATGTCAATTGGACCATTTCTGTACCAAGTATGAGTAACCATATTACAGTCTAGCTCTTCGTAGCATGTTTCAAATGATCTCTCATTTTTTTCTGAGGAGGGCAGTGATTCAGCATTAACATAGTTTTAAATATGAGTGATATTCTCAGGGACTCCTCAGTGCACATGGATATGAATGTTTATGAACACCTTTTTGAAATATGAAAATAACCACCTAAATGTTCCATTTATCTGCATCACAGTTTCCCAAGGAAAAAAACTTACAAACTAAAAAAATAAGAAAAAAAAAGATTTTTCCCCCAGTCCCACTACTACATTTTTTGCACCATAAAGACCTCAGTGATTTTCATACTCAATTTGCAGGAACTAATCCTTATAGAGATGAATCATCAGCAATGCTAAGTAACCTGAAATAATCAGGAACTTAGATTTTGTAACTGAAACTGAAAGGAGGGATACCTGGCAACAGAGTAGGCCAAGAGAGAACAAAAGTTCCAAAATATAGCAAATCAATTATCACTTACCCTGTTCAAGCAGTATTTGCTCTCCTTCCCGTAAAAGTGATGGAGACATTTCATGTTCTGCTTGTCAACAATCTTGTTGAAGAACTCATTGATGGTTCGCACAGAGACAGCGCAGACAGCAGATCTCTTGGTTGGTTCAGAAGAGTCTGGTTTGCTTTGTGCAAAAACACCATAGAGAATATCATCGTTCAACCCAAGGCCCATTTCGTGGGCTAAAGCTGCACCAGGCTTGCTTACATAGGCAGCTTGCAAAATGTTGAATACCTCCTTTCGGATGGACCTCTTTCTTCGCTTTTCAGTAAAAATGCACTCAAGAGGCATTTCCATGTAAGAACGCATCTCTGAGTCTAAAGTGCAGAAGCGGATAATTCTAGTGTGAAAAGCTTGTGAGTCAAGAGTTTCTCTCTGTACAGTCAGAAAATACACAAAGTGATCATTTTCAAAGGCATGGACGTACCTAATGGGATACGAGTCACGAAACTGAGGAAGGATATCTATATAAGACTGATCTGTGAGAAATTCAAAACCATCCTGTGTTTCTTTTAACCTTCTAACTGATATAGAATGCAGCACATAGGGAGGTTGAAATGTAGATGTCACAGTATTTCCAACAAAGAAGTTGACAAACCTGTCCTTTTCGGTCACCAAAACTTTGGTTCCTAAAGGGCTTACAACACAGTCAGGACAATTATCTGCTTCTCCATCCACCCGAGGTGAGTACATGCAGTGCACCTCGCTTTCAATGTCAGCAGGGTTGTCAGGGTGAATGATGTGACGGTGGCAGATGCCTCCGGACACGCTACCACAGCTGATGAGCTGATCATCATAATAAGTTTCTAAGAGCAGTGCCATGTTGACATTATCCTTCCATACGCTGTTAGATAAATTGGCTTTATCTCTGCAGTCTTCACATGGCACACAGTCAGGGTTCTCCAAAACAGGCCCAGTCTTGTACACAGAAATGTTCTGGAGAGTTTCATTTAGTACATAAATCTTGTTGACTGCTCCAACATAAACATGATGCTTGTATAAAACTACATTCTGAATTGGTGTTTCTGCGATGAAGTTAGGAAGATCATATTTTACACTGAAATTCATCTCTGATTTTTTAGCTGCTTCTTTGCATTGTCCATGGCTCCTCTGCAGCAAGGTAAACAGGAATACGATAAACCCAGAAGGATATGCAGTAAAGGGCTTCATTGTCAGAGATTTAATCTGTCAAAATATATTTAAAGGAAATAGTGTTTATATTTCATATACTAAAACATCAGTTTATTAATCAACAGAAATCCATTTCTAGGCTGCATATAGTAGCTGATGTATTTCAGTTTAAGAAGTGGTCATAATTTTGCTTAGTGTCATAAGAGTTGTGCTAGAAACTGCTATGATTACTGTTCTTCGTGGGTACCCATTTCACTGCTTTTAGAACAATTCACAGAAGGGTTTTCTTACGATGAATTTCTCGAGACCATTTGGCATGTTGTAGAGCAGCAAAAGAGAGATGACTACTTCCACATAGGCATTAAATCAGCTGACTGATACAGTTTAAAACAGGATGGTGTACACATAGCTAAAAGCAAAACTGCCCAGGACGCTCAGGTCACAAAGTACACAAAGCAATTGGAGCCCTTCAGTGTGTGGATATAAGACATTTGTCAAGTTCTCAAGGGGCTGAGCTGAGAAAGCTGGCACAGCTAAGCTCAAATGTAAGAAATAGAAAAGACATGAAATAACATGGATATTTAAAACGTCTATTGACATTTCTGATTAACCAAGAAAGAGACTTCTCTCCATTAGACCAAAGGAAGAAACTCCTCTCTCTCTCCCTCCAGCTCCCCAAATCACTGTCTTTCATAAAGGCCCAGTTTGGAAAAAAGAATGTTTTTTTTCAGCCAGTTCTACTTCTTGGAATACTCATTCTCACTAGTGTTGACAAGGCTTTGTAATATATTATTAGAATACTTTATGCATCATGTGGTGCCTGGCATGTGCAAGCTTTATTTTAGGCCCTGTACCACAGCAGTAAGTCACTCTGGTGAACCTTTACAAGATACAGCCGATCACTGTGTTCTAAACAAAGGGCTATCAAATGACCTACGGCCATTAACTGATGAAATCAAACAACCTATTGCTTCTCTTTTTTTTTACATCTCCATACAATTGTTTGATGTGGCTTGAAGAACCAAAGGCAGATGACTAGTGTGATATTTCACCCTCTCGAAAGATCAATTAAATGAACTGTGGTTATGAGCGTTTCAGCGCAGTATCCACATTATGCCCTGTCACACCAGACGTTTTCTGTTAACGTCATGACACAGTTGTTAAGCCAAATTTAGCTTCTTCAAGGAGAAAACAATTATGCATTCTAACAGCAATATGATCACATACTTTGGGAAAATCCTTCTAGTTTGACTATAGTTAGGCAAGTGTTGCTAATCAAGAAATGCTTGTGACCACTGAAAGAATTTAAAATAGATGACCTTGAAAATTACAAACTAATAATAGGAATCTGTATGGACTTTTTATTTCATTAGGACTTTAAGCAAAATGAAAAGATGACTATAGACCAGAGCTGTTTCAGCTGTTTATAAATTCAGTGTTTTCACCAGTTTGGGTAAAACAATCCATCAATAATTCTCCTGCATTTCTTGTGACATTTTATTTCAGCATCCACTGAATTCTTTCTGTGGTTTACCTCCTTAATTACACAAAATAATAGGTTTTGGGAAAAAAAAAGGTCTTCCTAACTGTTATTTGATAAGAATTATGACTGATAGTTGGGGATAAAAATCAGAAACACAGGCTATTTGCAAGAATTAGCTGGTAAGAACAAGTCACACTTTTAGTATTGAGAATAAAAATCTTCTTTCAAATCAGTAACATTTTTCTGGTACTAATTCCTGATAACAGAATCCTGGAAACAAATCTATCATGGATTAACACTTAAAAGAAAAAAAAAAGAGCAGGTATATTGCTATAACTCAAAAATAGTCCCAGTACACAGAGTACTGACTTCTATATTGTATGGGGCAGGAAACAATTTTCTCATTCCCTGTAACACCTTGCTATTACGGAATTTTTCCTGCTCTGTGCTGGGATGAAACCAAGAGCTTTCAAACTTTGTGTGAAACACCCAAAAGTCACACTCAATCCAAGAACAACTGGGTTCCTCTCCTGCCTGGCCAGTGTGAAGTGAAGGTCCCAGCACTGGGAGGAGTGGGCATGTGGTCTGTCTGCCTCTTTTCAACCAGCACTTCCACTCAAGAAACTGCTAAAACTGATACATTCCTGCAGATTCACTTCTGACGAGTCAACATGTTCTGACAAATACTAGATTAAGCAGAAAATTCCAAAAATGCTCTATTTCTGACACAACACAGAGGCAGGTATACTGTTTATTGCAACAAGTTTAAAATGACATAACAGAGGTGGCCCTGCAGTGGAGAGAGAAAACAATGGGTGGGACAAGAATTAGACGAGGCTGACTGACCATCAACACATGAAAAAAGATGCAAGGATACTCGACAGGCATCAATTTGTTGCAGTATATTCCCTGCTATGTTCTTGTTTTAATGTTGTGAAATAGATTTCCCACCCACTAAGCCCCTCAGTTTTCAGTTTACAATCATCCCCATTCTTCCAGTATCTGAAAAAGAGGATCTATAGCTGTCCAACAGTAAGTACCAGTGTGCACTGCAGAGGTATTTAGAGCCATAAATACTATCTGACTTATTCTTTCCCTCAAACCACATCTTGGGATGTGAGGCCAGATCCTTAGATAGGCTACTCTGGCTATACTTGGTGAAACAGCACTGGTTTCAATCTGTGCTTTGGAGACCGAAAATTCTTCCTTAGACTCCTTTAGCAAGTGCAATTGGAACCGAAAACTTAACAATAACAGCAAGGGTGGGATTCAGTGTAATGTAAAGGATGCCACAAATAACAGGTACTGTATTTCACCACTACAAGAAGGAAAATACGAGCAAAAAATGAAAACCAAGTCATCTTTGCTCTCATATTTGAGCCTCATCACAGTGCTTTCCTTTGTATGCTTTTTCAAGCAACCTCTCAGGCAGAAATTTGCTGATTCCCACATATGGGAAGCTCAGGTTCAGATTTATGGGCAGCTCTAAGGAAGATGTTCCCCACAGTGCATGTCACCAGCATACTGTGACTCTTTCCTCAAGGTACCTAAAATCCACTGTGAGACATTTAAAGCTTAGGGAGAACACAGGAGTTATGTGAACAGTACAATGTATTTCACAGTCCTCATATCATATAAACTCTGCTGCTCCTTACCGAGCCTCCCATGATGTTTGGTGCCTCTTTTCATCTGCATTTGACCCAGGGTCTTTCTCTATTCCAACACTGCAACCTCTAGCACAGAGCTGCTCTTTTGTAACATCCAGACCAGGTCACTACAAACATGGTTCACTTGAATACACCCTAAAGAAACAGGGAAACTTAGGAGAATTAAAAATTCAGTCTCACCTCTCTTCAAAGGTCCAACAACCCCAATTCTCCTTAGCACACACTCAAATGTAATTTCAGCTGAACTTAAACACTAAAAGATTTTTGCTGAATTAAAAGCAAAATACTTAGGCTATAGATACACCTTTTGAGTACAGATCAAAGAACTAGCTGCTGTCTATCATTTACAGAAGGAAAACAAGTAATCCCTTTGTTTCTCTACTTGGTTTGAATGATGGATGCTGTTCAATCTTTTGTGACCTTCCCATGACTTGTGTGTTAGTGTGTCTTTCATGTGTCTACAGAAGACTTGTAAGCTTTAGCCTGCGATAACTATCAGTGAGCAATAGCTGTGGATGGATTATTCCTTTGTAAGAAGGATGGATTATATCCTTTTGTAAGAGATATTTTCAAAGCCAGTGTCATGATGTGCTCATTTTTCCATCCCTCAGCAGACAGTAGCCAGTATAACTGATGAGAATATGGATTTTGGGATGAGAAAATGGATTTTGGTTAACCATTGCAAGTGGCTGGTAACGATGTGTCATATTAGTGTGACTGGCAACCTCAAGTGCTATGGTTGGTGTTTCCCCTCAGGCTTTGTCTTCAGTGTTTGTGTACCACTAACAGTTTCCCAATAGCAATTTTCTTCCTACAAGTTTCATTCCTTTTAACTGTGTCCTGGGTTATAATCTCTAAATATTGAACATCATGGCTCTCCTTCACACTGTTTGCCACTGTATTGACAAGTCAGGTCTGGCCTTACTGTGGAATAATGTTCAAGCTGTCATACTAAAGAAAGCCAGAAAACACAGCCATACTTCTTTTACTTGCCCTCATTTCAGAAATTTGGGTCCCATTTAGCTCTGATCACAAGCACTCCATAGGTCTGCACAAGCTCAGACAACACGCTGACCTGAAAGCGTTTTGTAGGATGTTTGATGCATCTCATTTTTCCTTGCTTTATTACAGAAAAGGAAATTACAGGGTCCTCCATGTCACACAGAGATTGTGTTTGTACAAGAACACATTTAGTTCTCAGATAGGTCATTTCAGGTTAGGTAACAGCAGAGCCATGTCAATTTATGTTTCAAAAACTCTACTGTCAGCAAATGGTAGCCTTTTCTCCTCTTTAAGGAAAAGTTTTATAGTATGATTTTATACTTTTTCCAGGGGGATAGTACACCTTGTTACTTTGGTCTCTGACAGAGTTATGGTGGCAAATTTATATGAGATAACCCTAGTGATGACTCCTCCTGAGAGTTCAGTTTGCTTTGCTATTCTGGACCAAAATCCGTGCCAGTTCAGGACCTGATTCCCCGTGGATCAGAGGCCCTGCTATGGAGATAGCATCATCATTTAAGAGGACAGAGCAAATGAGAGAGGGTGATGATAACAGCTCCATCCATTCAGCTTTAATCTATTGTTGCAAATCGGTCACAGCACTGGCATCAGCTTCAACAGAGTAAGCCCACAGTAGATGTGTCTTCATCATACTTTTCAATTAACTAACTGCATCTTAGGGAGTTTAACCTATATTCTATGCTGACAGGTAAAAAATGTTCTTAAGTCTGAATGGAATTAGTTACCTTAAGTTCAGATAACAGAGAGGACAAGGAAATTCAGTAAGTCAGTTGCAAATATACAAATGATCCCCGAGTTGAATTCAAATGGCTAATCTGAGTTAAAATCCATGTTCAGCACTATTTCAGCTCTTGTTGAGGTTACTCATCCTGACTAGGGTGGCGACATAATTTTCCTGCAGTGTACATTGCTGTGTATGTACACTAACACTATGCAATTTTCCAGCGCATGGAGTCACAGTGATTTACATCATAAATTCATTGATAGCAGAGCTGGGAGGTTTCTATGGTATTCCAAGAGGTGTGTGTGCATGCAGACAGCTGATGGGGAAGAACTGGTGGGCAGGGCACAGCTCAGGCAATTGCTGAAAGATCTACCATTAACTAAATCCTCTACATATCCAGTGCAGTCATGCGTCAGAAGAAATCGCTTTAATTAGCAAGTTCAACTGATACGTAAGCCTTTTCTTACAATATTCAAACACAGTAAAAAAGAATCTAAATTATCCCTGCATAAAATACACTTTTTAATATACATGGTTCATTACTGGGTCCGATATACCATTGTAAGTCACAGTGGCTATCAATAGAAGCATTTTTGTTGTCTATCATATTTATTTTTAACAGGCATTAAACCCCAAGATCACTAATCTAGCCTTTGCAGTGAAGAAAATGCTATTCTTGTACTCATTTGTCACTATTTTTGGAGGTGTCCTGCAGTGCAATAAAGTGTAGAGTGTTTTAACTGAAATGTGCCTCAGAACTTTATATCCTAAAGCCAACTCATGTCATGGGTCTCTACCACAACTGAATTTATTTAAGTATTTTTTGTTGTGATGGGCTCCAGTGGCACTACTGGTTCTTTTGTAATGGCCCTCAGCAAACACTCACTGATATATTACAAATGAGTGGAACAGATCAAGATATATATTGCTCAAAAAGATTTACATTAAAAGGTGGTATACAGCATTTCTTGCAATTCAGGGAAACTTCTCATGTGAGGAAGTGGTACTCATTCTAAGGGCTAAGGAATCAATTCCACAAGGAACACAGACTAGAAGTTCAAAATATACAAAGAATAACTGAAAAACAGAGGAACCACCTGCGATAAAGTAGGTCTTTCACTGTTTCTTCATGCTTATATTCAGATGGATTTGGATCTTTGAATACAAGAGGACAGCTTTCCACACCTGGACAATAAGATGGAAAGATTTTTTTAAAAACTATTGTATTGTTTAGTGATAACAGAAAAATAGAAAGCAAACTTTGAACAATACAATGCTATTGTTCCATTCTGTTCGTCTGAAATGCAAATTAGCAATTGTGCGACTTCAGTAAGAAAATATCTGTGATGCTATTGTGGCTCTTCACCACTAAATAAACCCTGTTCTAGCACAGACTTCTGCTTGGTATCTGCAGCAAATAATTCAGCCCAACAACTGACATACAAACATCTTATCCAGTCCAAGTGTTCAGTACAAGTAGAAAAAAGCTCTGTGTGTGGAGAACAACAGGCTATGCTTGTTACTGTACATGTCAGGACTAATAACACAGTACAATGTTGGTCTTCTGTTTCAAGTTAGTGAATATGAAGATACTTGGGTTTTACTCCCAATTTTTCACATATTTGAACAGACTAATTCATCTCATGTATTTTCACTGCATATTCAAAGTAAAGGCCTTTATCAACTCTAGTCAGTTGAGATAAATGCAGACATTGCTCAAGTAGACTGAGGAAGTCACACAAGCTCAGGTAAAGATGTCTTTTTTTTTGTGTATGTGATAAAAAACCTTAGAGTAGGAGAAAGCAACTTTCTTGTATTTCTGAGTCGATCCTGTTGATCAACTTTTTGCATGAGTCTGAGTATTTTGTGGTTGTCTGTACAGAACAGGGACAGTGTAATTTCCTTGGAATGTAGTTCCTCCTTTCGTAACGAGCCAAGCTGGCAAACCTGGCTGCAAGTACAGTTTTAGTTTAATTCCCTTAACTATTCTCAGCACTTCAATTTTCTACTTTATGTTTTATGGTTATGTATCTACCTGAATTCTTGTATTGAAATGCGGAGCAGGTCTTGTAAAGCTAACAGTCTTCCATATGTGATAATTAAAGGAATGGCATGGGTCATAAAATGAAAAAGATTAAAAGGCAGATATTCATGAGTAACCAAGACAGCATACAGATTTGCTCTAAATGTTCCAACAGCAATTATGCATGATCTTGATGCAGGACATTTTCTGCAGTTTAATTGTCATTTGGTGCTAATGGTTCTTAGGAGTCCCTGAGACAATAACTCTTCATGGCCAAATATTAATCTCTTTTTAAAAAAAAAAAAGTTCTATGTGTCAGTAGACATGGATGATAAAGTATATTATATGACAACTGTACCAAAATAGATGATAAGGTATATTATATTAGAATGATACCAATGGATCTACAAGCACAAACTATCAAGTTTCCTTTTGATGCCATAGCAAATATAAAATTAATAAGCATAACATCAGTAACTAAAACCTAACAAGTCTCTGAATTCCTCCAAGGTGTGGTACGAATACCTAGATACCAAGCAAAATAAATCGTGCTGGCTCTGTTCTTTCCTCTGAAAGAGGTGGCAGGACAGTGTCAGGCAGCGGCTTTCTGCTTGGCGGGTGAACATAAAGCATGCCACTGTGTGCCCCTTCTCAGTCAATGCGTCTCCAAGAGCCACAAGGCAAATTAGTGACAAAACCTGGGGTCAAGGATTTCCAATAGGTTGCTGAGCCGTGCATGATACACAGCTCATCAAGCTGAGGTGTCACGGTCAAACCATGCAGGGTCCCAGTGAGATCAGCACATCTGTATGAGTGAGCTGAGGCCCCCAGATTTGGAGAGTTGGTCCAAGGGCTGGAATGAGACTTCAGTCTGCTGGGGGTGGCTTATCCAGGAAAAGGAAAAACTAGGAAAAATCTCTGTTTGTGGACCTCTGTCAGCACTGTAGAAAGGACTTCCGGCTGCTTCCAAGGCCTCTCCTTGTATCTAGGAGCTTTTGCGAGGCTGCTGAACTGCTCTGGCCTGGCACAGTCCATTCGGTTGATTCTGTGATTTGTCCACATGTATTATATTTAGTGCTGGAAAGCAGACCACAATCCTTCTGTGCCCAAGCTGGCTCCACAAGATATAACCACGATTGTGTAATGCTGTGTTTGAGAAAACCAGCCCTGCCAAACAGAAACCACCTCTATGCAAAGCTAACTTGGTGGTCTTTGCCCCAGGTGAAACATGTGGTGCACTCAGAATAGCTACAAACAAAACTGAACTGGCTAGGTTTGTAAATGGGCTAGTGAAAGCAATGAAGTCTATATTTATGCCTTAGCTTAACAGAACACATCCTTTATCTGATACAAGAGCTAATAACCTGATGGTCTACTTAGCTTCATAGCAGCTTTTTGATAATCAAACAGGAACAATGGCAAGGATAGTGTTCATTTCCCATCTGTGTTTGGTTAGGAGGTTATGACCTTTTCTTTTTAATGCTGACCTCGCTTTTGTCACCGCAAGTTTATGTTACTGCAATGCACTTTAACTGATGCCCTACTTTCACTCAGTTTAGAAACTGAGTTAATGACGACTCATTGGCATGACTGCTGCCTTGCTGCAAACCTGTGATTCATGGTCTCCTTCCAAGGACTTTACGGTATTGGTGTTCATAAATCCCCAAATGGCCTGGGACCAGCCTATCTGACATCCTGGCTCTCACCAGAGGCAATAGTGTCACAGCTGCAATCAGGAGAGTGGCTGATCTGCAGCAGCTTCAGCTCACTTTTTTTTGGCAGATGTCCCTCAGCAAGGGTCTGTCAGCCATAGCTTTTATTTTGAAATATTGTGCTGACCTTCAGAAGATGCTGAAAAGCTCAACAGTTTGAAGAAGGAGTTCAGGGATGGCTGATTAGTCTGAGTTTCTTCATGCTAATGGGATTTTTTTGTTTGATTCTGAAAGGATTTTTCAGCTGCTTTATTACTTTCTTTCAGCCTGTCCTCTCCCCTCATTTTGGGGATACCTGGGGAGCTTAAATGTGCAACTATTGCTCTTCAGGGGCTCTCAGTTATACTGAGCCCAGAACCAGGTTTTGGACTTGTTCAGACCCTGGAATGCCTCCTTTGGGAATCTGGAGCTGGATTCAAGGAGTCTGTGAGATAAGCAAAAAGGCTGTTTCCAAACTTCAGAGGGTATTTACCTTTCTCATAGGGGTGAAATGAGGATAAATGAATTCATTCTTACAAAACACCTTCAAAACACAAAAGGCTTAGCACTGTTGTTTAACAGGCATAGTACAGCAAGGCTGAGCCTGCCATAAAGGGGCTGATTCAAAACTGTGGTCTTCATCCCTGAATGAACAGGTTGGCCACAGGTCTAAATCTGGGACTAGGGTTTGGCTGTGCTGCTCTCTGTCCTGTGCTCTCTCCCAGGTACCTGCAGTCCCTGTCTGCACTTTCCTTTCCTTTTGCCATGAGATCCAGCATCCCACCCCATGGCCATTCCTTGCTTTCCTCCTCCTCCTGTCCCTGTGGAAAGATGCGGACAGTGGACATGAGTCCTCCTAGGCAAAGCTGTCCTGATGCTTTGGAGCCAAGCAATCTGGGAGGAAGAGAGGGGATGAAGCATGGTGCTGGAGGCTGCCTGTGAGCAGCAGGACTTGTGCCTGGCTCCATCCTGTCTGGGGACTGCAAAGGAGCTTTAGCTGGAGCTGTAATCCAGCTAGGACTGAGAGCCTCTTACTGCTCCACGTGATGTCTTCTCCTTCGGAGCTCCAGCTCAAGTGTGATCTGGGGAATGTTCAGCACAAACTACAGACACCGGTTAATCTAAGCACCTGAGAGCTTTGTGGCCAGTGAGTGTTAGCTTTCTGGATCCCTTTGTTGGACTTGTGCCCTAAACTCACTCTAAACCCCATTTTAGATGCCAAAGGAGCATCTCTGGATCTTACCCATAACTTTAAGCTTCGTCTGTTTATCCAAAACGAAAATAAAATGGCAGCAGTAAAATTGGAAATGTCAGTTAATGTATGTTTTTAATTTAGGACTTTATAGTACAACAATGTACTATAGTACAACAAAGTACCTCACGCTCCCAAGCATGAGGTTTTACTAAGTAGTTGAGATTTAATTCAATACTTTGGGCACTGAATAAGATCACTGTCATTTTGCAAGAACATTTTCTTTTACATCCCTGCTCCTACTAAAATTATTGAAGTTATATTGTATTGCTTATTAGCACCATGTATGTTGTGTACAGCCAAAAAAATGGACTACTTGTGATTAATAATTACTCACTTGAGCATTTTAAATTTGAACAAGATACAGATGTTTGGAGTGATGATGGGACAGACTTGAACTCTTACACATCTAAGCTTTCCCTGGAAAGCCTGGTTTCAGACTTAAGCTTTGTCAGGATAAGCTATCTTAGCTTATATGAAGCCATCACCTTTTTCAAGACTTGACTCCACAGTCTTTATGCAAACAATATTCTCATCGATTCCTGTGATAGTTGAACTGATTAAGGACTAGAAAACCGGGTGCTTAAAACAGCCTGAAAGGCAGAAGATCTGTTGCAATGACAGAATCTCAATATTACCTCATTTAAAATGAGCAATAGATGATACAGAGTAAATACTGAAATATAAAAGACATAACAGGGATGATAGGTGCAGAAGAGTAAATCTTTAAAAATCTTATATATTGTTAATGAAGATAATCATTACTCTTTAAAAGACTAAATTAACCCACGTTGCATTTCCAAGTAACTAGCTAATGGATGCAGGCATTATCTTTTCATATCTTTGAAATCCCTATAAACCATGACTAGTCAAATATTTGACTGATGGGCTTTTACCCCTATTAATAGCATGTGATGGAGGTCTCGGTAAATAACCTACCTTCAGATTTCTCTTTTCCAGAGCAGAAAGAGGTATTTTCTGATTCTTTGGCCACCTCTTATTGCTCCTTGCTGCTTCCTGAAAGGCTTTTTGTGTTGTGAAAACAATTCACTGGTTGTTACCTTATTTTTGTGCCCTGCGGGGATTTTGGGTGCTACTCTCCTCAGATAAGCAGGGAGCTCTCCCACTGCAGTCAAGGGAACTTTGAAAGCCATTCCTGCTTATCTGCAGGCAGAGGTTGGCCCAGCTTGTGTTTCATTTACAAAAGAAGTGTGGTATCATTTGCATAAAAGGAGTTCTTTCAAAGCCATGTTATATGAAAACTTCTCAATTTGAAAACAAACAAACAAAAAACAACACACAGCAATTTTCAGGAAGCAGCAAAGTTGTCTCTAAGCTCTACCTCAGCTGATTTTATCATGGCAGCTCACATCTGAAGAAGAACAAACACATACTTATTTTCATAAACATGTTTTCAGAAGGAAAGAAAACTCCACAGAATTGGCAAACAGTCCTTGTAATGACCATGTAGGGAATTTTCTCTTTTTAAGCCCTGCAGGAAAAACACAGGATTCAGTTCTGCAATTAGAAGGTCATTAACGACTTCTGTGATTTCATGCACTCTTGTGCTGACTCTACCTTCACCTCCTGTCTGGCTCCCATTTCTCTCAACTTCTATTAGTACATTCTGCATTCAGAGCTTCTCCTCTCATGTAGCCTCCCATAGTTATCCAGGGAAAAAAAAGATACCTGTTGTTGGTCAGGTCTTTCTGAATATAACCAGGAGAAAGAATCATCCTTTTCTCACAAATGGACATGCCTTGCAATCCACCTCTTTTGTATACATAAGGTTGGGAAAATAAGGACAAAAACTGAATAGAATCTGATAGAAAGAATAACAGAATTCTATGAGATTTAATAGAAGATAAAATGTAATGGCATTTTAACATGTTGCAGTTCTGAAGCACAAACAGAATGAATATTAAATTTCATAGGATAATTCAAAACCTCATAGTAAGGTTTCCATGATGGGTAGATTCCATAGGATTTTCCCATTGTGGAAATTTGACTGATGAGTCGTGGTGGAGACCTGACAAGATCTTGAAAACATCACAGGAGAGGACATCCCCAGACAAGGAGCTATTTAATCCTCTGAGAAGGCAAAAGGACACAGCACAATGCTGCCACCGTGCCATGTTCTCTGCTGATTCGTTTGTAAGGCCAGTGTTTGCAATACCAGGAGAAATAAGCATTTGGGAATTTCAGATTATACTTAATAAACACTAAATACTAGGAAATGAAGAAAACAAAGCAAAGCATAGAAATAAAGACAGTATACATCTGAGTCCCCTACATGTTCTCAACACTTGCATAGTTTCCACTGAAGGTGAGAGAATTTACTTGTATCTGGACACCCTGAGTTTAACTAAAGGCACCCACATCTTGGCTGAGGGAACACTTCCATTTACTATTTGGAGGTGCTGCAAATACAAAGAACGATAAAACTCATTTTCATGCAGCACTCTGCCCTTTAACACTTATGAGAAGGCAACAGTAAAGTGGATGCTAAAGTTTTCCTTCATCAGAAGAGTTAAACAACAGTTAAAAGAGTTTTCAGTCATATGCTGCAAGCTAAATTGCATCTTCAAACATGAACAGTATTTTCCACTCATTTGAATGGATGGTAAATAGACTTTTCAGGGTGAAATTTGGATTATTTTCTCTGATGCAGAAATGCTTTATCACCCAGGGAGCTCCACATTGGCTCACTGTTTCACTGGAGCCCAATACTGTTTGCATTCTACCTGCTCTTTAAAATATTATTAATATCGCAATTGTATTTTTTTTTATTGCAGTTTTGGGTATTTGTAAGAATGATATCAAATACTGAGCATTAACAAGAAACATTTTCCCCCAGGAAATATATTGGCCTCTAATCCAAAGAGCAAAAGCAATAAACCTAAAGAGTTTAAGCAAAGGTTTTACAGGACAGTAATATATAACATTTAAAATTAGTACCCACTTTCTAGAAGTAGACAGGAAAACTGAATGTAAGTCCAGTAATTCATTTAACATTTTCAATGACATTCGGAAAGGGCAATTAATCAACTTTTGACATGAATTCAACTACCAACACCTTTCATTGTCTTCAGCAAAGCTGCCTCTCTCTGCTTTTATCCTGCTTTCTCAGACCTAACTAACAGAATCTGGTATATTTGGATAAGAAGACACATGCCATGAAGACACATGAAAATGATATAATAATAGCTATAACAGATACAGGGATATATAATAACAACAAATAAAAGGATCTGTAATTTCCATAACAGAAATCCTAACACAATTTTGACTCTGCAACAGTCTCAAAGATAGAGCGAAATTCGAGCCTGAGTTACCCCAGCATATGCCTAAGACAGACAAAGCTTGTGAAGTTATTTCAGTTTGTTCTTTTCTAGTCATGCTTTGGGACAACTCACAGATTTGGGACTTTTCTCAAAAACTGGGTTTACTTGGAAACTTGCTACTTTTATCCTCACGGGATCATCCATGATGTTGGTGTGTAGTGGGAAAGAAGCAAACCCCAATGCCTTAATAAAAATACCTCTGATGGTCCTGAAATTCTGTTAATTTAGTCTGGGTCAACCAATCCAAAAAGCACTCATTCACGATAAAGCTAAAGATAAAACAATAAAAAGTCATGTATATCTCTAGGCATTCATGTGGCACAATAGACCTCTATCAAGCTTAAAACCACACTAGCTGGAACAGTTTCAAAACAAAGTAAAAAAAACATGAGGTTCAGCATCCAGTGCAAACAAACTAAAAAATAAACAAAGAAACTAAAGAAATATTATGTCCTAAAATAAGTAAGTTTGGAATTCTAACTGTAGGTGGCAATTGTTTTCATCTCCTCATTAAACATGCTCAGAAAGGATTTGTTTCCACAAAATTTAGACCAAAATAAGTAGTTCCTGCAAGACTTAAATTTTAGGTGGAAAAAGATACATCAACCTTTTATTGAAGTTGAAGAAGAGTAAATCCATTATACAAATACTCTGCAAACACACACCAAGGCAGAGCTAAATGCAGTGTCCATGAAGAGTCAGTGGCAAAAACTCCCAGAGGTAACCATGAGGCCACAGTCTTGCTCAGGGTTCCTACCAGACAAGCAGCACAACCACAAAAGGAGGTAAAAAACCCAGTTGCCTAAGACCCACATGTGTTGTAGGTCTGAGCCTTTGCAGTGGGCGACAGAAGGACTGGAATTCAGCTGAGGGCATGTTCTGCCAGATGTGGGCAGGGGCAACAGCTGGCAAAGCTGGGCCTGGGTGTAGAGATCCCACACTGGGGCCATGTGGCTCTCAGCCCTAAGAAATGCTCAGTGTAATCAGTCCATTAGTCCAGGTTTCTCCCAGTCCCAGACAGTTGTTTAAAATGAGCATCATTTGAAGCAAGCCAGAAACCTTTACACTGTATTTCATAAATAACTGTAACTTTACTGCCTAAATTCATGGTGGTCCACCCCTGTTAATGCTTACAGGCAAAATGCCTTTCTAAGTCTCATAACATCAACTCTCCCCTCTGAAGGGGGTTCAGCTATGGTATGTAGGGTGCAGAGGCAAGCTGCAAGGTCACAAATCTACACACCTCAGATACCAAGAGGTAGGAGTAATATATATGCTTTATTTTTTGGTCATCTGCCCATACCTACACAGCTGAAAGCCCTTCAGGTATTGCATGCCATCCTCCTGCAGTTGGGCCCTTGCCTGGAGGCCACCTGTTTGGCCACTCTTTGCTCTATGAAGAGAAGCAGAAAATTTTATGGGACTCTCTTCAGTCACAATCAAAGCTACGAATGTAGCCATTATACAAAATAAATTATACATTTGGCAAATTTCATATCCTTATGCTGAAAGAAAATCTGCCTGAAGCCAAAATTCTCCTGTGTAGGAAGTGAACAACTTACATTGTATAAAATTGTCAATAAAAATTAATTACTTATTGCCTAAATCTAGCTGTCTTTATAACTGTGCCACCTCAATTAACTGAGTCTGCCTGTAGAAGTGTAACTGAGAGGCCCCTGTGTTTCATCATCAACTCCAGAATCATGCTATTTTGAAAATAAAAGACCTGTATCCTGTCCAAGAAATAAACTCTGGAGGTGACTTGCCATGTTGCCATTTTGGATTACAAAAAAATACTCGGCCAACACACAGGGGAAGGCTTAATTCCAGCAAACACACACATAAACAGGAAATCTCTCTCCAGTCAGAAGGTATTTTTCCTTCGTACAATGGGGTTCAAAGATGTGTCATCATATAGTTTAAAACAATTGCTAAGGAACCTTACCATTTCCAATAGCTTAGGAATAGAGTTGGCTTCCACAGTTGAAAGCCTGTCCGAACTTGCATGGGAAGCACACAAACACTAACAAATATATGCTGGCTTAGGCCAATGCAGAGTTTTTAATCAATAATCATGTCAAGCTGGGGGACAGGGAGGGGAAGGAATCAATTTTCAGAAGGCAAATGGTAACAACTGTAGATTTAATCAAATTGCAGCTGCAATCCCTTACTATTCTCAATATTTTTGAAAGAAAGTAGCTCCATGGCAAAGAATGAATTTCAATAAATGTCACACACTTAGGTTCATTGCTGAATTTTTAAATGTATCAAGCTAGGTCACTGATCCTTCGCAAAAATGATACCCATACATGTCAAAAAGACTCTGATATTGTTTAGTTGGATAAACATCAA
Source organism: Manacus vitellinus (assembly GCF_001715985.3). Taxonomy (NCBI): domain Eukaryota; kingdom Metazoa; phylum Chordata; class Aves; order Passeriformes; family Pipridae; genus Manacus; species Manacus vitellinus. The sequence goes on along the minus strand of NW_021940682.1, from coordinate 42,704,323 downwards.
AATGAAGAAAATACAGTAGAGGAAAGCAACTTACATAAAAAATTGTTGTTTCTCCATGACTACAGTAAAAAAAGATATGCCAGTGTGACCCTTCAAAGAAAGGTTAAAGCTGCAATGCACACAACAAAATGGATTGCTATCAAATACCATAGTGATGGCCACAGTGTGAACACTTGAGCAAAATGAAAATCTTCTGAAAGCATTTGGCAATTTTCCTTTCACATGCATTTGCAACCAAATTTATCACGAATTCAAACAAGAACCTTCTGGTGCCTTCCAAACAAAAGGACAATTGCATGTTCATTTTCTTGGGACAAGCAGAAGAGACTATCACGGAGCTGTAGGATGCACAAAAAAAGCAGTTTGTTTAAGTACTTTTGGCTTATTAAACATCTAAGCATTACAGAAACTCTTCTGTTATTGACACCTACTTGAAAAATTAAATGTTCTATGGCACTGGCTTCCCTGGAGACTGGTGCGCTGGTGGGAAAGGCAGAGGAGAGGAGTTTCAGGCCATCCAGTGCTTCCCTGTTTGCACTGCATGCACCCTGTGCCTGGTTTACGTGCACACAGCCTCTCCTTAAAATATAAGCACTATCAAATCCTTAAAATTTGAGGGTTATATACTCCTCAAATTCTTTATCTCCACTTCCATTTTCTACTCTCATATTTCATATACTCTGTTGCAACTTATTCAAGGAAAGTCCATCTGAGCCAAGGGGACTCAGTCACCATCCAGCCACATCAAGTGACTGAAAAAGATCACAGCGTGATGGAAAAGTCTCAGAACAGATCAAAAAACATTGCAATCTACTCATGAACACTGTTTCCTTCAAAGGAGTTATATCCTACACTAATTTGGTCTGTTAACTTTACCTCTCCTTTCTTTTTCTAATGTTTAAAATTGGAGGAAAAAAATACTTTATCTTCTTGTACAACATCATAGTTTTCCTCAAGGCAAATAGCTTGGCAATTTGCTAGATTTGTTAATGCTAGAGGAAACAAGTTAGCACACATACCATGTGTTTGAATGCCTTTGGAAATTAGATTGAAACACTGATTTGATTTCCTAAAAGGTATCTTCAACAAGGCAAGGTTAGAGATTTGGAGAGTAATGAGAATTTGTGTGACTTCAAACAGCTCTACATAAAACAGACCTGATATTCTGGGGGGAAAAAGGTCACCTAATTATTCGTTTCCTGAAGGCCCTGTCTATACTACATTTCCCCTGGGTAAGAAAACTGATTTAAAAATGGCTTCTGGTAACATGCTTGCATCAGTTGCTATGTATGAGATATAGATTTTTAAAACCATTGCTAAAAAACCCACAACATTTTTCAAGAGAAAGACAGAAACCTTCCCGACTCGGCTGTAGCAAAGAGGTGCCCTCCACAGAGTCCTGCACAGAGCTGTGGCCCTGCCTCCTTGGCGATGGCATGCTGCTCAGGGCCACATGGCATGACCATCAGTGGCATGTTGCGTGGGCTTAATTTCCAGATACAACCTTTGCATAGGAGGCAAAAATCACAGGCAAAAATCTGGTGGCCACAGCAGACAAGATGCACAGGTTGATAGCTCTGCTAAGGGTAACAGCCTAATGAAACATGAAATTGTGCCACTAGCTCAAAGGCCAGACGAGGTAGCAATAGGGAGGTGGAAACCCTGGACACAAGGGTTTCACAGACACGCACCACGAAGGTGTCATTGCCACCCAAAATCTTAGGAAGGTGTGTTTGAAGTTTCCTTTCACACACTGCAACCCATTCCTTCTCCTTTGCACCAAACAGATCCTTGTAACTTCCTACTGAGTTTTGTGTTTCTGTAGTTTCAGAGAAAACTATTCAGCTACCCTATCACTTCCTTGTTCAAGCAACGGTATGTAGTACTGAGAGAGCCCAAGCAGGATTTCCCTTATGCTAGATATTCCACAAACACAGATGGAGATGCAGAACCTCTCCTTGCTTTCTGCCTAAAGCAAAGAAAGTCTAGACACATCCCCACCACAAAGCAATCGTGGTACAAAGCAGATCACCCAGTGCTCTGGGACTCCACTGCTGCAGCTCTGGCTCTCTGGCTATCCCAGCACGGCATGCTGCCGGCATCAGGTTCCCTTTGCAGCGGTGAAGGCAAGGCTGCTTGCTGCTCTTGTTCTACAGCCAGCTGTGCCAGTTAGTCTCTGGAGTTCTGGAAGCCAGATTTGGGAGGCAGCAGGCTTTGGATTTCTCATCTGAGATGAAAAATACAGAGCAGGCACTTGCAGATCATGTAAGAATAAAAGTAGATGGGTTGACCCCCTCAATTGCATTGGACCAGCTGGAAGAGGCTAAAGATCATCAGCTGAGGTACCAGAAAACCATAAATACAGGAAAATCAGCTTGAGAAAGGCAGTCCTGGGAGGACAACATTTGCCACTCAGTTTTGCATTCATAAGCCTTTCATTGAGCCTCTGCTGAATTTTGGCTTTCTGGCTGCCTTGCCCTGACTCAGTGAGCTCCCATCCATTTCCACCAGAGCAAACGACCTCTACAAACCACTCTCCAGCCACAACATGTGCAATTTAGTTTACCAATAAAGAACCCCTATGCAGTGGTTACCCTTTGAAGAGAAAAAAAAAAAAAGAAAAGAAAAGCCTTACATGATAATAAAGCCAATTCATTCCCTCTCTACCAAAAAGGCACAGAAGTTGAGTCTCTTTTCTATAAATAAAGAAATGAATCTTTTACAAAATATTCCATTTTCCAAATGATTCAGTTTGTATTAGAAGACAGTTAGAAGAAGAATCATACAGTGCTGAAGAAGGATAAGGGCACAAAGAACAAGCAATACAGTCATTCTCTAAGTTACTTTGTTTTCAACATGCAGCTCCTGCCAAAGGCTAGGTTTTTGCTCTCACAGTGTATGATCTGTAAACATTTAACCAGCTCTCTGAGAAACATGTGAGACACTTTATCTTGCATGATTATGAATCCGAACCTCTCAGACCTCAAAAAAAAAAAAAAAAAAAAAAAAAAAAAAAAAGACACAATAAAAAAGAGACACTGTCCTCTTTTTTGATGTTGGATAATGTAAAAAGCACCTGTAGGATGAAAGCAAATGAACTACCACACAAGGCACAGGTTCTTAGGGAAAAGCATGCACTGCAGCTTGAATAACCCCCTGCGGACTACACATGCACAGTTTGCTAAACAACACTGCTACTTGATTATTAATCCCTATTTTAAGATGTATGTGCAAAACTTAATTTCTAAGGAGTGCATTCAGTATTTATAAAAACAAAGACCATCTAATTTAATGCTTACATGGAAACCGTGGTGGAATGCCATTATATGGAGCAAATTGTTTATCATTTGCAGCAAATTCTGCTTCAAAAAATGAAAAAAAATAAAAAAGGAAAAAACCCAGCCCAATCGCGTGGAAGACTGTGAACGCCACACAACCATAAAGTACACATGCCTAGCTTGGGGAATCCTGCAGGCTCACCCCGAGACCTGCGCCTCACGGAAGACGGCCGGACCGGCCACCACAAACCCACACCTTAGGGCCACCGAGCTGGAACTTCCAGGCTGCGCTGCCGGACGCTGCTCCGCCGCAAGCCCCGGCCCGCGAAGCGGGGA
>NW_021940682.1:42627855-42699859 GCF_001715985.3 Manacus vitellinus | reverse complement strand
CTCCGCCCCTCCGGCGCGGTCCTGACCTGCTTGTGACTCACCACATCCCAGGAGCCCGGGTGCGCGGCGGGGGAAAGGAGGAAGGGGGCGCCTTCTTCCCTCCCTCCGTCTCCCCTTCTTCCTTTCCCCCATCCCTCTCGATCAGGCGCCCCTAGCCCGCGGGCAGGAGGGATGGTTGCCGCTCCCCAGACGGGGAAAACCGCTAGGGGACACTTGCTAAACCTTATCGTGCACCGGGGCTAAGTGGGTACCGGTAGTGTGCAGGCACAGCTTCCTGCTGTGCTCCTGGCCGCTGGGCACCCGCCGTCAGGTGTCAGCGCTTGACTGATGCTAAAGCCTTACCCTGAGAGGTCAAGATATAGGTACCTGCAGACTTGTCTCTGGACCCCCCAAGTTGTGTAGCCCATACTGCTCCATCATGTCAGTGATGACTGTGCTCTGAATGTCTGTCCACAGACATTGAAGTAAATGACCTCAGTTCACAAGGCTGTCAAATAGCTCTCTCTCCCCATATATGCTTCCTACAGGGTACTAAACTGCAGAGGTTGGTGTTTCTCCTTCACAAGGTTTGCAAAACAGATGGTAACTTCATCTTTCGGAGGTGCTGAGAAACTGAGTCATGAGCAATGCAACCCATGCAATGTTCACTTGTGGAGCTACTGAGGGACTGCAAGTCTCAACACTGGGGCCTGCACAAAAGGATCCATCCTTTTTCTGGTAACAAGTTTCAGCAGCTACTGATTTAAACCAGATTTTAAGTGAAAGGCTCCATATTCCAATAGAAGTTATTGGAGACATCCCTTTTTCCTTTGCTTGCTTCCTTTTTTGGCCCCAACTCTGCTCCCCTTAATCATACCATTTAAACGGATGAATGTTTTTCATGAGTAAAGTACAAGGAACTGTAAGAAACACTGCCCAGTTTCATGATTAACCATGGGAAAAATGTCAGACCTTACACAAAACATTTTAAAAGGAACATTAAATAGAGTATTGTATTTGCTTTAGGCCTTGGATGTCACCATGATGTGTATATAGACAAAGCTGTACATCGGAAAAAAATGTTTTTAAAAAGCAATTAGCCAGCCTTCTGCTAATCTTCAGCAGCATCACTTTCACAGTCTCCTCTTTCCTATGGGCTTTTTGGAACTAGTGATGAAGACATCTAATCTAGCTACAAGCTGATTCTTTGCAAAAACAACTGTGTGATTGAGGGCAGCCTGCCCCTCCACTTTCCCTCACAAGGAAGTTGTAGACTGCAATGAGGTGTCCCCTCAGTCTCCTCCAGGCTGAAAGGCCAAGTGACCTCAGATGCTCCTCATATGGCTTCGCTTCTAGGCCCTCCACCACCTTCATAGCCATCCTTTGGACACTCCCTAATAGCTTTATATCTTCCTTATATTGTGGTGCCCAAAACTGCACACAGTACTCGAGGTAAGGCTGAATATTCAATTTGCCATTGACCAGACCCCCAAGTCCTTTTCTGCAGTGCTGTTCTCCAACCTTTTGTTCCCTAGTCTGTACATGCATCCAGGATTGCCCCGTCCCAGGTGCAGAATCCAGCACTTCTCTTTGTTAAACGTCATGACTGATCTGATCTCATTTCTTTAAAGTCCCTGGAAATCTGTCCATTTACTTCAGTGACCTTTACTTCAATTAATACTCAGCGATAGTTAGAAAAGGAAGACTGGGAAGCAGCACACACAGTGCCAGGGAAAAGTGTGGTTGCAGTTAGATTGTACTGCTCACTGGGCTTAGTGATCAGTCAATCAGTGTGCATCCATACAGTCACACCAGATTTAGAAGAATCTGCCTTATTAATTTTGAAAAAAAGTGATAAAGGAAAAGACTTCAATCTGGAATTCATCCTAAGGACAGCCCCTCATGTTAGCTGTTCTTAGTCTGCTCCTGGGTTCCCCATGCACCTGCCTGGGCAGAACAGCTAGAGCCCCGGCTGTTATCAGTGGGACAGCCTGTGCTATTCTAAAGCTAACAAACAGATTGTCACTAACATAAAAAGGAGAAACAGATGTTTCCTTTCCATTTTGACCATGCCGATGCCATGTTATTTTAGGTTAGCTGTATGAGACAGTGACACTGTGGTGGGGCTTTGATAATCCTCAGATACTCCTTTCACCATTCTTGTAGTGAAATGTGTGCATCACGAGCAACTTCTCAGAGGTTTGAAACTCCTCTAAGGTGCAGGTGTGAGTGAAAAAGAAACTATGACCTACTTATTTATCATCCTGGGTTTTTCATAAGTTTTCCTCACTTCTCTCTCCTGTCCAAAAAAAAGCTGGTTCTCTGCACTCTGGCATAAGTATGATGGTGTGGCACATTTTAGAAAGCTGACGGCACTGGAAAAAACAATTCAAAAGTGTGAAGGAGAGTCTGTCAGAGTGATCTCTTCAGTAAGAGAACTGGAACGCACCAGGGAGTGTATTGGCACATGTTTTCCAGCCCTAACGTGTTTCGAGATAGGAAGCTGATGAGCAAACACTATCACATTTCCAAGAATACAAACATACAGTTAGAAAAATGAATTGCAAGGCTGTATTGAAGTTAAACTTTCAAATGTAAACATGAGGAAGGAAAACACAGGACAATTTTTATTTCTGTGCATTGGCATCCCCAACACACTAAGGCTCCCAGTTCAGTCTTATAGGTTTCATTGTGACTTGTATTCAGAAACTTGGAAATTATTTATCATAACTACACATAGCAAAATGAAGTCCATACACCTAGGTACCCAGTTTATACTTAATTTCAGTAAGGAGAATATATTTCAATATATCTGTAGATCTGGATCTAACCACCTTTTTTAAATGTTCAGAATCAAACATGAATCTATTGTGCATTCCTGCAGAACTACACTCTACTGTATGGCACCACAGCTATATGGTACCATCAGGGATTTATGCTTTATCTTCTGCTGCAGTCATTCACACCTTTGGGAGCAGATATAAAATGCAAATGTCATTGTGAGACTCCAGAGACTTCAGGCTTAGCAGGGCTTACTCATGAGTAAATGATTTCAGAAGGAGCAAGACAGCAGAAAGGAATTAATTTAATGCTTAAGAACACACAAGACAAAGATCTCCAGACCTGAGCTTAGCAGTGGTGGGTATCAGGTACCCTCCTGCCACAGTAGACTGACAGTAGCTCAGTCTGAGTCTCCCTGGAGGTTGGTAGACAAAAAAAGAGCCTTGGATGAACCCACCCGACCCAACTGCCTCACAGACCAGTGATCCAAAGGGAAAATTACAGTGCAACAGCCTGCTGGGGTAATGTGTAGCTGTATTTCCTGTAGACCCTTGTTTACTGGAAGGCAGTGTGGCTGCAAATGCCAGGGGCAGTTCAGGGAAGAGGATGTACCTGAGGCACATTTCCCTGTGACTACTTTGTCCTTCAAGTCACTCTGACATGATCTGCCTTTCAGTGTCTTTCATGGGTTCAAAAAGCATGTGGTGGACAAAGAGACTGTGTTGACTGGGTGATTGGGGTCTGGAGAAAGCATGCCCATGGTGGTTGTCTACCTCTCAGGAAACCAGGCTAAATATCACAATTGAAACTTAGATCTGTAGATTCCAGAGATTTGATCATCACTGTGTTTTATGGCATTATCTAGGCATTTATTAACTACGCCCGTAGATTCTGCAAACTAAATAAGCACTTTCTGTTTGTTTGCAAGAGGGTCAGCAATGTCACCAGAAGAAATTTTAGCCTATGACTGGAGGTTGCAAAAGTCCCTTGCAAAGCCAGAAATAGAAGTCCAGAGTTAGAAGTCCTAATCTCTAACCACTAGGCTACCCTAGGCTGTTCTCTGTTTGTATGGAAAACCACGTTGTAACCAAAGGTGTTTCTAGCCACTGAACTGTGGATGATAGGTTATTTCTGAGCAAAGGGAAGGCCTTTGTTTAACTTCATGGGGGTTTTATCCTTTTTGTCTTTTTGCTTGTAAATGAACACCACAATTGAGCGATTCCAAAATGCAAATAGTACAGGCATCAACTAAATGTAGTACTTGAAAATGGAGGAAAATATGTATGGGGTTAGTGTATCTGAAGTCTGGATTGCTATGGGTCTGTGTCCCTGTTGTGTCAGCCCCAGAACCTTGGTGATCACGTGGGAAGCTGGTACATGAAGTTCAGGAATCCAGCAAAAATTATCTCTCAAAAGAACAAAGATTAGCTTACAGACAGATTAGTTCTTCGAATCCATCTGCCATGCAGTAACGTGAGTGCTCATGCTGCAAAAGGAGGAGGTCAGAAACCAAGGAGGAGGGTGGGCTTGTAGCAGCCAAGATTTATGTTGGCTTAAAGAGGGGGGCACCTCACCCTCTGGAGCGCCATGGGGGAACTGGGATGAGATGGTGTGGATTGCAGCACTGCTTCCCATCTTAGCCTTGCCTTCTTTCCTAATGCTGTTGAAATATGTTAAATATCCAAATCCCTCTGAACATACAAAACCCGGGAATCATTTCAGGAGTGGAAAGCTCAACAGTCTTTATGATTTTATGTTCATGTCCCCAAAACTGATAGAAATACAGTAGCCCTTGGTGCATTCACTGAGCTCACACAGCAGCAGCAAAGGCTTTCAGCACACACTGTAGAGAACTTATCTAGCACAACTCATCATGAACTAAGCACAGTGACAAAACCCAAACCCAGTATCATATACATGCCACTTTGGCACAGTAAGTTTGTTTGCATAACTGCAAATGAACCTGCTGATATTAAAAAATCAAATATTTACAAAGTAAGGAAATTGCTGTATATTATATTCATATGTTCACTGGTATTGCACATTCAGTTAAAATATGCTAACTCTTTCTTGACTTTTTTTTCCAGTAAATTTGAAATTAATTTCACCACCCAGCCCCCTTACTTTGACTGCCAACATGCTGCATTTTTTGTAGTAAAATCGCTCAGATTTTGGTATTTCTAGGATCATTTTTTGACCAAGGGCTAGAAGTTTCCAGAAGACTCTTTTCAGTCCTATTCCTGTGATTCAGATGCAACCTTCTTTTTCCCCCTTCAGTTTGCTGTTTGTATTTACAAAAGGCATAGCATCCAGATCTTTGAAAATAGAAAATCTGCCTACTTAAAAGCACAGGGACAATCCTGCCTCCAGCTATATATTCACCTGGTGAGTAGGGGAAGGGTGTGACTGTGCTAACACATGTGAGCATGCGTGAACAAACACAGTCCTGATTCAGCCTACTTTGGAGGACATAAGCTTCGCTAGAGATAATCAGATGCCTAAAGTTAAGCACATACCTAAGTTAGATGATGCTGAGTGACACAGGCATTTGCAACCTGATTTCTGCAGTTGTGTTCATCACTGCAGGTCATGACACAGCTCCACAGTTGCCATTTGCACAAGTATTACTGTTGGTGAGCTCCTGTGCGTTGAAAGAGAACCATCACTTTCAGATTTCTCCTTAGCCTGAAAGCATCTCAGGATGCTACTGCTTAAGGTAATGCTGCTATAAGCAGTATCTCCAAGGAGTGAAATAGCTTTGAGGAAAAAAGCTCCTTTGTTTTCTGCTTACATGCATTTTTAGCATTTTGCCTGTTTTCAGGTTAACTCAAAGATTTTTTTCCTCAATAATTTTTTCAACGTTTGAGAGAGGAAAGCCCTTTAAAGACAGAAATTATCTGTGTAAAACTTCCATAAAATGCCAGAGAATATAGAAAATATTAGATTCTGTATCAATGTATATTTTTTTGGCACAATGTTGACCAGGCATCAAGTGGAAAGAAAGGAAAGGTATTGTGGAATGTGTTTGGTAATGAAATCAATTGCATACAGAAGTGTTTGCAGACTTGGGAGCTTGTGTCTTAGCTCTCTGTAACTACCAAAGTGGAGGTCTTTGGCAAAACCTCAGACTGCTATAGTTTATAGTGGGACTTTGTTTGACATGCTTAGTTTTGGAGAACTGTGTCTAGGTTTCGTCATTTTTTCACCACCTCTAGGGTCTTATACACAGAATTAATTATTTGTTGATTTGGAAAACCTGGTCCTTTATGCACATATGAGTGTGTAAACTTTGTCTTCTATGTGTCCTTGAGGAAGAAAGCCATAGTTCTAAAAACTCATAGTAGGTTTTTTTACTTAATGTCAATAAATATGAGACGTTTCTCAGACGTAGTTTAGATTGTGTTACATTTTATGTACAGTACCTATTCTGATACATTTTTAAAGACAAAGAAAGGTATTCTGTGACCAAGCCAACTTATTGTAGGTCAGGCTTGGATTTAGTTCATTATCATTAAAGAATCTGCATTTTTAAGTTAGCTTTAGAATAACATATTTGATTCTGTAAATGATGTAAGTATACGGTATTTGCCAAAAGCTGTGTTTCATAAGGCTGGCTTAGGATACAGCCCAACTCATAAGAATCTTGATAGGAGATTATTCCTTTCAATAACTTTCACTATATAATTAGACACATGTGCTGATTATGAATCTAATACTGTGGAGAATGAAGTCAACGTTAAAATTCCATTATTTTAAATTAGGCAGGAGCACACCCATAATGTATTGCCAGGAAATATTTGTGCCCTTAACATCTATACTGATAGCAGTATGTTTCTTCACAAGAAAAAAGGAAAATATCAGACCGTCCTTGTTCTACTATTAAAATTTTGTCATTTGTACTCCTTTGGTAGCTAATAACAATCCTGTGTAACATCCAGGGAGAAGGCATATTTAAACATACCAGCAAGTACTCAGGTGAGTTTAAAGTTTAACTTTGAGTTTGGGAACATTTTCAAATCAAACGAAACAAGGAATTTCTAGGAAATACTGAGCCAAACCAAAAGGGATTACTTCATCATTGTAATTTTATGTTCCTCTTTCCTCTGTCTGCTGAGAGTTTTTTAACAAAGGCAAAATTCAAAGTTAAAATGTGGGTTTTGTAAGAACACCTTCATGATTTTGGTCACTTTCATAGATTTCATTTTATCTCTAAGGAGGATCAAAAGCACCCCACTGGGGTGCTTTGAGAACTGGGCAGCAGGAAAGAGGGCACCAGTAGGAGAAAACCCATCTGGCTCAGGAGATTTAGCCATATAATGAGTACATCAGAAGTCAGAGACTTGAAGTTGGTGCTTTTTTTCAAATTAAGTTGTGGTACTCACTCTGCCTACCTGCCCAACCTGCTGTGGAGAGCTGGGGAAGGCTCAGGCATTGTGCACTGGTGTTCACTGGGCTCAGTGGTAGCTGTGAATCTCTGCCAGTCCCTCATAGATATGGTGACTGTGTCTGCCCTCCATTTGGCAGGGGTGTTTTTAATAGCATGCTCATTATACAGAAATATTTTCATTTGACAGACGATTTAAATGATCCTATAAAAGCTGCAATTACCATCAGGACAAATCCAGCTCTGATTGACTCCCACGTTTGCTCCCAAAGTTTGACTCCGAACTAAGTGTTAAGAAAGATTTTACCTGTTTTTATTCTTTTTACATATGCTCTTCCCTCTTATCGCTGTCTCCCATGCCATCGTACTGAAGAACATCTCAAACTGCTGCTGTCTTAATCTTCCCAAAAATCACTGTTGAGGAGTACTATTAGCTTCATTTTATTGATGGGGGACTGAGGAACAGAGAAAAACACTGTCTTGTCTAAGGTAAGATAGGAAGAAAACCTCTAGAGAAGCTGAGGGAGGAAAGTAAGTCCAATGGAGAATTATCTTTTTGATGGTCCAAAAATCCTAAAGGAAACAGGTATATTTTTAATGCCTAAATAGGTCAGGGGGGTAAGCCTCATGTGAAAACAAAATTAAAATAACAACTTTGAAATTGGGACCCTGAGCTATGGCACTAATTCTGAAAATATTCCTTTAGCCGATACTGTGTTGTTAATCTAGTAATTTACATGCTTTTATGGCTGCTCACATAACTGCTTGTTTGTGAAATCCAGCGATTTTTGTCTGCGACCATTTCTTAAGAAACAGGGAAGAAATCAGAGTTTTTTGGATCATTTGCCTTGAGCATTCTGGTCCCCAGATGAAGGAGGTCATCTTGGTCAAGCCAGCTTGTGCAGTCACCTGGCTGCTTGGAAGCATCCAGGTCACTTCAACCTGTCTTCTCAGTGCCCTGAGAAATAGAGGAACAGTGCTGCAAAACTCTCAGAAGCTACACTGAGGGCGGTGATGGAATGGTCATTTGTTGGGGGCTTTCAATTTCCTCCAAATGTGCGAACTAGACAGATCTTTTACATCTTAAAGTAGCTTCTAATGCTTTTCTGAGAGCTAAAATATAGTGCAAACATTTTGCTGGTATGTGTGAGTGCTCTTTAATGACAATAATGATGTAATAACTGTTAACATTATCTTAGAAGGCTGTGATGTGTCTCATTGCACACATCCTATTGGCATTAATCAGGGGGCAAGCCTAATATCAGTCCAAACATGTCAAGGGAGTGGCTGGGGTGGAGGTGTGACTGGAGATAAAAAAGGAAAGGCTGCTGCTTTCTAGGAAGCAAAGGAAGATCTCCAGCCCCATCACCCCTCTGTGGGGTGGCCTCTGTGTCAGAGGTAGGTTTACCTCTTCTCTCAGCCATTCCTCTCACCCAGGCAAGACCCAGCTCTCTTCATGTGCCTTGTGAGATGCCCAAGGTAGGGATCTTTTCAGTCTGGTCTCCTTTTATAGTAAACAGCAGCACAGAGAAAAAGCTCTGAGAATTTACATCAATGCGTCTAAAATATCAGTCACTTTATTTTTCTGCATATGCTACATTCAAGATGCAGGACATCTAATGCTTCCTATCTGGGTCTCAGTTATAGACAGGTAGTCAGATAAGAAGAGCCCAGCTTTTTTTTGCCTGGAGTGCTATGAGGGAAGCACCCAGGCAAATGCAAAAGATGGAATTTTCAAAACAAATTAATTTAGATCAAGTCCCAATGGAAATATTCCTGCTAAGTTATCTCCAGTGTTGTGCAAGAGATTTTGAAGCAGGTCATTTTGCTTTCAAGGAAGAAAGCAGATAAAATCCACAAATAGAAAAATAAAACCCCAACACTTACCCAGCTCCTAAATTTCTTGATTCAAGGTTTCTGGTTCTTTGGGTTTTTTTTCCTCATTATGAAAGGTAACATTAGACCCCACTGTCGAGTTCTGTCTTTTTGTTAAGATTAAAGATGCAGCAAAATGTACAGGGATAATTTCACTGTTGTGATAATTTACTGTTTCATTAAATGTATGGCTAATGAGGTACCCTTGGACTCCTGATCTACTTCTGCCACAGTAGTTTTGAAGATAGTTCTTAAATGGACACCAAGAGATTGCAGACGTTTTGGCTCATTGAGCACCTTGTTTCTCTTCTGCTGTTCATATGCTGGCAGTGCCATTAGTCTGATCAACCTTTGCTTTATGTGGAACAGGTTGCTATTTTTAAATTTGAAAGTTTCCAATAAGGGATTTCCTAGTCAAACCTTGATATGTTTTTACTAGACTGAGTGTAAAACACAGATGCCTCTGTCCTGGGTGGGAAGCCACCTCTGTGCCTTTTGGAGGGGATCAGAATGGGTTCTGCCTGATCCCCCTGCCCAGTCTTAGAGCTTGGTGCCACTGCTCTGAACAGCTACAGGTGGGTTTGAAAGGCTGCAAAGGCTCAGAACCTGTACTTTAGAGACAGGCTAGGTGTGAGCGTCTGGAGGTAGGTCTGAGGTGGTGGCATGCCTCGGGCTTGCAAAAGGACACAGGTGTCTTAACCAGGTTTGACCTGATCTGCTGGAGATGGGAGATGTTTACAGAGAAGCTGAAAGACTGACTGAAGCAGAGGGGTAAAGTGTGTCTTGCGTATGCTGAGACTCACTTTAGATGCCTGTTTCCTGACCTGGCTGCTGGTATCAATTACACCTCCACACAGTGTGGCCTGAGTAACCAGCTCACACGTGGACACCTGCAAGAAGGCACCTCCAGGCGGTTGCCTTCATCACACATCTTAGTTGGGAATGGCAAAAGAGCTGGGATCATGGCTGAGATGTTACGTGTGGGCAAGATTATCCCAGGAGAGAAACCAGAGAAAGGGATTAAGAGAGAGAACCATGGGGAGAGCTGGAGAAGGAGAAGCAGAGATCGTATTGAGGAGTGGTCAGGAGACAAGGAAGAAGTACAGTCACAAACATGAGTTTTGAAGAAGAGGACATAGCTGCCATGGATATGGAGCCTAACCAGTTTTTTGGAAGGCAGTGACAGGCTGAGCTGGCCAACTGTGCAGCTCTTTCCTAGGTGGCTAGGAAATCCCAGTGCCAGCTCTGCTGATAACAGCTCCATTTGTGTATTCATGGCCCCACATTCCTGGTGTTTATTGAAGGGCTTGCTAGAATAAGGGAGGAAAGCTCGTGTTGGATGCAGAAAAGATTGAAATTGACATTCTGAGTTTAAATAGGATTATACTAATTAATCATCCTCCTGGGAATCTGACAGATCCTGACGGATGCGATCTATCCAATCACATTAATCTTCTCAATGTGATGGCAGCTCTGCATGGGCCACCCGACTCCACTCATCACAGAGCCAGCAGCTGGGGCCATGGCCACAACCCCAGCCCTCGGGACAGAGCAAACCAGCCGGCAAGCAGCCTCACAGCGGGTGTAAAGGCAATGGCAGCCAGGGAATTCAAAGGAAACCACTTGCTAAATTCTGCATGACCTTTTCCTTCATTTACAATGGGGATGTGGTGTTTCCTGGGGAAGACTATAATAGGACAAGGGTATTTCTCCCTTTAGATATTCTTAGTAGTTCTGCATTCTCAGTATTTTTAAAAACATAATACAGATTTATTTCCATTAACATAGGGATATATTTTATGTTTTATCTTCTAGATAAGGATCTTGTTATTAAAGAGATCTGATATAAGCAAAAATAGGCCTAACATTTAGTACTTTGGCTACATAATAAAGTCAGTGTTTTCTAAATAAAAATGAAATGGGGAGAAATTGCCATTTGTTTTGTATTTTATTTTTACCACTGTAAATGAAAGTATGTTTGGAAGACTGGCTGATGTGTGATGTTCTGATTTCTGTGCAGTATATGATCACATCTGAATTCAGTATCCTTCACAAGCCTCTGTAAACACCACAGCACTGAACACCCAAGACCATGACAGATGCCTCACAGGAAGCCAGCTCCATATCTTTACACAACAGTTTCTACCTTTTCTTAGGAAAATAATTTCTCATGGACAGGTTTTGGAAATGAAGGAGATGTCTCAAATAGTTTCCCAATATAAATATCACAATGATACGTAAATATTTAAAAAGAATAGTAATGTTTTAGGGTGTGATACTAAGAAAACTATGATACTGCCACCTCGTGGATTCTGAGATAATATCTTGATCATATTTTATCATCATTATTTACATAGTGGCATAAAGATATCTGGCACTTCATGCCCAAATAATAGCTCATTTCTTATCACAGAATTTTGAAATATAGAACCCATATTTTTGTAAACATTTAAACTTCTACTGATATAAATGAGCATCTTACTATGTAAGCAACTCCATAAGTTAAGTTCCTAACACTTACTTTCTCTTTGAAACTTATGAGACATTCTCACATAAACAGTGTAGTAGTCAAAACTTGACAATTCTTTCCTCTATAGCATCCACCAAAGCTAATGCTGAATTGAGATGTAGTGATGCTTGCAAATTGTGCCTGGAATTTAATTTTTCTTGAGTTGTTGAAGGCTGCTATTACAGGGAAGGAAAGACTTCTCCATATGTAATTGTTCATTGTAATATAAACTGAATTTCATAATTCATCTCTGAGAAAGTCTGTGGTATGTGCATCTGAGAAGTCCTTTCACCTGTGGTCTTCTGGTATATAGATAATGTGGGGTCTGAAGCACCCTATTCTGTTGGACCAAATGAATCATGAAAAAGTGAAAAAAGCAAAAGAATTTCTTTTTTTCCTGAAGGATTTGAACCATTCCTTCAGCATAGTACCAGTGACTGCTAATGAGTCAAGTTATGAGAGAAAAAAACCTAACATATTATGGGAACTTCAGTGCTGTCCTTGCTTTTTGAGTTTACCATGAACAGCACTAGGATCCCAAGTCCCATACATGTGGGAGCCAATATTTGAAGCAGAGCTTTTGTAAAATATTACTGCAGTTTGATGTGCAGCATGAATCCATTCTGAGACCAAACTGCTGGCAGCTGTAATAACCAGTGATATCAATATTTGTATCAAGGCAGCTCTTCCCTTTAGGGGAATGAAAAATAGCACTTCTGCATATTTAAAATCAGCTATGAAGACATTTGTGAAAAAAGAGCTGTTGTGCTTACAAAGACAAAGCAGAAGCTAGGGACAGGACCTTAAACCCCTAAAATAAACAATGCCTGAAGACTGCTGTAGTGGAAAAACTGGAAAACAGACACCATTGCTGAACTAAACTCCATCATGGTTCATATTTAAGGCTAGACAGTGATTCATGCTGTTTCACTAAACTCAGCATGCTGCAAAAGGCACTTGAAATAATTAACACTTAGAATTAAACTACTTAGATTTCCCATCATCAAACATTTAACTTTCTGCAATTCCCTCTGCAGCTGTGATTTATTTGCATTTATTATTTTCTCTGTTTACCAGTTTTCAGTTGCTTTTTAAGTTGCTCATACTTCCTTCTTCTTTAAGTCTGAACACTGGCTTATTGTTTTGGCTTTAGCTCTTGCATCTTACTCATACTCACACTTCTGCTGGCTAATTAAAAAAATGCATTGCATCAAATATGGCCTTCAAATTGCTGAAAGGAGTTTTCTGTTTATTTAGTTTTATCACTACTTTCACCTTACTTGTTATTCATTACAGGCATACTCATTACTGCAGTTTGGTTGTTTAATATTGGCAAGAATATCACTGAATATATTTTTTCTATTTGTCTTACAAATAAACCCCTACATTTTGTTTATATAAGGTGTAAGTAAAAACACATGTGAAGAGGAAGTCTCATTATATCAAAGCTTGTATCAAGAAATACAGATCAGAGTCCTTAATATGACAAAGTTACTGAATTTGTGGAGACAAAGGCCTGATAGATAACTTGAGAAGAATGGTCCTGGGAAATATTGGAATATTTACCATCTTTGACAAAATGCACTTTGAAGTTATGGTTACACTGGGAAACTTTATAAAGTATTTGTAGCCGTATGAATGAAGGAAAGATCCAAGGAGAGACACTGACTATATTAAGTGTATAAAAATTGCTACATTGGACAGGACAGAAGTCCAAGAAACCCATCAAATTATGAGAGTCACCCACAACTTATATTTGGGGAAGAAGCACAAGGCAAACATACAAGGACGTTTTTCCACTCGTTTCCAACACTCTGCATCTAGAAGTTTTACTGAGCCAGTTGTTGATTCCACAGGCTTTTGTTTCATTTATCTTCATGGACATTTCTGCCATTCGTTTCTCCTGCCATATTTTGTACTTGCATATACATCTGGCATTCATTGTCATCTGCCAATGAGTTCCACCATTTAACTAGAATCAGTGTGGAAAAAAAACTCCAACACTTCCTCCTGTACATTTTATCCTTTCTGCTTTGTTTTGTTTGTTTCGTTCTCCTGTATTTTTAGAAATACTGAATATTTTTCCCCTACATTTTTTCTCTGTGATACTTTAATTTCTTTGTACCATTTACATTTTCTCCTTTTTGTCGCTTTTCTAATTTGGCAAATCCTAATCAATTTAATGTCTTTTTTGAACATCATCCTTATCAGTGTATTCGAAACCTTTTTCTAGTTCCACTGTTTTAATGTCAGTCCCAGAAGCCCATGAAAGCAAATCCTTTCCAAACCAATAAGCTTTTCTTAATACTAATACGATGTTTCAGATTTTGAGAATGTACAAATTTCTTTTGGAATATATTTCTATTTAAAACTAGCCTGAGAGTTGGTCACTCAGGTGTCAGAAACCAAATTAACGCAAGCTGGGTGTGAACTGCACACCCACATGTGCACAATTATTTCTTCATTATTTTAAAAATTTATTGCTTGCATTTGACTGTGCAATTCCTAGCCCTTATGTTTTCCCAGTCAATTTGGGGAAAAGCTGTTTATCCCTCAGGGGATATGATGGGAAAATACTAGCAGACTACCAGATTTTGACCGAGTTAGTCAGCATCCTCACTGCAAAATACTGCCTTAGAAAACCCAAACAGGTCCAACTGCAGGCTTCAGTCGGATAATTTACTTGCTCTCAAGGTACTTCCAAAGGAATTCTTTTTGTTTCTGTGTGTAGGTGGACTTGAGGGTTAAAATTTGAATAAGAGCATTGGTTTATACTGCTGTGGCTTCACAGGATATTCTGGTGAACATTTTTGCTAACCTCCTGAAAATGCTGCTATTATTACCCTTCCTGTGATTGGTATTTGTTGAAATAGTTAATAGTGAGAAGATTTCCCAGAGCATGCTTGGATTAAAACCTCGAATAATGACAAAAGGCACTGGTCAACACCTCTTAGAGCAGGGGGCTCAGAAGCTGACATAAGCCCCCAAATTTTGTTGATGAGCTGCTTTTCACAGAGCTCATCACCTCAGAATTCAAAACATAAAGCTCAAGCTTCTGTAATTGCTGAAAATTAAATTCACCTCACCTAATTTTGAAAGTGTGAAAGTCTGGTATGTAATGTCAACTAGTCAAATACTCTCTGTAGTCAATGAGGAGGGGAGGATCTATCTGGAGAGCGACGGTTTTTCAGACTCCACTTTTAGCATGTCCTTATCAGAAAGTTTGCATTGTTGCTTGGTGAATCCCATCCTGAGAGCCACCATGGAGTGATACTCATAAGGGAAACAAAATTACTTGGAAAGGGAACAGCAAATAAGGAACCTAAGGGTAAACCCGACGGATAACCTAGCCAGTCCCATTATTGTCCTCCAGGCAGCTGGAATCAGCTTGTAACTGCAGTCTATGTGAAAAATCTAGGAGTGGAATGATGGTCATTATTCCAAGTCTTAAAAAAGGTACATCCCCAAAAGATGTTAATTTAAAAGATAAGTTATCAATGGTCTTCAGAGAGCAGATGTCAAACAGCATTCATGGCTCTGCTGTCTTGCAGCTTCAGCTGTCCTGTGGCATTTTTCAGAATGGCATGTATTTACTTTCCAGCAGCTCTGTGGGTGGATGCATGGACCTGTGCTCTGGTATGGCTGAGTTCAGAGGCAGGATGAAGTGAGGTGCCAATACCAGTAAACTCAGAAGGCTCCACGTTTTTGCCTTCATTACCTTCCCCCAGGGGCACATCTTACCAGTGTGGTTCAGGTTTTGTGCAGGGAGAGGAGGCTGTGTGGCTGTGCTGCAAGGTGAGGTGTCATGATACATGAAATAGTCTGTGTGGGGTTGACTTCTGTGGGGTTGACACAGTGGCCCTGTGTCTCAAGGCTGACCCCCAGAACTGCAAAATAGGAATATACCAGTTAATGCAACACTTCACATAAACTGAAAAGGCTACTACAATATTTCAGATAGTGGAAAGGTACTATGAAAGTGTGTTTGGAAGTAAGATGATAGCATAAATTCCAGAAAAAAGTTAATGGGCAAAAATACAGAAGGAAACTAAGAAAAAAAAGAAAACACTGCAGGCAAAAGTGAAAGTCAAACCAAACTTCAGTAGCTGTGAGAATATTTTGAATCTTACAACTATAATTAACTATTTGAAGAGGTACAACGCTTCTTATGAAAGGAGGACTTATATGATTAGGTAT
Organism: Manacus vitellinus; assembly: GCF_001715985.3. Lineage (NCBI taxonomy): Eukaryota > Metazoa > Chordata > Aves > Passeriformes > Pipridae > Manacus > Manacus vitellinus. Next base: position 42,684,134 of record NW_021940682.1, on the reverse strand, counting down.
ACATAAAAATATGTTTTTTGTGATCAATTATTGGGCTTTAAACAGGATTTTGGAGAAACCTGTAGAGTTGGAAATCATTTTGGAAGTGCATTAGATGCATTTTGCATCAAAAGTCAGCTATATGGTTTTTGTTATACATTGCAATATTTACTTTCAGAAAGAAAGATTTTTTAATTAGAATAAATAGAATCCTTAAAAAATAAGTTTTGAGGAACTAATTGGCAATTTTTTTTACTTACCTTTTCATATAGAAATAAGTATTTTCTGAAGGAAAATATATGTTCTTCCAAGTCAACTTTTCTGATTTTCCAGAAAGAGTATTGCTTTCTACAAGGATTACTCAAATACTATGAGTACCTTGAACTTATCATTGCTCCTTTTTTTATTTAGACTAAATATTAATTGACTTTGACTGCTTGAAAGAAACATTAGAGTATAAGAATAAGAGTGATTTCACTAGATTGCTGCTTAAGTAATCTGGCTTTGCGTGTGAAGACCAGAGAACCTCTTACGTTATACAGATAAGTAATCTAACCCTGGCACTACTATTTGTTGACTTTTTGTAAAGCTAATGTTCTGGTTAAGTTTCAGCTGTAGCAATGCAGTTAAATTCATGGATAAGAATTTTTCTGCTTGACTATCCTGTCTTGGTTTTTACAGAAGCATTTTTCTTTTTACTTCAAGAAGGATGAGAAGTGAACATGGATTATTTCAGGCAGTCATAGCCTAAGAAGTTTAGAAATTTGAGTTATTTATAATCTTGATTCAGGGAGGGATTGTTTAAAATTTTACTCCCTGAAGCAATGTCAGTGTAAGTATGAACTCATCTTTCTTTATGAAGAAGATAATTACATTCTTCCTAACACTGCTGTGCCAATAAAGTGGGGTGCTCTGACAGAGGAATTTCTCAGAACAAAAGGATGGCCCTTCTGCTCAAGGGAGATGTGAGAAGGTACAAGGTGGACAGTGTCTCTGTCGTCTGAACATGTTCACTAGAAACTGGCTAAGACTCTTGAAATAGTTTCAGAAGACAGCAGTTGACGAATGGTCATTGCCAGGACTGAACCTCTTCTTCCTATTTTCCACCACACAAGTTAATTATCAGGGGTCTTGGCAATAAGAAACTGCCCTTCTTGTAATGAGCTTCATTATGAACTGTAAAATTGCCAGGAACATTAAGTATTTTGACCTGTTATAGTCCATGCCTCCTTAACTCTGTTGTTTTCAGTACTCAGCATAACTAACATAAAACTAACCTGGAAACATCTCCCAGGACTGGAAACACTCACAGTGAGTATAGTGGCGGCAAATTCTAGGATTATAGAATCCCCAGGACATTCAGAATTCAAATCTCCTTTCTCAGGATGTTTTTTTTAGCTTGATCACATGCATATAAATGTTTTAAGAGTATAACACAGTTCGGTTTTGTGTTGTGACAATAAAAACATTTCTGTGCCATAGAATCATAGAATCATTTAGGTTGGAAAAGACCTGTAAGATCATTAAGTCCAACCATTAAGCCAGCATTACCAACTCCACCACTATACTACGTTCCTGAGTACCACTACTACTCTTTTAAATATACCCAGGAATCGTGACTCCACCACTTCCCTGGGATCATATCTGTCATAATGTGATCTTCTGGTTTTACTGGTATAGTTCTGCTTTGAATAATTCTCAAGAGAAAAGGTATCAATCATATCATCAGAAGGAGACAGATTGTAGATAATTCTCCAGAGGCTCCCGGCACAGGATTTGGCAGAGACCTAGCCAGTATCCTGCAGACATTTTGCACATTGTCCCACCCCTGGCTGCCAGGCTTCTTGCCTTTTCCTTTCAACTGCGATGCACCCAAGACTGAATGACAAGCCATGCATACTGCCTGCTTCCCTACTTTATCAGAACAGAGAATGGAGGGTGGACATGGTGGGATCTTCCCACCTTTTCTTCAAAAGTGGTCAACACACCTGGTTAGGGGTGTTACACACTGCTGTTGTATCTGTGTGTATAGGGGTGGCAGATGTCAGTTGACTTTCTTTGAGATAGTTTGACTCATTCTACCTTAAAATCTATCTACAATGCACATGAATGGCAGTATTATTTATTCTTTTGTAGGATGTGCATCACATCTAAGAGGTATTAGCCTGATTTCAAACAGAAATTAAAACGCAAATTGTACTGCTAGAGATCTTACTATTTATGTGATTAAACCCACTCCAAATGTGCTGAAATGAAATCAAATGGAAGAGTACAGATGTTCAACAGTGTGAGGGAAAGTTATAGAGTACTTGGAGTTTACATTCCAAAACTGAGAGTCAGCTTGAAGATGGATGAAACAATACCATGACATATTCCTGTTGATTCCAGTCAAGATATTTCCTCTGCCTATCCATAGCCTATTTTAAAATGTACCTTTATTTTTTCTTTACTACCAGCTTTATTCAAATGTAAATCTATTGAATTCAGCAAGTTCTGATACTTATCTCATTTCCTCACTATGTTTTCCAGTCTTAACATGACTTTCATCTTCTAAAAAGCCAAAGGAAGAAAGACTTGCTGATGTTTATTGTATGCAAACTGAAGCTGAGCATCTGCAAAATGTTGAAGGCTGGAGGGGTATTACTGGGTCCTGACCCTGTTCCAACACCCTTTCACAGGCCCCTGAGGTTACCTTGTTTTCAGATAGAGTACTGGGCTGAGTGGACCTATCCATCTGACATGGTATGAACTGTGATATATTCTTCTGATTGCTACTCTATTGTTAAATTGTTTGAATGCTCTCTTGAGAAGACTAATCCAATTAAGCTCACTTTTCGAGTTTGAAAATGCCAGCATGAATAACAAAACCCAGCATAATTAACTATTATGGGTCTTTTCATAGTCAAGTCTAAGGACCAAAACAGAAAAAACCCCATCAAACTCCCTTCCTCCTTACTCTGTAATGATGTATGGCTAAATACAAGAAAGAGAAATGATCACTCTTTTTACATGTGACAAGTGAGTTCCTACTGGATTTATCACAGCAATACTTACTCGGTGAGCCAGAAATCATGGAAGCATCCTAGGGAAGAATTTTTGTTTCTAGAGAGAATGGTTAAGGTCACTGGGCAAGTAAAGAAGAAAGCTTGTATTCATAATGCTGCTACTAGGGCCTCGGATTAACATTTGGGGCTTTAATTTGAGCAGTGTCAAATACCATAATGCTTAGAAGCAGCAGTACAAATATTTGCACTTAGAATTAGGGGTTTTATTCTTTTACCAAAGCGTATGTGCTTCTGCATTTTTAAATATAGAATCACATATGAGATCAACCTGGTAACCTAGGATGCTAGAAGATAGGGAGGTACCATGTCCAGGATACTTCCAACCCTATGGGCTGGAAGTCTGGAACCCTTGGCTAACTTAAGAGCTGGAGTCCCAACATCTCATTTCTTGTAACCAGTCTGGACATCTTTCCTTCTCTTTTTGTTTGTTTTCTTGGCAATACAGGGGCTTACCTGAGATGAGTGGGTGGGTGAACACTCAGATCCTTCTACTGCCTCCCAGATCTCCCTCTACAGATCTCCCATCTCCAAGGTGCTTCTACCCATTTTCTCTCAGTGCTTTTGCTTCTGTTTGGCATTAATAAATATCTAGCATTGTAGGAGCAACATTTAGAGCTTTCATGTAGGCTGTAGGAGAGGCAGTCTCTGTCTCCTCTGAATATTTTATGCATGTGATCAGAAGCATCCTCAGATAGGAGGAACTGAGAGCATCTTTATTGAGATGACCCAGCAATCTAATTGGCAGAGCTGGAAGGACAGAATCTGCCACTGCTGGGGAGAATACTGGTGGCACTGAACCACTGATGTGGTGGCACTGCTCCACATGGCTTTCTTGCAGTTTTACTTCTGTTGAAGTAAAGCGCCCCTGCCAGCCCAAATAGATACAAACCAGGTACTTAATTAGAACATTGATTAGAATACCAACATATTCATCACAACATGGTTTTTATGGGATTAAATGCATTCTGAGTTACCAGGTTAGCTCTCAAATGATGGACAAAGGCAACAGTATAGTGGTGCTAGGTATGGAACAGAGCTGCTAGGATTTAAATGAAAGATGTATGCTTGAACAGTTCAGTGCTGCCAAAATGCAGGTGGTTCTGGTATACTCATCTGCAGAAATGTAGAAAGCAGGAAGATTTTTTGTGTTTATCTCTAGTATTAAATGGAGGTTTGAAGGATGTTAATTTTTGGGGCATCAGAAGTCAGCTGGAAAAACCAGTCCCTGTTTTGAAGGTGGTAATTGGAGGCAAAGAGTTTTCCCACACAGTGTAAGTCAGATTAAGTGCCCAGTTGTTTGCACTGTACGTGCTTGTTTCACATAATGCAAAGTGCCTAACAACTGTACCCGTGTAGTTGTTGGCATCAAACGGTAAAGAAGAGCTATCTGACAGCCTGCTTGGCCTTTAGCTGTTCTTCTAAGCCTACAAGGCAAATTTGGCCAGCACAGTGGGAGAGCAGCTACACCCAAGTAAACAGTCTGATTCAGAGGTTTTTTCCTTTGCCTAAATGAAATGTGCATAAGGGAACACAGCAACCCTCAGTCTGGAGAGCACAGGGCTCACAAACAGTAGCTTACTGTAGAAATACAATGTGTTGTTGAGGAAGGCTATTTTTTTTCTTTTGTCATCCAAGATAAAATGATCTTTCCCAAAGCATGGTGCTTATTCACCCTTTCCAGGCGGGCAATGCTGTAATCCCTGGTTTCCAAAGCTGTTCCAAGGAATAGCTCTCTCATTGCCCTGATGGCTGTGGCTTCTCCCAAATCCCACGTATTATCCAGGGAATGCAGCACAAGCAGGTCTGCCCCGGGAACACAGGGCGACATCCTGCAAATGCCCTGTCGCCACCAGCCCAGGCTGAGGGTGTTTCTGCAGAACAATAGGCAGAGCCGTATTTCACTGTCAGCGCGGTGACAAATGGTGGCCCACTGAGCCCCTGAGACATATGCAACTTGGCTGGCAATCAAAGGCAAGGGTCACGAATTGTCGTCTTACATCTTAAAGCTCAATGAGACGGTTTTGTGCCGTATTAGTCTCTGTGTATTAAGTTTCAGCAAAGAGGGGGCAGGGGAGGAGGGAAGAGATTTTTATCTGGAGTTAGGTGATGTTAAATATTCTGAATAATTAGATAAGATTGTGTGTGTCAAATCCTGTAAAGAACAGATCATGTTTTCTGATAAAGTATCTCTGATTCCCTCTGTCTTCCTTCCCCCCAGTATATACATGAATGCACTCATACACACACACACACACACACACACACACTTTTTTAGTGATTTCAAGGCTTATTAAAGAATCCAGGCTGATAGCTCTGAAAAACCTCACTCTTTCTGAATGGGGAAATGAATCCATATTCTGTGCATTTTTGGAAATCTCAAAAAGTAGCCAAAATAGGTGAAAATTCACTTTCCATGGCTGATCATTTTATGCTCAGCCATGGAAATTTTAAAGCCTGACTAAGCACCCATTGACAGGGCAGTGTCCCAGAGCTTACATCACAATGACTGCTGACCTTCAGCTGCTATTGAATTTTCAAAAAGGTATGCAAACCTTACCAGGAATAAGTGTACAAGGATACCCACAATGTACTCCTGACTCTATTTGAAAGGAACCTTGACCAAATTTGAGCCTTGCTGGAAAATCCTGATGCAAGGATGTGATTATGCAGGCGTGTCCGCATGGGCTGCAGCTCCTTATGAGAAGTGAGGAGAAGCCAAGAGGAGGACTAGCCTTACTCCTTATGGCCAAAACCAAATCCACCTTCACCTCAAGACTTTTCCTAATGGAAATAAGAAAGTGGTATTTTGAACATTTCTGTTATTCATATCCTCTCACTTCCCTAGCTGCTAATCAATGTTATTAAATTAGGATCTATGGTAGGTTATCAGGGAGAAGGCCTGAAGGCTCTGGTAAGCAAACATATGATAGAGGTAGAAACACCAGGAAAATCACAAGGAAATCATTAAGACAAAGAATGTTTCAAAGACAATGCCACCACTCCAGAGGACTGCCAGCCGGGGAGGACCACCGCTTAGTTCTTTTAGTTCATTACAATCCAGTAAATCTGGTGTCAATAGAAAGTATATCCAAGGATGGACTTGATGTCACTCTTTACAGACAGATGTCTTCTACAGCTGAAAAGGTTTGTCTTCAGCACTCCACTTCCTGCAGGGGTAAATGTGGAGAGCACCTGTTCCCATCCGCAGAGGACCTGTTGTGTGGAGTGATAACCTGGACATCCTTCTTCCACTGCGTGGGCAGTAGGACTAAGCAAGGAGGCTGTGTGTTCCTTTCCTGCAGATATGTTGGCTGATGGATCCCACATGCAGTGGGGTTACAGTTTCTGATGTGATTTTATTGCATTTTGCTCCTCACATATTTACTTGGGAATAGTGTTCCTTGCTCTGGGACCTGATTACTATGGAGAGAGGTGAGGTGTGCGACTTTGTCTCAGCTGTGTGCTGTGGTTGACTAGGACTGGAGCCCAGGGATAGAGGTGAACGAGTGCTTCCCCATGATTGCTGCTCTCATGACTGATTCAGGGCAGCCACAGGGCTGCTGCAGTACAGCAGGTCATGGTACATGAAAGCTGAGACCACCACACCCTACCAAAAACTGATGAATAAGGCAATAAATGGAAGCAACCATCCATATTCCCTTCCACATTTGTTTCTGCAGTCCAAATACTTTAGGAGTACAAATAGGTCAATGTTAGGCACGCCATCGTTATTCATTCCTTCAAGCTCATACTTGTCTCTGAATCACAAAACTATTAGATGAAGAGTCATATATGCTGAACAAATCCAGCACCTGATTGATATGAACGACTATGCAAGGCTCCAGGTCAGGGCAGGACTCTGTAGGTCGTGTGGAAAAGACTGTGAAACAGCACTCACATGTAAGCAATTCTTGTAGGAGATGTTGAACAAGAATAACATCAACCCCTTCTCTTTCCTGACAGGAATTTTACACTTTGTATTGATGTACCCTTGAAGAATTAAATAGCATTTGAAAATATCTATACAAACACACTTAGTGCTGCTGAGAGCAGAGGGAGGACGCAGAGATGAGTGGGCACTCTCTCTTCCCCTGGCTGCTATGCAAAGAGACAATGAGAGTGAACAGAGCCAGTGCTTGCAGCTGTATCCAAGGATAGTTTAAAACAAAGAGAAAGATAATACTTTTGAAACCAGGGCCATAATTACTATTTATATCAACAGCAATTTGCCTTATTATGGTGCACAGCATTTGTTACCTAGGCAACAGATTTCTGTAGAAGCCTGGCTCAAATTAAAGTAAATCAGGCAAGATCTAACATCAATATCAATATTGTGTTTTAAAACCAAAAGACTAGAGAGTCAGCAATCCCACCTAAGTGTTGTATTTTCTATTATTATTGTCATCGACAGATACAAGCAGCACAGTTTGCATTAAGTAATACCTTTCTCTACTGTGCTGGACTTCTTCATATACATTTGCAGATAAAGTGAATTCTACAGAGTTCTGCTCTTTCTTGAGGAAGTAATTGTGGGCATGGATTTGTGACAGGCAATACACTTCTGCAGCCATGTATAGAAGAAGCACCCTTGACATGTCTAACCTGATATTTTATTTTCAAGCCTTTGCTCAAGCCCAGCCTCTAAGTAGTTTATGAGCCAGTATGTGCTTTTCTGCGGGCTCAAACAGATACTCGGTGTACACCTGGGGAGGAAAGCTTGGGTCTGGTCACTATAATGGCACCTGTACCCTCTTGGGTGACTTGAACAGATGAGCATGGGAGAGGTTGGGCTCCCTGGATCAGTCTACAGCCAGAGCTCATTCATGGGTTGCCCTAAGCTCAGGTGCTTTGAGTGAAACTATTAGGCAGGGATATGCATGGAAAGCATCTACCCATGGATGTGCAATGTCCTTGTGCTTGCCTGCAAGCCTGTCTTAATCCCACAGCATAAGCAGAGGCCAAACACCATTTTATGAATCACAGAATCAAGTAGGTTGGAAAAGATCTCTGAGATCAAGTCCAACCCATGACCTAACATCACCTTGTCAAGTAGACTATGGCACTAAGTGCCACACCCAATCTTTTCTTAAACACCTCCAGGAATGGCTACTCCACCACCTCCCTGAGCAGCCCATTCCAATGTCCAATCACCCCTTTGGTGAAGAACTTCTTCCTAATGTCCAACCTAAACCTGCTCTGGTGCAGCTTAACATCGTGTCCTCTTGTCCTGTCACTAATTGCCTGGGAGAAGAGACTGACCCCCATCTCACTCCAACCTCTTTTTGGGTAGTTGTAGAGAGTGATGAGGTCTCTTCTGAGTCTCCTCCGCTCCAGTCTTAACAACTCCAGCTCCTTCACCCTCTCCTTGTAGGACTTGTACCACACTCTTCACCAGCTTTGTTGCCCTTCTCTGGACCTGCTCCAGCACCTCAATATCCTTCCTGAACTGAGGGGCCAAGAACTGGACACAGTACTCGAGGTGTGGCCTCACCAGCGCTGAGTACAGGGGAAGAATCACTTCCCTGGTCCTAGTGGCCACACTGTTCCTAATACAGGCCAGGATGCCATTGGCCTTCTTGGCCACCTGGGCACACTGCTGGCTCATGCTCAGCCTGCTGTCAGTCAGTACCCCCAGGTCCCTTTGTGTCTTGCCACTGTGCAGCCACTCTGTCCCCAGTCTTTATTCATAAATATTCAAATTCATAAATAGTGTGTGCTTTCATGATTTTCCTATGCATTGGCAAATAATTAAAGGACTGAGCATTTACAAATCATATTTAGGGAACAGTGTGCAGATATACTTTCAAATGTAGCTTTTGGGGAATACTGGGTTGTATTTTAGGACTTTACCTTATCTGAAAGAACACTGGAATGTAAATCAGTGAAGATTAAAATTTTTAAGAAAGGAGTTTGACTCCAACAGATACTTTAGAGTCCAAGGCAGAATAAGTATAGAAAGACATGGCTGAGCACTATGAACTATAAATACATTAATCTCTTTTCTAAATTCTGCTTTAAAAAATGCTAGTCAGCAAAAAATAGACATCTTGTAATGAACCACCGATCATTCTAGCGGTTTTTTTGCACCTTTTCTCATATGATTTTTGCATTTTTTTCTTTTCTGTAGATACAGAAATTCTGCAAAAAATTCTGTCTTGAAAATTTATATGAGTCTAGAAAAGCTAATAAGAAGTGTGTAGTGAAGAGCAATGTAGGAAGGCTCAAATATTTGCCTCTTTTGGGCAGCTCTGCCACCATAATCCTTTAATGGGGGATTTTTCCCTGCAGATTTTTGACCTATTATATAGACTTGAACAGCTATTACAGATTTTCCTTTTCAGATTGGGCTTCTACTCTTGGCAAAGCCACTGTCTTTGTTATCTAACTCTTCCTTAATGTACCTCAGTCAGCCTTTCTCCATCCCAGGGCTACTGAAACACTAGGACTGTCGTAGCAATTATGGACAGACTCCGCAGCTGCTTTGTGGCTGCCTGTCCATCCCAGTTGCCTGCCCTTTGCACCCCTCTGCTGAAGGCAGCACTGGGGAAGGGTGCCAGCCTATGGGGCTGGAGCTTGCTGTTGAGACAGTCACGCACCTTCTGGTGGTGAGCTTCAGGACTATGCCATTGCTTTTTATGTTGCCTCTCACATAATCTCTGAGAGTCCTGAAATATCACTGAAAGAAAAGTCCCCAATTTTAGAGCCATTGGGCAGAAAATACTTTTCTGGAAAAACTTCATTAAGATGTTGCAATATGACCCCAAGGTAGTGCCCACTTTCTGAGTGCCTTTACAAGTTCACAGCTGCCAATAAATACTACAGTGGTAAACAACCCCAGCTGCCTGATGTTGAGAGTATAAGAACTATTTAGTAATCTGAAAGAATTTGGGCTTGCTGTGCCACACTAAGGTTGTTGAACATGCACTTGGGAAAGTTACATCAGTTTGTGCTGAAAATGTTGGATGCTTTTCTTGGTAATACGCATCCTGACTGTTGATTTGATATTTCTAATAATACCAGCAGTCAAATATAGGAAAGACCGCTCCATCTTAATATAGATGGAGAAAGAGGTACACATGTTGAATCATTCCCTTGTTGGCAAAAGATAGGAGTTTTACTCAGCTTTGGCAAAAATACGCATTTATTAGTTACTAAGTTTCCTCTAAATCCTTCCTGATTAGCGTTTTAGGGAGGTGCAGGACTTTAGAGGTAGCAGGTTTTGGACGAGGTGTTTTCACTGGCATCCATGCCTGTTAATGATTAGCAAAAGTCCTCTGGTTCTTTTTTTTCCGAGAATATCCTGGCCATGTCTCAATTTTCCAACATGTGAATTCCCCACTTTGGTTTTAATAAGCCATTGAACTGTGTATGCCACTGTACTGTTGTTTTTGGAGCTGCTCAGAAATTATTTTTCTTAATGAAAATTATGCTTTATGATGAAAAATGAAGATCATGTTTTCAATTGAAAATGGCTTTGTTTTGATACCTCAAATGTCTCATGGGAGCAGTAGTCTGCATGCTTCATATTCCAAAGCCTTCAGCTGTGGGGGCTTCTTAAACAAACTGCTCCTCCCTTGACCTGCAATGTGAGTTCCTGGCTGTAGGACTTGTCATATGATATCTAGTCCAACTTGAAAATCTGAGCAACAGAGGGGACTGGAGACAGCTACAGCTTTCATGAACTACCACAGGGACAATCCTGAAATGTTTTGGGTTTTTAAAGAAAAAAACCCAACACAACAGCAACACCAAAAAGTCAAACAAATCCCCCAGAAAAAAAAATATTATTTAGATTTCTGGTAATCCGCTTTAAAAAAAAAAAAAAAGTAGTTTAGATTTCTGGTAATCTGTTGTGAGGGTTCGACCCTGGCTGAATGACAGGTACTCACCAAAGCTGCTTTAATCACTCTTCTCCACAGCTGGACAGGGTAGAGAAAATGAAATGAAAGGCTCGTGAGTTGAGTTGAGAAGAGGGAGAAATCACTCACCATTTGCCATCAAAAGCAAAACAAACTTGACTATGGTAAATTAATTGAATTTTTTAACAAGCAAATCAGAGGAGGGTAATGAGAAATAAGCCTAAATCTTATAAAACGCCTTTCCCCCACCCCTTCCTTCTTCCTGGCTTAAATTCACGCTTGCTTTTCTCTAGCTCCTCACCCAGTGGCACAGGGGGACAGGGAAAGGGGGCTGTGGTCAGTTCATCACAGGTTGACTGATGCTCCTTCCTCCTCAGGGAGAGGACTCATGCTCTTCCCCTGCTCCCATGTGGAGTCCCTCCTATGGGAAACAATGCTTCATGAACTTTGCCAGTATGAGCCTTTCCCACAGGCTGCAGTTCTTCACTAATTACTCCAGCGTGTCCTTCTATGGGGTGCAGTCCTTCAGTAACAGTCTGCTCCAGCGTGAGTCCCACACAGGATCATAAGTCCTTCCAGGAGCCTGCTCCAGCATGGGCTCCTCTCTCCACAGGGCCAGAGGTCCCTGCCAGGAGCCTGCTCCAGCCTGGGCTTCCCACAGGATCACAGCTTCCTTCAGGCATCCACCTGCCCTGCTGTGGGGTTCTCCACAGGCTGCAGGTGGATCTCTGCTCCAGTGCCTGAAGCACCACCTCCCCCTCCTTCTTCACTGACCTGGGTGTCTGCAGAGCTGTTGCTCCCACGTATTCTCACTCCTATCTCGGACTGCCCAATTTTTTTTCCCCTTCTTAAATACATTGTCTTGGAAGTGCTACCACCATTGCTGATGGGCTTGGCCTTGACCAGCAGAACTGGTTGATATTGGCTTCATCAGATATAGGGGAAACTTTTGGCAGCTTCTTGAAAAGCCCTCCTGCTACCAAAACCTGGCCATCCAAACCCAATACATCTGCTTTTTGAAAAACACAAAATTTTATCAGGTAAGTGGATAGTTCTCACCAAGAATTTAGTTTAGCTGAAAGCTTGTCAAAAAACCAGTGTGATAAAAAGAGTTTGCATATCATTAATTGTTTTCCTTTTTAACAGACTAACCCTACTTCTGCCAGAGAGCTGATTTGTGCCACGCCAGAGGAAGGTTTATAAGACACGTTTGATGAAATTACAAATAGCTGCACTTGAAATATGCTAACACAAAGCACTGAACACAATGGAAACTAGGAAACAGGAACTGATCACCTGCACTTGAGTGATCAAACTCTCCTGCTGCGTAACGAACCTGTAGCACCCAAAAATGCTGAGCATTCTACATTAGCTACAACTGCTTTCCAACAATTTCAGGCTAATTTTCAAGGTATTTGGATCAGAAGGTCTTGCAAGGGAGTTTTTTTGATTGTTTAGCTACTGGTTTGTAAGGCTTTGCATGACAGCCTCTTGAATGTCATCTCTTTTCCTGTCTATGTTCTCATTCTTACTATATGATCTTAGATATTTTTTAAAATAAATGTATTATCTTTTTAAATCAGAACCTGCCTTGTTGTTTGAGCTCTCCTATGGCAGCAGCAGGTCTTGAGTTTTTGTTCTCAGACACCTTCGTCTCCCTGTTTGAGTTCCCTCATGTTGCTGTTTGCACAACTGGGGCTTTCTCACGCTTATGTGCACTGTGTCATAGGTCTCTGAATTGCCTGAGTTCATCTCTGAGGATTTGCCTTCTCTTTTATTGCAATGGGCTGCCTTGGATAGGTTTTGCAGTGCTAAAAAGAAATTGGGGAGAAGTTTCTTTCTATCCAAACCTTCGATTTAAAATCTGCAGGTTTATAGTATACTCGGTGCCAAGTTTGCTTTCTTTGCGAGAATCGATGATTTTCAGCCTATAATAAAATGACTGACTGGACCTTATGGCTTTGTCTAAAATGCTTTGTGCCTTTGTGGTCTGTGTTAAGCTTGTGTTTTTCATGTCAGTGCATTTCATGGTGAGGTATTCTCATTTCCTAGCTTCCCTGTGTTCATTTCTTTCTACATCCATTCTCCCCACACCTTTTAACCACATAGCAGCAAAACAGGCATTCTTTGGGTGGTGGGAGTCAAGCAGAAAATTTTGAGGCCAATTAAGGACTTTTTGTGTTATTTTAAATTAGCAAGCACTGAGGAATGGCAGATTCACAGAAAATTGATGGGGTTTAGGCATGTTAGTTGATATTATCCTAAAAACAAGCTGTTGTGTCTTCCAAGATACCTTATGACTTTTGTCTCTCCCTTCTCCCTCTCCTGGTCCTGTGAGACTGACGGAGCAGACACGATTCATTGACTGATTCCTTTGATGTCCATGGGATGAAAGTCACGGCCAAATAGAGCCATAGGCTTTTAAGATGACTTGGTGTATTATTTTCTCATTGCCTTAATAAAGCTACTGTAGCAAATCTACAGCTGCCAAGATAATTTTAATATAACAACTGTGTTTCCCATAGTGATATTCTGTAATTATATTGTGCACAGGAAAAAAAAGTGCCTTCAGGATATTTCTGGAGGCTGCTCTTCTACAGTATTAATCTTGATTGATAATCTGATAGGTAAACCTGTTTACCTATCATGCAGTTGGTTGGCTTCCTTTGTTAAACATGACTATATCATGTAAGATCTACTTTTCATTCAAAGAGCTTGAATTGGCTGAGAGGAGGTAACCAAACCGGCAGTCCTACTCCGATATGTGAGCAAGTGAACTGGAGCATTAGCTCCCATGTTTGCCAGCTCTTTGGGATGTGACCAAATCTCAAAGTCAGAGATGCTATTCTTTTAATGACCTAGAGGTGTTTCATCTGCATGGGCAAGTCAAGTTTGCTTCTCCCTGACTCATGTCATCTGTGTAGATTCTGCCTCTGTAACCTCTCTGACAGTGCTGCAGAAGTTGGGTATACCTGTAAGTGCCTTTAATGGTTCTGCGGAGCCATGTGGAGTAAAGAGTGGTAAATGATATTGTGACTAGAAAATAAGCAGCTATCCATCTACGAAAGGACTACAGCACCTTCTGAATAAAAAACTTGGTTGCTGTGCAGACACAGTTTGGAGAGTAAATGAACACTTCAGATGATCTTCATTTACTAGTCCGTTCTGTCTAACATAGATATGAATGCTGATTTTTGCTTCCCAGAGAAGAGGACTGCAGTGAATGCAAACCTCTAGATATTTTACATGTTTATTTCATCCTTTCCAAACAACTACCTAAAGCTTCTTGAAGATTAAAATTAATCAATTTAGGTTTAATTGAACTGTGTTTTCAAAATCACAACATGTATCTTTACTCCTAAGGTAGATTTAAAAATAACCAGTAAACATAACTGCTGAGACTATAATTGAACAGTATTTATCTTTTTAATCGCTTGTTGGTTATGTTCCAGGCTTATCATCTATGGCTGAATATTCAACAAAATGTCAGCAAGATTTTCTTTCTAGATTACTACTTCAGTGCTTGAGGCATAAATTAATTCTTACTTTCAACTGTTAGTAATTTAGCCAATACTCATTATTTAGTATGCTGGATCTATGACAGAAACTTGCCCCTGCACAGGCAAGTGTCTTCGAGTTCAGTACAGTATTAAATAACTGATGTTGTGACAATCTGCAGAAATATCATCACTCCTGCTTGTCAAATGGCTCTTCAACACATTTACAAACCAGCTGATAGCAACGTGGCTTGTTAGCTCAGCTTAAATAGTGGCTTCAAAGACATAAGTTCATTTACAGAGCAAAAGAGACTTTAAATTTCTGTCAGGGTGGTTTTACAAGCCATTAAACAAGCTGCCAGGCACAGAGGTGCTCTAAGAAAAATGAGGAGGAGCAGTGGTGCTGCTCAAAAGAGGATCCCATGTGATTCCCCCACTGCAGCCCCTCTGCTCCCCTATCATGAGTGACAGCATTCTGATGAGCTCCTCCTTGGAGAGGGTTTCTTCCACCTAGGTAAATACCTAGGCATCCACACACTCTGCCTCTTCTTATTTATTAAAACAATAATAATCTGAAAAGCCTTTCTATCCTTATTGTTGTACAACAGCAAAATAGTATAACTGCCCTGTGGCTCTGATGTATAATCAGATTCCAGATGCAATAGATTGGGAAGCAGATTATCACTTACCCACTCCCATTTAAGCTCAGGTGACAGACTATTCTTTCCATTAATATGTTGATTTTTTTTTATACAAACAACAAAAGATGGAATATGGAATGAAATAAGGAGGAGGATGTGGAATTGAATGTTCTTTTTATCACCAGCTAATTCACCTTTTAAAACCTATGTACCACCTACAGTGGCTCTGAAGATGGACTTAAAGCATCATGATGCCTGTCTCATATTTTCCCTGTTTGAATGTATTTATATTTAATCAGGATATTGTGTATTTTTCCAGATACTACTTTGCCTGCAGCTATAGCAGCAGCCTTTTAGAAGAGTCTTTTAAATTGTAATTAAATAAAATAAATAGAAACAGAAAAAGTGCGGAAGCTGTTCGTTGAGGATAAGAGCATTCAGAACACAAGAGGTGTTATTTTTCTGTGTTGACCTCTAATAATTTGCATAAACCACCTGCCTTAGTTTATCCAACTGTTAAATTGTTATACGTGCATGTTTTTCCCTTCAAGGGTTGTGGACAGAACTCATTAATGTCTCATAAACACTTTCAAATGCTTTTATAAGATCATCCTATTCATAGTGGGTCACACTAATGAGATCTACTAATAAAAGGTAAAAACCAAGTATTATTATATTATTCACTCACAAATATTTTGACAGAGGATAACAACCATGGCATCTTTACAATGAGAATTGTATCATAATTTTTAATTAAAGCATTATTTCTAATTAAAACAGCATTAATTCTACAGCAATAATATTAATTTTTCCTTTGACGGACCAGTCAAAATTCTGACACTGACAGAGATTCTGCAATTAAATTCTTTATAACACATCACAGCTCTGACTCTGATTTTTATCTCTCTCTGTACATAATAATTTGATGATTTCTGAGAGAACAGCCGTTTTCTTCCCTCCTCACCCTCAGTTGAGAAGATTATTGCCCATCTTCAGTGACTCCTGAAATGGGCCAGGTGTATGTGCATGAGAAAGGTGTTGACCAGAAGCATTTAGCATTAGGCCCTGTTCTCATGTCCCCTGGCATCTCTGGGTGGCTGGGCTGGGACTGGGGCAGTGTGGGACACCAGGTAGCCCTGTGCCTCTAGTGAAGGTGTGAGGGCAGGGTGCAGCAGGGCAGGTGTGCTAAGGTGCACAATACCTCCCTCACAAGGCAATGGAAAGCCAGTATAATTACTAATGCACAGGAACAGACAGGACCTTGAGTTTGTTCACTTCTGAATCAGGGAGATGTAAAAGTTTTGCTACATTACTTAAGTTTTCCAAAGAACTATCTGCATTTTCAAAAGTAAGGTCTCTTCCAAACAGATTCAAATACTTTTTCACAGGATACCCTCAACTTTTCTTGAAAATGATCCCTGAGGGTAGTGCTTAGTGCCTTGTGAAGGATGCTTAGTTCTCCAAATCTGGGCATGAGGTACAGACTCAATATGCTTAGATAAAGTTTAAACCTGCTCTAGCCAAAGTCAGTGGAATTATGGCAACCAGGATTTCATAAATACATGAAAAAATATCATTATATACTGTCTTCCAGGTCTTTTTATTCTGTTTTCAATCCTAGGACAGCCTAATAGATGTTAGCTTTGTTTACACAAGATTCCCCAAAGAAGTGCCTTCTGGAGGAAGGGATCTGTGCAGATTTCCTCTCTCCTACAGCCTGCTATAAAGCAGGCTAGAAAAAAGAAGTCCTGCTCTGTAGGAATTCATATATTCTTAGCTGACTGATCCTAGTGAAACATTTGAGAATGCACGTTACATGAGGCAGAAAAGCTGAAATGATAACATGGAATTGTTTCAACATTGTAGAAATCAATTTGCAACAAGATTTTTAAGTTACAAGTCCAATGAAATTAAAAAGTGGCTGCTGAATATTTTTGATTTATCTGAAACTCTGCTTCCAGTTGAAAAAATACAATAGCAATCAGAATACTGAATCCTGCTGGTGATTTGTGAGGCTATTTAATTTTGAACCCCTCTTTTTAAAAATACCTTTTTTAAGGAGGCTTTTTTGGTTGCAGGTAGTGCATGCAGCTGTGCAGGAGGAAAGTTCAGCCTGGGTGCATGGCATTGTCCTCCAGGCAGGATGCCTAGGAAAGACAGTCCACAAATGCAAGCACCTGATTTAGATGCTCCAAGGGTCCTCTTTATATGTAAATAAAACACTTCAGCATGGATTTTCCTTAACTTCACATAGTCAAGTTTTTGCACTAGGAAGGAGATGATCAGCAAGGTAGCAGAAGATACTGTGTGGCAGAAAGAATACTGTGATTGCCCAGTGATGTTTCCTTCATCAATTGCTTGGAAAAAAATTTTGGCTCTTTACAAAGGCAAACAGGCCCAGATTTCCGGGGCTACCATACAGCCACAGGGTACACAGGTGTATATAGCCACATATGCCATATACCTGTACATACAGGTGTATGTAAGCCACAAACTTGAAAGACAAAAAAATAAGCTTTAATTGTAGATGCTTGATATGCCCTGGAAAGGAGCAGATAAAGTGTTACCCATCCAGAATGAAGACTGAAGAATTTTCCAGGAGTCCACACATGAAGCACTGCTGAAAATCTATAGTATATCTAACAATGTACAAATCTGTTACCTGTTAACCTGAAACAGCTTTTAAGAGCTCTGAAGGTAATAAGTAACATGGATTTTGCTGCTTTATGAAAAGTACCGAGGTCCTGAGGAGGCCTTTTGCTTTGCTAATTACCTACTGAATATTATGAAATTTAAAAATGTGGGTCAGATCTGGCCTAAAACCTTTTTTTTTTTTTTTCTGGCAAGATTGAAGGCTGTGAATTTCTACTACAATGACCAGCAGAAGGTAACTGAACGTAAGGGAGATCCAGACAATTACAGACCGTGGAACATTAAAGATCAACCAACCTACTCTTTCCCAGTCAGCTATGGGGATACAGCTAGTAAGTAACTCACAGAGTGGGCCTTCCTTCAGAAACTTCTCTTTCTCTTGTCTCTAAAATACATTAGGCTTTCCCCATCTATATGGATGACTTTATGGATATTTGACTTTTAATGAAACACAGAGGCAAAATGTTCTTTTGCAAGTCTTATGAACACAGAAAGATGCATTTCTTGCAGGCTTTTAATTTTGCCCAACACTTTTTGAAGGTATGCCAATTGTATCAACAGCAAAACAACACTGCATTGTGTTTAACAGAAAGTAAAAATATGAGGTGCCTGTGCAAAAAACTATGATCACGTTGTTGATCCTTGTAATACAGCCATGGTACAATTGCAATGAAATGTACTCTGGCTACAGGAGGTCCACAGTTCTCACTGACACCAAGAGGTGGAAGTACCCTTGAGAGTATGCAGTGATCCAGGTGCAGGAAAATCTCTATCAGAGCAACTGAACCCTGCTCTACTGAAGAGATGGAATGAGACAGTGAAGGGTCTTGACTTTGCCCATGGCACCCACAGAGTCTGAGTGCTCCCCGGTGAGCTGGAAGCTGCTGACCTGGCAAAGCACTGTCAACCGAAAGTGACAGCCGCTCCTGTCACATCTCATCTTTGTAGCTCAAGGACCAAAAGTAAAAAGCTCACTCTACAGAAGATCTGGAAAAGATGTCTTCTGGGTGTCTGACAGAGCCTGGCCACTTCATTGCTATTCTCTTCATTCACCACAGAGGATACTAATAACAGTTCTATGTCACTGAGACAAGAATTTGGGACTCACTTTGTACCTGTAAGGTTTTGATTTTATTTGACACGGTGTACTCTTTTAACAACCAGAATAGCATCAGTGGGTTTAGCTGTGTGGAGGAACACAGAACTGTGCAGCTTCCAGCATCACCCACTGCAACTGTACTCTGCTGGCTACGCTTCTGAGCAGCCATCTGAACTGCAGACTGAACCAGCAGGCACACCTGGCTAGAGGAGGTTTACCATAGGTCTATATCCACTATTCCCAAATCTTCGTTCGCGAAGCCCAGCCATGATATTCACTCATTCCCTCGTCAACATCCACATATTAAGTTCTTCTCTGATGATTATGTCTTTGTAGCATAAGCCCTGTTTTTGCTTAGTTGAGAAGAGTCATTACACACCTGATGATTTGGAAGCTCCACTGTAACACTTCTAAACCCTACTACTAACGAAAGAGTAAACCCAGCACAGAACTACTTACTACGACACTTTTTGCTGCCAGTGAGTCTAAAATAAGTTCCATCTGAAGCCTACAGACATAGCTTTGGACTGAAGATTGGCTTTAAAATTTATTGAAAAAATATATAAGAAGACGTTAAAACTGACATCTAGCCTTGTGTGAGAATATTAATGCTAATTCACACACACTTAGAGATGTGTGCATTGAGTGTACAGTGTTTGCACTGAACAGACCTCTGGTTGTGTAACTGAATTAAATGAATAAAAATAAAAAGTGTTTTCCTTCTGTGGCACCCATTTTGCAAATCTTTTTAGAATCACCGGGCTCTTAAAGCCCCTGTAGAATCTCCATCCAGTCTTCAGGGCCACAGATTGCTGGTGTCCCAAGCAGACCTCTTACAGACAACATCACTGAAAAGCCTCTATGCACAATCCCATCCTGGAAACTACAATTTGCATTGAACTGCTTCAGGATATTGCAGAACATCTTATACCTTGGGAAGGTGAGGACAATATGAGCAAAAGGACTGGTTGCAAGCTGCAGGCTGCATCATGAATCAGTGCTGATGACAACTATTTGTCAAATGTGTTTTACGTTTAACAGCAAACAACTTCCAAAACTGTCTGTTGACAGCTCACTGATCTGAATTTATTTAGCTAAATGTTTCCTACGATTTCTTTCAACATGAGAATCATGGCCTTTTGTGCAGTTCTTATCAAGAGAATCAGGCTCTTGTTTCTCCCCAGCAGATTGAGCTCTCTGCTGTGTTAATTGGCAGATCAGTCCATTACCTCATATTAATACCCCCAAAGTCCAGGCAACAAGGTTACCTAAATCCAGTACCAAATGGCAATGCTAACAATTTAACAATCTAGTTACAAGCAGTGAGTTACAAAAGAAGTCACGTTGTCTCTGCCTTACCTTAGTTTTCCCCTTAATGGTCTCATTAGTTTTTGTAGTTGGGCACAGCAGTTAATGGCCTCAGCAATAAATCCGGCAAAGTGAGGTTTTAAATCTTCAAGGTAGATCTGTGCTACTGGTTTGTCTTGTTATTTTCCATGTTGACCTTTGTTACCTTTATTTAGGTCATTCTCCCTTAACTTTAACTGTTTCAGAGTCTAACAAGCGATATCTAACTCTGAAATATTAAATTTGGACCACGTATATGCCAAATCAGTGAGTGCTCTAGGCTCTACAAAATGATGTATCAGGACCTTCCAGGACTACCGTAGCTTAAAATCGGAAGCCTTTAAAAATAGTGACAGTAAAAACACAGTTCCTTTTTATTTGTCTCTTGCACTTCTGAACTTTATTATTCAGGTTTTTCCATCAGTCCTATGAGGGCTAGAGAGCTCCTTTTAAAAAAAATTACACCACCACAAAACCACCAGCTTTTATTTAATCATATGACTTGAGAACCTGGGAGCTTAAGGAAGAACAACAAGGAAAACAATAATCACAATTAGAGCTGAAGGCTGGTAGCAATGTGCCTGACACAAAGATCCTTCATCATGACTTCAGGATCAGTGTACCACGATATTAACCAGATTAGTGATAAAGATCATTGCATTCTGTGTTTCCTTTCTCTTGACAGCTTTCATGTCTGATTCTCTATGGTGCTTATTGAGTCCAGGGATATTTAGCTAGTGTACGACTATAGTAAAATAGCCATGAATCATACCCTCAAAGTGCTCTTTACTGTAGCCACTAACACTTTATAGTGTTGTCTAGAAATCCAAAAGAATGATTTAGTCAAACCATGGCTTTTATTTCATTTTTATTAAACCTGGCTCTCTGCCTAAACTCTCAGCATTTTGAACAGTGAATATATTGCTTTGTCCGTAACATTTGTAACCTTTATTGATCCACTCAGGTAAAAGCACCAAGTAAAAGTCCTTTATTATTGATGTGGAAAATAGTACTTCTCCACTGCTTTTTGATCCACAAACATCTGTCACTTTTCCTTGATAAATCCCTTTAAGTCTTCTTTCTTCAAGGCCTAGAAATCCCATCCATGATTATTTTGTGGGATGCAGTTGTTTTTCCATATGGAATCATAGAATAGTTTGGGTTGGAAGCGACCTTCAAAGGTCATCTGGTCTAACCCTGAGCAAGTTATGTCCAGGTTCAAACTGACCTTGAATGTTTCCCCAGATGGCATGTCTACCACCTCTTTGGGCAACCTGTGCCAGTGTTTTGCTACTTCCTATGGTTGAATTAACACTGGCTCACAGCACTTTCTCCACACCTAACCTTTGAATACAATATTTTTGCACAAATACAGGTTACTGTGGTCACTTATCTTCTCAGAACTACATGGTCTTTTGCTGCAGCTTTGAGGGACCCCCCCCTCAGGAACCTCATTGCATTCACTGCAGCAGTACTGCCCCAGGGTGAGCATCCTTCTCGAGAGCACAGCAGGTCTGCAGCCTGCTCCTCACAGCGTGCACATATTTTCCAGAAGAAAGTAAATTGTCAGCAGAGCTTGTTGTGCACAGCTTTGTTTTCTGATTTTATCGCCCCTGCTACTCCTGTTCCAGTGCTGCAAGAGCTGAGCTCCCCCAAGCAGAGAGGAGCCGAACATCCACACCTGCCCCAGAAGCTGTGGGTGTAATATCACAGCTAATGGTTTTTCGATTTATTTTTTTCTGCCTGATGTCCCTAGTCAGTGTACCTGACAGTTCCAGCAGTGTAAGCAATAATTTTCCTGCCTGTCACAAGCCCTGTGACCTGGCTGTGGCCTGGGGAAGGTTGCTCTGTGCCTCTGCCCTGCCAGGGCTGCCATTCCAGCACCCTTTTTGCTCTTATGGCTTCTGAGGCAGAAGAAGCCTCCCAAGGTTTTCGGTCAGTGCATGGCTGTCATGTCTCATCACACATCAAAGTGATACCTTCGACAAGTGCATTTTCCCATACCATTTGCTGATTTCTTCTTTATAATTTCACCTGCTGGGACCCAAACTGGCACCACATCGGTCACCAGGGCACAGAAAATTTCACTGGCTATTTTCTCTGTCTGAGTACAGTTGGTCTTTTTTACTTATTAGCATTTAAAATTATTATAGATTATTACTTATCTATGTGTCTTCTGAGTGTAGGAGTATGTGTTCAGGCCATTTATATTAAATGTTCATTCCCATCTGGGCTGCATGTTAACTTTGTATATATTTGTTTGCATATTGAGGGTGATATCATTCATCCTTGTACAAACAAGGTGTGTATGTCTGTGTCTGTGCAAGCAGCTTAATGTATCTCTTCATATATGTGCAGCATACTCCTGTCTGTATTACACAAAGATGAGAAAATGTTGTGGTTTGTGCTTCTGCACGCAGCACTTCTCTGTCTGCATGTTAATACTTCTCAGCACCCTGATGATTTAATCATATGTTAGGTAAGGAAGGCAGCACTGCTTCACAGTGGAGAACATTTATTTTAGGTTTCCATTTTCAGAAATTATTTCAATATGATGCTCCACCATTATGAAAGAAAAAAAAGATTATTTCACCTGTCTAAGGTATTTACTCATATTGGGAGCAATATTATGCTCCCAACATACTAAAGAACATCTCTGGATCCAGTGAGTGGGATCAACCTCCCCTGTTGTTGGCCCATGTAAAGTCAGACGACTACAAGTTCATCATTGTGGCTCTTTCTGTAGTCAGTGAAAAAAACCACAGGTGTATAGACTCCCTCTGTAGACATCCCATCCTATGATAGATGCCTAAGGCAGTGAAAGGACCACTGTCCAGGGACAGGTGTTTGTAATAGCCCTTTGAAACTTGCTGGGTTTTGCATTGCTTATATAGGAGAAGAGCTTTACTCACATCTTTATTTGATGAGGTAAGTCCTGGGTCTCCAGAAAAGCAAAAATAACTGAACTGAATGTAGCAGATTTTCTCTTTATATGTTTCATGACCACAGTTTTCCTTTCATGCAGGTTTTTCAAGTCTAGACGTGGCCCACACTGGATTAAAGGCATTAAAGGGAGTGGACTAGAATATGTGAACTATAAACAGAACAGGCATTTAATACTGGAGATCCTGGAGGGAAGTTTTAACAGAGGAACTGTGGATGCAAAACTAACCCCAAAGCCAATGAAAGACAATCCCCTTGAATTTATAGGCTTGAGTATCATCCCACAGGTGAATGATGATTATCTTGCAAATGAAGAAATCATCTGATTTTTAGTATAGGGCAAGGCCAACAGCTAATGTTTACATTGCACTGGAACTGCTGGTCAAATAAACAGGACATCAGCACCAACAAACAATTATTACCCAATTTTTGATGATTTCTTCCAGCGTATTCATGAAAGATAGAAATCCAAGGTGAAACCTCATGCCTTTTGTAGCTATTAAATCATAAAACAAACACAGATTTGGACTTAACAAAACTACAAGATGTTTATTATGCAGTGAAACTGGAACATCAAAAGTGTCTTGGAAGTCTAATGGAATCCTCAAATTTGAACAAAAGAGCTTTCTCTTTTTTAGCTTTGATACTCTTGAGATAATCAGTAACTTGATGGATCTAGGGAAGCACACTTATTTATAGAACAAAAAGGTTTTTTATGAGTATCAAGTTGCTGATATACATAAAAGTTTACACTCCTACTATGTTCTAAACCTCTCTGTTTAAGTGGGATTTTTAACATATGATCAATTTACAGCTTATCTTTGTGCAGGGTCCCAGAATGATACAATTTGAGGGGAAATAACTGGCAACACTTAATTTTTAAGGCTGAGAATGTTATTTTTTTTTTTTTTAGAATTTCACTGGACTTCAGGTAGAGCTGAGTCCAACTCCCTGTTTTAATAAGAATGTTTTGGATTTTCCTGATTTTACTATTCTAAATATGGAAATGCTTCAGAGTAATACTTTTTTTCAGGGCAGTAATGCTCATTGGTTTTAGGTACACCTCACAGCTGCAGCTCTTCATTATATTCTTTTTTCCTCCTCTCCTCCATCATCCCATGACCCATGACTCCTCGGTCCCTGCCTTCAGAGATCTATAGCACTATATTTCCTTGCCACCAAGCAGTGTGTTCTTTTTCTCTTAGATTTGGAACTGAGAGTGTAAGAGGAGGTGAAGAAACATAACCTAACAATTCTCTTTCTTCTGTTCTT
Source organism: Manacus vitellinus (assembly GCF_001715985.3). Lineage (NCBI taxonomy): Eukaryota > Metazoa > Chordata > Aves > Passeriformes > Pipridae > Manacus > Manacus vitellinus. The sequence continues at coordinate 42,659,780 of NW_021940682.1, read as the reverse complement.
CAGTTGCAGCAGTACCTCTGCTCTCTCTTCTATATCTTATCTTTAATGCTGTCATGCCTCACTAAGAGGGCTTGACTCATGGGTTGGGAACTACTGCTTTTAGTGATGACTTGTTACTTTTTTTTTTCTTCTGTTTATCGGGTCTCAATGAAGTCGACAGCTTTCAGTCACTGCCAGATTGTCAACACTGGACCCAGACATTCCCTGTGTACAGAACAAATGTGGTCATATCTTTCCAAGTGCAGTATCTAAAAGCCTACTGCTCTCTGCTTCTCTCCTCTCCACACAAAATATGCCTCATTTCTTTCCTGAAGGGATGACACTGGCACCGAGGAGGGGGGATTTGGCTTCTTTGCTCGCTCACCCTGCTGCCCTTTGGTTGAGATGCTAGTCTGGGAGTCTGCAGTGATGCTGGTGTTGGGATGTGGCTTACAGCAGAACTGGAATGGCTGTTTCCCATCTGGTTCACAGCAGCTGTCAGATGATAACGAATGCCAATATCCAACAGCAGGAGCCTTTTTTCGTTGTGTGTATGTGTTTGTGTTGTGCATGTGTAACTTCTGAACCACCCTGTGCTGGGAAGCAGCTCTTCTCTTTGTTAATGAATGCACTGAATGGCTCACATAAAGGTACATATTACCCTGTGCTGTGGTTTGCAAACCACAGTTTGCATTGCTCTGGCTCACTAGCTAAAAGACCAAGTTAATGTGTATGTCTTAAAGTAACTTAATGAACTATTAACTAGACTCTACACTTTATTTATATTTTGCAAAAGGAGAGATGCTGGCTTGACATCTTCATTTAAAATCAGAAATGACTGTGATAAGTCCTTCATTTAACATATAACACGACCTAATAGCTACAACATCAGCTATGATGTGTATAGACAGTGTTTCTATAGGAAGCATGCAAATGAAACAGGCTCCCTGCAGGGCAGTCTTCCTGCAAGGATACCGTGTTTTCCAGCATTGTAGAAATATTTGAAAGCCTACAACAAACCCAGAAAATGGAAAGAGGTTTAAAACTTTCCCTAACAGAACATTTTGAAATAAAAAGGTATAAGTTTTCCCTGCAGCAGGTCAGTTTGGATTCCTGCCTAAGGAAAAGTGAGTACTCTTTAAAAACTGAGCATGACGAAGCAAAAAAAACTGAACAAAAGTTAAATCATGTTAAAAACTAGCACTGCTTGTCTGGGATTCTGGACAAGACTTCAGTGAAGTTTTACTTACCTCAAGTATGGACTGGGTAATGGGACCAGCTTTCCAGCGCTTGCTCTTGCCCATCTGGCTGACAGGCTCTCTGTGCTTGGCCAGGACCTGACAACTTTCAGGACTGCTGGTGTGTGGCATTTAACCAAGGGAGCAGCTGTTGCTTATTGGAGAGCCAAGATCCTGCCCAGTCCCCAACTGAGAACTTGTCATATAACGTAGCCCCATAATGGAGATTATAATGCTTGCCCTTCTTTAGAAATTACTTCGAGATCTGCCAAAGCAAAGGGCCTATTCAAATGCAAAGCCTGATGCTTTTATTTATTAATAGATGTTGTGCCAGAGTCACCAATCTGCTCCTGGTGCCTAGTGTGGCTCTGAAAACAGAGGATCTGCCTGCTTGATTGAACCCAGCTGGTGAATTGAGGCCTAGGGCTGTTTCATGATATTGGAAGAAGAACAAAACAGCTAGATGTTAACCAGCAACTACTCAAGTAGTTTTATTCCTCTAAAACTTGAGCAAACATGGGAGTGCCTAAGCTTACCTCCTGGCAGCACCACTGCTTCTGATGCAGAGGACTGGTCTTTTCAGAACACTGTTATTCCCTTAAAGGATCTCAGATTCTTGCAGAAAATAGCAGTTAGAGGTAAAACTACCATCTCCCCTGGGGAATATATTTTATCTACTCCATAAGAACCCAGGGGAATCTTGTGCTGCAGCAGTCTCCTGGCAGGACCTGTGGCCCTGGGGAGAGAGGAGCCCATGCTGGAGCAGTCCTCCCACCAGAGGAAGAAGGAGTGACAGGGACAGTGTGTGATGAACTTACCACAGCCCCCATTCCCCATCCCCCTGTGCTACTTGAGGGTAGGAGCTAGAGAATTCAGGAATAAAGTTGTGCCTGAGAATAGGAAGGGGTGCGAGCAAGGTGTTTTAAGATTTAGTTTTATTTCTCATATTCCTGCTCTGAATTGATTGGTAATAAATTCAATTATTTTCCCCCAGCTGAGTCTGTTTTGTCCATGATGGTAAGGGATGAGTGATCTCCCCCCGTCCTTATCCCAACCCCATGAGCCTTTTGCTGCATTTTCTCTCTCCTGTACAGATGAGGAGGGAAGGGATAGGGAGGCTTTGATGGGTATCTGGCACCCAGACAGGGTCAACCCCCCACAGACTCATAAGCATAGCATAGGATTAAAGGGTTCACCTATTAAAGGGTTCACCTACTACAGCACTACCTGGCATCTCTGGGGCCACTAGCTCAGCTCAAACCCAAACAAAATTTCCAGGGAAGACCAGCAGAAAAAAAAAAAGCTCTTTTCAATCTTGCTTTGGCTTTATCTCTCTGCTGTGAATGATTAATAGGTGAGAGGTCTGCTTGTCTAATTTTTTGCCTACTCTGTTCTCTTTTTGACTGCACTTTCCTGGTGTGGAAAGCCTGCTACTGATTTCAGTCAATCCATAGTTCGCGCTAAGGATTCATTTTTGCTGTCCTCAAGGGAGTCTTTTCATAGAATCATAGAATCACAGAATGTTTTGTGTTGGAAGAGACCTTAAAGATCATTTAGTTCCAACCCCCTTGTGAGAGGCAGGGAAAACTTCCACTAGATCAGGTTGCTCAAAGCCCCATCCAATTAACACTTCCAGGGATGGGGCATCCACAGCCTCTCTGGACAACCTGTTCCAGTGCCTCACCACCCCCACAGTAAAGAATTTCTTCCTAATATGTAATCTAAGCCTACATGCTTTCAGTTTAAAGCCATTACCCCTTGTTCTGTCACTACTTGAGGTTGTTCTGCCTGAAGAAGAGAAGGGTTCAGGGAAACTTTAAAGCAGCCTTCCAGTACTTAAAGGGAACCTTCAGGAGAGCTGGAGAGAGATTTTTTACAAGGGCATGTAGTCATTGAAGCATTTTTATCACAGACGAATTGTAGAGTGATGAATAGTTTTAAATGCATCCTTAACCCTCCCCTGTAAGTTCGAGCGAGTATAGCAGAGCCCTGCTGCCAGATGTACACCGGGGTGTTTCGATAAATAAAGTAAGGGCTCAAGCAGGACCGCATGGATTTCCTGTCGGAGCTCCACAGGAGCTGCGGCCGGGGGAGCGCCGGGAGGTGGCAGCCTCGGCTCGGCAGAGCCGGCTCGGCTCCGGGCGCTTCCGAGAGGAGTGGAAATTCCCCCTCGTTAAGCACAAAAATAAAACACTGGGTTGCCATGGATTTAAGGGAAAGGCGAAGGGGCATTGTCAGGGAAAGGCTTTGCCTTGCTGCCCGGGCGGCTCCTGCGGCCACTTTCAAAGCGAAGCGTGGGGCCGTGGGGAAAGCGGGATGGCAGCGAGGGGGCCGCGATGAGAGACGCCCTAAGCTTGGGAAGCTCAGTTTGGCAGATGAGCACCTAATTTTCAGCTAGTTTAAGTCACTGTCATTCATAAATGTAAGAAGCAGAAGGTCATTGGAGCAAATCAAGAGAGAGAAAGAGCAAGCATTAAAATCAGCACTCTTTGCTTTCTCTGATTACTAACACCTTTTAATGATGTTCTCCCTCACTATGGAATGGGACTTTTGTTGGCTTGCTTCAGTTTCCATTGAAGTAACTCGGAAAATTCCAGCGGCTTTGGTGGAAATAAACTCCAGTAATCTGGGATTCTCGGAAGTGTCCCACCTTTCCGAGAAACATCATCCTTCTGTGATTGAGAGAGCTCTATCTTCTGCAGAAGCTTAATGCTTCACCGTTTTTGATGCTGAAAATGTACTGCATCAGAAATAAAGCCCAGTGCAAATGCGATTATACACTGAGCTCCCTACTCAAAGAGATTAAATTGCACATAATTTTAAATATCTTGCATTAATATTATTTCTTCCTTAATTTAATTTCTTTGTCTGACATTTGAAATTTATTGAACAATCTGAATTACTCTTGGTTTAATTAATTGTCTTTAAGGAGTTGACTAAAATAGTGATTTTGGCTGGCTGTCTCTGAACAGAGATTTCTGGTTCTTATTAGCAAATTCCTGGAGCTGTAAATGCTTTTCTTGGTTTTAATACCTCCACATTGTTGCTGTGAATTGACAGAATCACTCAGAAATCAAAGCTATTTTTGGGTGTCTCCCTGGCCAATAATGAAAAATGTTCCTCTTGCAAAAGAAAACTGTTTCTCTTCTGCATGAGTCATGACTACTTGTATGCACAGAGCAAAAGATTTCCAGCTTCTCAGGCTTCACTGGCATTCGGGGTAGGATTCAGCCAGCCAAGACTCACATGTGGAAACTAAATATGGTCATAGGGTTACACTCCCATTTTTTGCCCATTACTCAGGCTTCTGCATTGTGTATTTCAGTGCCTACTCCCCTTCTGCTGCTGTGTATCTCACTCTGCAGTGATAGTTTTCTCTGTGGATACAGCTAGTAGGATCTTAGCACCAGTTACACATAAGTAGTTTGTTTCATCTTCTGTTTAGGAGCACTACATAAAGACCCCCAGTAGTAATCCTGGGAGGAAAGCTATAAGCTTATAAGTCTTACTCGAGCTTACAGCTGTAGTAATTGCCACAGTTTTCATGGTAGAACGCGCCAAAAATAGACAAACAAGAGGGAGAGAACATGTTGTTTTTTTGAAAACAAAACAACTCATGTATTTTCAGCAACAAGAAGTCAGAGGGACATTTTTATAATTATATACAACATGAGAAGGGTTCTGATGTCATGGGAGACAGAAAAATACATGCTAAATTATACTACATTTCACTACGGAGGGTAATTAGCACTCTAGAGTTGCAGTTTAGGCACACTGAGGGTGTTCAGCCCCTGCTTGAGACTGGTCAATATGTGTGGCTATGAAAGAGCAGTGGTGAACACAAGTTACTGGGGCCTATCAGCTGTGCACTGCTCTGACGTGGCAACACAGCTCTCAGTAAGGCACTGGCTCCCTTCCCATCAGCTCTCACAAGGAACCCTAATACCCCCTTCATGGGCTTTATAGATGGGAGTAGCAAAGGCCTGATCTGATACTTTGGGCTCAGTTTTGACCTCCTTAAGAGCTCTGTGTTCCCAATTTATCTCCAAGCTATTCTGTGCTTCCTGGAGACACAAACTGCAAGGCATCCATCAGTGGAGAGCTGATGTCTGAGCTGGTCCCACTTTCCACCTTCAACATCCATGCAGAATTCAGTACAAAATGGTAACAAGCGCTGTGGTCAAAGATTTCTATGAATGAATCCCATTTTCAGCAAAGCTTTTATGTAGTGTCAGATTTATAAGTTTCCTCAGCAAATTATATGAGACCAGACTTGGTTAAGACAGAATTATGGTCATGCTGGACTACCATTTGGTTGGGAGATATTTTGTTAGCTGATGATTTACTCTTATCCTGTACAACCTCCATGGGACTTTTGGCTGGCTGCAATATTTCTGTTAGAAACCAAACCAAATAATTTTTTACAATAGCTGTGGTAACTACATGAATTAGCAGCCTTGAACTAGGAGTATCTTATACAATTTTTCAGCCAAACATTTAAAATTACATTTATTCTTTTCTGCATTTTGTTGTGTTTAACTACAAAATAGTTACCAGTGGAAGAAATGCAAAATAAATGATTCTAACTTTAATTAGATAAATAGAGCTTATTTCCACCAGAAGTGCCGCACACTAGGGATTGTATTCACCATGGTCACATCTGGGTATGGAAAAAAAATCCTGTAGCTTATTTCTTTACCATGAGAACAAGCCCTTTGAAAAGATATGGGATAGACAATGCTGCAGGGCAATATGAAAGTGTTTTTATTTCTGTCATGTGTACCAATATTTGTTCTGGAAATAGACAACTGGTTTTGTGAGAACTATTCCATTTCATACCCTTTTCCAAGATTATTGAACTGGCTTTAGAAATATTCAGACATGCATTATGCCAAGTATTTGCACCTGTTACATTCTTTATGCAAAATTAAGTTGCTGACTGTAAAGCTCCTAAGGGACTTATGTTCTGCCTCAAAAAATCATTTGGTGTTTATACATATGAAATTTGATAGTATGTGCCGTGAAAATAGATCAGCATGACTGCTCATCTGGGCCTCAAGCACCCACCTATCCTTGGTTGACAGATAAACTGGTATTTCTAAAAATAAAAGCATTATTTCTTAACAGGCTTTCATCCATAGCAGTGTTTGTTAACCCGCCTGGACAGCTTAGTTTTGGGGAGCAATTTAAAATTTGCATTGGATGTGACCCTTGGAGCCATGGCAAGTAGCATCATATACTGAAACTGGATCCAATCCATCATTGCTACCTGATTACCTCAGTCATTATCTGATGGGCATTTAGAAACATAGTACTAGGACTCAACAAAGAGGAATAAAATGGTTAGCTAGTAGGTTTTAGCCACATTTAATCTGGTTTCCTTAAAGGAATAAAGTCTTTTTGTTTCAATCTGGTGTCTGTAAATGGAGACAAAAAGAATGCAAACTCCACCTACGAGAAGCTTATGAAATATTGTGGAACAGGGAGAAGATCAGCTAGAGTGGGCTTTTATTCCCCCTGTGCTCGGCACTGGTGAGGCTGCACCTTGAGTACTGTGTCCAGTTCTGGGTCAGTCATGACAAGAAAGACATTGAGGTGCTGGACCATGTCCAGAGAAGGGTAACAAAGCTAGTGAAGAGTCTAGAGAGCAAGTCATGTGAGGAATGGCTGAAGGAGCTGGGGTTGTTTAGCCTAGAGAAAAGGAGGCCCAGTGGACCTTATTGCTCTCTATAACTGCCTGACAGGAGGTTGTAGCAAGGAAGGGGTCGGCCTCTTCTCCAACAGGTCAAGAGGAAATGGCCTCAGGCAGCTCCAGGGGAGGTTTAGGTTGGACATTAGGAGGAATTTCTCCACTGAAAGGGTGATCAAGCATTGGAATGGGCTGCCCAGGAAGGTGGTGGAGTTACCATCCTTGGAGGTGTTTAAGAAATGACTGGATGTGGCACTTGGTGCCACGGTCTAATTAACTTGGAGGTGTTCAGTCTAAGGTTGGATTTGATGATCACGGAGGTCTTTTTCAACTTAATTGATTCTGTGATTCTATTTGTATAAGTTTTCTATTGAGAATCATCTACGTAACTGCTGGAAGCTCATGCTGAAATGGAGGCAGAGTACAACAGAGTTAAAACAGAAACAGAGCAAGGACTTTCTTTGAGACTCTTGCAAGTTGTAGACCTTCTGCAAGATTGTCATGAGTGAATATGGAGATGGCTTTGGAGGGAAAGAAATGCCTTGAGCTGAAGCTGCTGAGTAGAGTAGCATGGCTTTGTGAATTCCCTGTAAGTGTCTTGAAACAAGAGGGGTAGGGTTGAGCATTCCTGTCAGCTAGTGACATGTCTGGGTGAATGAAGGTATTCCTGGATGTCGTGGTGGTTTAACTCTGATGGTGAAATAGGGAGAAGGGCTTGCTGGAATGTCAGTAGTGACCACAAAAGGGCAATAGCTGAGGGAAGTACCATGGTTGTGGGCACTGTGAAACTGACTGAAAGGTTTAGGGCAAAGAAATACAGCATGAGCCTTTAATTGTTGCTAATAAAAATATATGATTAATTCAGCATTGTTAATTCTTCCCAAGTTTATTTTGCTTTCTCTTGTCTCTATACAGGCTTAATGTTCTAAATGACAAATATTGCTTATTGAGAGTCAGGGTTCAGTGACCCCAAGACCTGAGAATTCAAACTGGAGGCTTTTGCTAGTGCTAAGATGAATCCCTCTGCATATCAGTCTAGTTCTTGTTGCTATCAGCAACAGGGTTGCTTTGAGTTTCAGTCCTCAGTAATCCATGATGCAACAGGTCACTGAAAATTAAGTTTGGTGTTGGGGTTTATTTATTTCATTTTGAATGACTATCTACCAACAGGGTAGTTTCAATTGTAAAATTTTTAGTCTCTCAGCTAGGAAGGAGTAAACTGATACATGGTGAGGTCCAAGTTTTTCTGAGAAATCCACAACAGAAAGGCTTTCCTCACTCTACTGAAGAGCTGGAGAGTGCTGGCTTTTACCTCTCTGTACTGCATACTGGTATTTGGTAAGACAATTTTGCAACCTAGAGGAGTAAATCTGTGTTTTTAGTGGCATCCTTCAAAGGATATTTGTTAGAGATACACAAAGCAATTTTTTAAACTATAGAAATGATGCTCCAAAGATACTAAAATTCAGACCAAAAGATCCAATCCTGCTAAAATATGACAAAAACTGTTCCATTTTTTTGTGCCTAAGCATCTTTGTGTCATAGGTTTCTTTGGGCTGTTTCAGCACAAATGAAAAAGCAGAATTTTAGCTGCTTTCAAATGTAGTTGAATCATTAATCATTCTTTAGCACAGAGTAAGAACACCTGCTTTTGTTAAGAGAAGACAGCTGAATTGACAAATGTCTGTAACATTCGAATTGGAGTCTACATATCATGAAATAAAGAGATAAAATACTGTACAAGCTGAAATATTAAAAGTCAGGAGTTGACAAAGTATGAACAAATGTCAAAGGCACTTGTCTAAACCTACAAGAACTCATATGCTCTATTCAATTGCTGATTCCTATTATTATTTAGTGTCCTGCAAGGAATCTAGGCTACAACAGAAGATTTATGTCAGGGAGACAGAGCATATCTGTAATATGAGTAATCTGGCAAGGCAGCAAATGCTTATCACAGGAAACACAGGGTAAGCATCACCCACCAGCACATCTGGGTTGCATGTTGGGGTTGCATGCAGAGGGTTTTCATGCATGAGTCTGACTGCTGCTGGCAGTTCAGGGTGATTCCCCAGCCTGCTTCCCAGTGTGCTTCTCAAGGATAGGAAGCAGCTTCCAGGCCTATTGTCTGTCCAGCCAGGCTCCTGCTGTATGAATCTCATCATACATACCACATCCAAGGTAAGTTCTGAGCTTACTTATCTCTGCATTTAAATATAACCCTACCTGACCATACCTAGTGATTTCCCTTCAAGGCACCTCACACTTAAGTAGGAGTTTGCATATCTTAATGATACATTAATGCCTTGGTTATTGCTGTGTCTACTTGTACCTATCACTGCGTTGTTCATATTTGCTCTTCTGTATATTCTCTTTTGGTTCAAAATTTACCTGCAAAAAGTTATACGCAGGAACTGAAAAAAGGTATGAAGAGTCATGCCTCTCCTTTTTTTCTTTCAGAAATCTCCATCCATCACTTCCAGATGGAAGTGCATCTGCTGTACAGCTTCGAGTCATTCCTCGGATATGAAAGGCAGAACCCTGAGATCTCTCATCCACTTGTTCTCTGTATAGAATATATCTGCTCCATTTGATGACATTCCTTTTTCTGGTTTTTGGGGTTTTTTTCAATTGTACCAGCTAGTTTCCACATCAGTTTTTTCACTAGGAATTTTCTACCAGTAGGGTTTCTGGCCACATGTACATCTGGCAAGCTACATCTAAAGCTCTGGTTGCTGGAGATCAGCAGGCCGAATGTTTTGATGAGTAATAGTCACAGATGAACGCCTATATTCCGGTTGTTGCCAAAGAGTTATACAACGACAGAGCCCTTCATCCCTTCAGGTTCCTCTGAGTGAATCCTCTGGTGTAAAGCATTTTCTAGCTCAGAATAAATAGCCAGGAAAAGACCGTCAGTACCTGCTGCAGGGGTACTCAATATTCTGAATAAAGTTTCAGAGATATGGTCAACTGAGAAGGTTGCACCTATGACAGCCTTATACTTAAGTTAGTCCCTGGGTGCCAAAACAACTCCTGAGAGCTTCTATCTGTCTGCAGAACAACCTTCAGCCTAGATGTCTAGTTTTCAAGCGGGAAAACAGAATTATCTCTAGAAGGGCTAGAACTGGAGACCATAATGCCTTTATAATCCACTGTTAATCACTTGATAAAAGGGAAAATCTGGATTCTGAAGGCTTTAGATCAATGATAGTATCTCACAGCTCAGGCAGTGCCTTTAAAGTGACCTGGCTCCCATTGGAAGTCATCATGCCACATCAGGGATCTATGGTTAGTTCCTGCAGAGCACACAAGGAGAATCAGTCTTATAAAAATTGGATTCATAGTAGTCAGCATACTGAGTGGTAAGCATCTGAAGTTTACATCTGGGAGTGCAGTGAGAGGAGTTTAAGGCTCCTCTGTTTCAAGGAGTGAGATGTTAGACTACAAGCCTCAGAGAGGCATCATTTCCCAGCACTTGCTAGTTATCCCTGAGAACACCTATTATCTCCAGTTCCTACAGGAGAAGGTGTCAGAATAACACCTCATTTGTACTTCCCTGCAGTATGTAGGTGTGACCTGGGCACCTTTTCAGTGAGTTTTGCTGACAATTATTTGCCAAGGAAATTCAGGTTCTCAGAACAAAAGCAAATTATCTACTGAAATTGGGCCTAGGGACTGTGGATTGTGTCTTGAATCAACACTAAAATGTGCCTTGATTATGAGAGAGAGCACATGCTTGTATTCAGTCTAATCACTATCTTCTGTAGAATCATAGAATCATTAAGGAGGGAAAAGATCTCCAAGATCATTGAATCCAACCTTGTGACTAAAAACTATTGCATCAACCAAACCATAGCACTAAGTACCACATCCAGTCATTTCTTGAACACTTCCAGGGATGTGACTCCACCACTTCTCTGGACAGCCTGTTTTAGTGCCTGTAATGGGTTTCTGTGGTTGGGTTTTGGTAGCGGGAGGGGCTACAGGGGTGGCTTCTGTTAGAAGCTGCTAGAAGCTTCCACTGTCCCGTGGAGCCAATGCCAGCCGGCTACAGGATGGACTTCCTGCCGCTGGCTAAGGCCGAGCCAATTAGGAGTGATAGTAATGCCTCTGTGATAACATAATTAAGAACAGAAGGTTGTTGTGGAGAAGAAACTCCAGCCAGGGAAGAGTGGAGTGAGAACATGGGAACAACAAGGCAGACACCAAGGTCAGTGCAGAAGGAGGGGCAGGAGGTGCTCCAGGCACAGGAACTGAGGCCCCTGCAGCCCGTGGTGCAGCCCATGGTGGAGCAGCTGTGCCCCTGCAGCCCATGGAGGAGCCCATGTTGGAGCAGGTGGATATCTGAAGGAGGCTGTGACCCCGCAGGAGGTCTAAGATGGAGCAGGGTCCTGCCAGGGACCTGCAGCCCATGGAGAAGGAAGCCCAAGCTGGAGCAAGTTTTTTCCTGGGTAGGACTTGTGGCCCCTGTGGGGGACCCACATCGGTACAGCTCATGCACCCCATGGAGGAGTGACCCACAGGACAGCAGTTTGGGATGAACTGCTGCCTGAGGGATGGACTCACGCTGGAGAGGTCCATCAAGGACTGTCTCCCATGGGAAGGACCCCATGGGAGCAGGGGAAGGACTCCTCTCCCTGAGGAGGAGCAGAAACAACTGACTGTAACCACCATTCCCTATCCCCTGCACCACTGGGAGGAGGAGGGAGAACATGGAAGGAGGGATGAGGGGAAAGTGTTTTTAAGACTGTTTTATTTCTCACTCTTTGGCTCTTATCCTGTTAAGTAATAAATTTAAGTACTATCCCCGCTTCTGTTTTGCCTGTGAAGGTGATCAGTAAGTGACCTCTCCCAGCTCTTATCTCTACTCATGAGTCCTTAGCTGGTTTTTTTTCTCTCTCCTCTGTCCACTTGCAGAGGGAGAGTGAGAGAGTGGCTTTAGTGGGTACCTGGTACCCGGCCAGGGTCAACCCACTACAGGGCCTGATCACTGCTTCAGGGGAGAATTCTTCCTGATGTCTAATCTGAACCTCCCCTGGTGCAGCCTGAAGCCATTTCCTCTTGTCCTGTTGGAGAAGAGGCCAACTCAACCTGGCTACAACCTCCTTTCAGGTAGCCTCCCCTGAGCCTCCTTTCCTCCAGCCTAAACAACCTCAGCTCCCTCAGCTGCTCTGCACAGGACCTGCTCTCTGGACCCTACACCAGCTCCATTGCCCTTCTCTGGACATGCTCCAGCACCTCTCAATCTCTTTCTTTCAGTGAGGGACCTAGAACTGGACATAGCACTCAAGGTGTGACCACACCAGTACTGAGTACTGGGGGAAAATCACCTCCCTAGGCCTGCTGGCCATGCTATTTTTGATATATACACTACTTATTAAAAGTAGTTATAAATCTGGTGAAAATACTGTGCATTTATATCTTGTCATAGTTATCGAATGTGCATTTTACCACTATGCCTTCAGAAGGCCATAACTGAGAAAAGCATCTTTGAGACAGGATGTGCTGGTTGTACAATACACGTGAAATTTTAATTAAAAATTCTACAGAAGAGAGCAAGATAGAAATAAAAAAAAAACTATGTTGCATGATGTCCTAATGCCAGGTAACATGAAGTGAAAAAATCAAAGTTTGTAAGAATGAAGATAACAAAGGTGTTCTAGCCTAGCAAAGACTTTTATTCTGTGCTTCTTTTCCCCTCCTTGGGAGATGAGGAAACAAGAGGATGCAGCAGACACGAGGCAATCAAAGCAAACAAGTGAACAAAGAACAGTTCTATTTTGACCTAAGAGAGGGTCAAAAGGCAGCTTGGGTACAGCTATGGAAATTCTCGATCATTATGAAAAGCCTAAGGTTTGTCACTATATCTTGTTGCAACTTCATTCCAATAAAAATATTTTTAATAAAGTGTCTATATTTATTTTGTTCTCAATCAAATAAAGTTCAATCAGAAGAATCAACCACAAAGCTAGACAATTGACACTTTCTCATTTCTCAATACTTGAGTGCTCCAGCTGGTTTGGAGTGTCCAGCTCCCTGATACATGGTCTCAAGGTAGTCAAAGTAAAACAGTTCAAGCTACATGGCAAAATTTAAGAACTGGTGACTCAGAGGATGAGTGACCAATGACAGCCAAGAAAGTTTTCTAGGAGGAGGAAAAAGAGATGTTGAGCCCACCTGAGCGCACAGGTCCTGACTTTTGTATCCAGCAGTGTAAGACAGTCTATGCCATGTTTACAGCTATGACAGGAGATTGCCTGGTGCCACTGTCCAACACCCAATGTCTAATCCTCTAGTAGACAAACCTGAATCTTACTATGGGTTGTATCATGGCTGTCATATAGGTCTTAAGTGTTATAGCAGGAGCACTGATATGAGATCCAGCCACAGCACAGCCCAGTGACTGCTGCTCAGCGAAGTGCCAGGGACAGTGTGATCACAGTGTGAATTTGCACATCTCTCCCATAAAGTCTTGTAGTCATGACATTACAAATGGTTGAGCCTGAATATATCAGGCTTTGTCAAGATATTTTTGAATACTGAAGGTGTATTTGCTTTACTTTCACATTACAACCTCCCTTTTATCTTCTACAATATTTTACATTTTCTCACAGTCCAATCCAACACACTATTTGCTACCACTAGCCTATTAACCACTGCTAAATACACCATTCTGCTATTGGAAAACATACAATCGACTACATTTATTTGTTATCTGCCATTTGAACATTAAAATACTGTTAACAGATTTGTAAGCCGTTTGTAATAGCCTGTTTTGTTGGGCTTTTGTGTATACTAACTTAACAGCGTGACAGGTATTGTGCAATAAAACCATAGAAAAAAACTGTCCTGTCACAAGTTAGGTCTTTGCAAGGCTGAATAAAAGCTGTCATTCCCCTATTTCCATACATTAAATGCTTCAGCTAGTGAGCTTTTATTAGGAAAAATCCTGTTTCAACTGGACTGACAAAGAAAGCTTTGACCAATGTTTGTCCACAAGGAAAAAGAAGTCAGACAGGAGCTATCATTAAGCATCTTTTTATTGTAGTCTTTAATGTACATGCAGAATTTAAAAAAAAGTGCCAGTTATATCTGTAAGCGTATAACAATAATGTAAATGTTTGGATCAGCGATGTATTTAGATTAGGGACTAAGAATCTAAGTGAACAGACATCTTTCAGGATACACAGTTTGTATCGTAAATCAAGGTTTCTTTCAGAGTGATTTTCCTCATAAAAAGATAAAATATTTCTTGTTTACAATCTTGCTTGTTTTTAATACTGAAAAAATCTATAATAGTACACTCTTCATTATGTACATAGAAAAACATAAAACTATATCCATACCAGTGTCTGTTTTAAATGCAAATAGTAGTTAATAGTTTTGTAAATTTTTTTGTGCACCCTCTCTCCCCTTCCCTCTTCCCTCCCCCTTAAAAAAATGCAGCATTTCCTAAAGTTTTCAATGCTTTGGCAGAAATAGAACCGAAGGCTCTTCCATGTTAGGTAAAGCAGTATGTGAAATATCAGCGCTAAATAATAAAGCTATAGGTGTACCAGACAGCTCCATGTTCATCCCAAGGGCCAAATCTTGCACACCTGGAGGGCAAGAACTGGTTTGCTGGAGATTGCAGCTGGAGCAGACTCAGGCCCCAGCTTGCTTTACAATAAAGCTGACTAGCCTCACAACTATTTTTACAAATGCTTCACGCACACCAATGAGGATGCAGAGAGCATCTCTGAACACAGTACTATCATGAGGGCAAAAAGCTCTTGCAGGTCACAGCATCAGAACATGTTGCAAAGGCTCTGCTACAGAGGCCTTCCACTTTGCAACACGGTAGTTTCACACAACACCCTCTAAGACTTCCTGGCAGGTCAGCTAAAAAAAATGAACAAACCAACACACAAATGCGAAGATTCTAAACCATCTCTTGTGATGGATAAGTTTAAACTCAGCAAAGCATCCTGAAAACAATCTACATGCTAGTGGCAGGCTGACTTCTGCTGATAGGGAAGTTTTGAAAGATGGAAAAGTTTCTCTCAGGGGCAGCTCCTCCCTGGCCTCCTGTGGCTTGTTTGGCACACCTTCATTTTTCTTGAAACTCAAGATTATCTTTGGCATACCTGCGATATGCATTTGTAAGAATACTTTGCAAAAATACCCCAGAAGCCTATGACATAAGCACCTAAATGGTCGCTAAGGGATGTGTCATAAGTCATAGTCAGGAAAACATTTCCATTATAACCAGTTTTAGAGCTCTCAACTGCAGTTTGCTTCTACAATCCTAGCAAAGACTGAGAAACAACTAGATGCAAACTTCCAAGAGAGAATGAGACAGAAAGGCACCCACCTAAGCTTTTACATGTCAATGTTTACAGCCTGATAAAGTGTTAAATTTTCAGGACATACACTAGTGCAGTAATATGTTTACTTAACTAATTTATTCATAGTGCACAATATCTGACCATGACTGTAAATAGCTGCAGTCAACTGACAATCCAATTGAAAAAGAACATTCTGCTAAAACCTGCCAGCTGGTCACGTTCATTCTGCTGCGATAGCTCTGCACTCTTTGGCCACAATAAAATGAATGGCTTTATAGTGTTGGAAAGCATTTTTGTCATTCTTCAGTATCACTGTGCATTTATCTCACAAGGAATGAAGGGTAAGATAAAAAGGCATCCAACAACACTTCAATCTCTGAATTGAACGTCCAGCAAAATGATATGCAGCTGGCTTGGAAGAATAGCCATTTAAGGTTAGTTTGAAATGCAGACTGGAGGGAAAAAAAAAAAGGAAAAAGAAAGGGAAAAAAAAAAAAGCAAGTAGTCCAGTAAGAATAAACAGTAGAAAAAGAAACTGAGCAAGTGATTCTTTGTTTTGGGCCAGTATATCCACCACCAGTTGCTGTATGTTGCTTTGGGAAACACGAAACTGGCACCAAAACACTCCAAACAACACAAAAACCCCCTTCCTAGGCTGATGGTTCTCTTTGACATGTCCCTCAAATCTCTTTCCGTACTGTGAATCGGATGCTGCTGAACATTTTGCCTACAGCCTCGAACAGTGGGTCGCAGAATGTGTGGATGCAGATTGAATAGACGCGGCTAATGCACTGGATCTCAATCAGGTAGCTCCTTATGCACGGGACCACTGCCCAGATGTGCAGGAAGGACAAAATGGCAAAGTAGATGCCCCAGATGAGAGCCATAGGAATACCAAAGATTGCTGACAGTAAACGATAAAACCAGTATTTCGTTACAGTGAAGGTGGTAAAACTGGCCTTCCAAATCCCATCAAAGCTGTGTGTTCCCTCTGGCTCAGCAATCACGTCTTCAAAATCAATCTGCAGCAAAGAACACAAAGTCAGGTCAGTCAGACATTCACATCAAGGGTGTATTCCAGAAACACCTTTCCTAGAGAGCTATGGTCCCCTGCAACAAAACACTAAAGCATGTGCTTCTTACATCCCAACGTGGTTTCAACCCATTATAACACATCATTTAAGTAATGAATCTTCAGTAACTATCTTTTTTCCATTGACTAGCAGAGAGACTCAATGATTAGCTCTAAATTAGACATCTAACTTCTAGATGGGAGTTTTTCACAAAGCTGAATTTATTTTCTTCATCTCCTACAGCTCTAAGGTATGCAGTGCCCTTTAGTCTACTTGAGGGACAAACCAGGTGAGTAGAATCATCATGCTTTCATTGCCTAACTCATTCACATCTTTATGAATGGAGTCACTACTTTGACTTTTTACACACCTCAAGCATATATCAATAAAATCTGTTTTATTCATCCAAATTTTGCCATCTTTCCATTGCTGAATGTTGGCAGTGAATAAACAGTGAGGCTAGCGATTTAAATACATACTTTGAAACAGGCATAGATAGTTCCTAGTAGACTGAGAAATAAAATTATGGACTTAGACATGGATCAGGTGGAGCTCCTCTTTAGTCCTAAAGTGTTAGGGAACTCTTTCATCTTACTAAATATGAGAAGGCTACTCACATTAGAGTTATTTTGTTCTAGCCTATCCTATTTATGTGACAACTCTGTTCATGAAAGACATAGTCAGGCTAACATGTTAATATCTAGTAGGAACACACTCTTCCATGTATTTTGTAGTTTTGACTATTCAAAAAGTCACTTAAGGAAGCAGTGCATTCCAAAAGGCATATTTTAGCACTCTCTGTTGAAATACTGAGCTGTTCAGGAAGCTTAATTGTCATAACATTTGTATTAGAAAATTAACAGAATTGCAATGATGGTTCAGCTCCATGTCACACAAATGTGTTTGATATAACCCACAGTACAGGATATTTAATTTAGTTAGCACAACCAATTGTATAGATACTGCATTCAGCAGGAAAGAGAACATCACAACACTATTCATCTGCAAGAAACTAAATGACTGTTTAAATCAGATGAAAAAAAAAAGAATTTGCATTCCTGGGATTGGATCCCAAAGTGAGATGATAACGCTGCTGAAAGTGAAGATTTACAGGAGCAGGGTAAGTATGATATGGGCCAGCAGCCTCAGAAACTTGTGCAATAGTACCTTAGCACTCTGGAAGCAGATGAATATGCACACACTCAGTGTAAGTATTGCTTATACTATGGGAAAAAGCTCACTATCACTTCTTTTAATCTGAAATATACAAAATAACTGGAAAGCACTCCTTCTCTCCTGCTGAATTTTTATCACCTCCAAACATAAGTTACTAACAAAGGGAAAAATACTACAAAACCACTGGACTTTCTTGCTTCTTAAACAAACAAAAAAAATAATTCCAAGCAAAAGTGCACAGTCTAGGTGCAATCTTACATGAAGGGCTCAAAAGTCCTTGGGAGAAAATTTCTGAATCATCTGTGATATCAAATATCTTGAATGCCTAACATCAGGCTGGTTTAATTGGACATATTATTGTGCCTAAACATCACTTTCTCTGCCAGTTCTTCTCTCTAGACATCATGTAATGCAAACTATTAACCTCCTCTTTGTCTGCTACTCTGAAGGAGGTCTAGTGGTCTGAAAGTCATTCTTTGGGATAGGAATTCATCGTCATCATCATCACCATCACAATCACACCTAAAGATAGCATTTGAGTTGAAATTCCACCTACGCAGAAACCAATGTGAGACTCTGCAGTGGTGCAGTACCCAAGGAACCCAGGTCATCTCTACATGCTTGTCTGTAACAGCAAGCAGGGCCAAAAGTCTGACTGGACCTTCTGAAACTGAATAGCAAAATTTTAAGTAATAGCTACAAAATGAGAAAATTAAAAGAGTTTGAATAATGGTTCTGTTCCGTAAAAGTTCTACATGTATGCAATAACCTCTGCTTTTCTGGGTTAATTAATTTTTGGTACAAATCTTGGAAAACAGGTTCCTTGAAAGCAGTCTAAAGACAGTGTAGGAAGTACACTACATTCACTGCTCGGTGATGACATGAAATTGGAAATTATTTGGGCTCTGTAATTTCAATGCGTGCAAGACTGAAGCTCTTGTGGAAATAGCTCTAATTTGGGGGAAAGCATCACAGGCAACAACATGCTCTCTGCTTTGTTTGTGGGGTTATTAGATATAAATGCACATCTCTGGAGAGTAAACAACAGACAAAAATTAGCTTTATGAAGTACGTTGACCATCATAAGATATTAAAAGTTAGCTGAAGTATAATAAAATAGAGCAAGAAACTTTTCCAGATGTATTGTGATCTTTTTACTGAATGAAAAACACAGATGTCCTTGTATCAATCACAGGATTTTAGGACTGCATCATGAAAGAAAGAAGGAAAGGTTGTAGATGTATACATGGAGAAGTCATTATTACCAATGATGGCATTTTGTCTTACATTTATTCCCACCCCTGTCCCTCCAGATGATCTCAAGATCTGTACATTGTCCACTGAAATCAATCTCATTAAACTGAGTACACAAGCTGGGAAAATGTATGCCTGAGTTTATGGAGCACAAATATTTTCTTTTTGGAATACATAAGTAAGCATATTTATAGAATCTGTTTCTGCCGCTATTCAAAAGCAAACTTTTCATGGTAGCCCACATCCCATGTTAGTTCATTTTCAAATGAATGGGTGTTCTTGGCTTATCATCAACATTTGCCTTGCAATCAGATAATAAAAATATGCAGATGATGGCAAAATCCAGGATGATTACAGCAAAGAAAATTGCTTCTCAAAAAATATTACTACATAAAGACTATATGGTTGAAAATAGATCTAATTTCTAAAATTTATGACAATTTACTGCATGCTTCACACCAGCTGATGTTGTGATCCTTGGCAAAGGCAGCATAGCCAATCCTAGAAGTTCAGAGCATTGAGGGCTACCTAAAGTCTTTTTATTCAGTTCAGTTGTGGTAGACTCTACCTTGTATTTTTTCAAATCATTGGTAAGGGAAATATTAAATCTCAGAAGGAAAACAAGTTTGCATTGAGTTCCATGGGACTTTACATGGTTATATCTTTAATCTAGCTAAGTTGGACCTATTTTTATCAGAAAAGCATTTTTTGGCATGCAAAAAGAAACCATGGGTTAAAGTGAATTTTCTAGAACTTTTAAAATATACAGTAAGACTGGTCCATAATTTGATTCCTTTCAAAATAATCCATTGTAATGAATGTTTTACTGGAAATGGAAGCCAATAAACTCATTGGTTTTCAAATCAAATAGTAAACTTTCTGTAACTGAATTCTCAGTAACTAATAATGTTACCCTGTTGTCTTCAGCAAAATGTCCATGGAGTTAATCCTGGGGAGCTGACAGAAAAATCATGCCATATAACATTTCCAGATGGACAGCCCTGTCTTCATTTCAGGAGATGCTGCTAATATTAGAACATTTATGATATATCTTTGTTCAGGATTTCCCAGCTCAAGTCATACACAGTTATCCTAAAAGTACTCAGGGATAAATCTGTCTGTAAGAAAATAGCAAATACTCATGGCACCAATAATTATCACAGTGACTTTCTTGGAGTAATTTCAACAACTCTCAGAATGTTTCTACCAATGCACAGAAGCTGAATAGATGGCTCTGTAGGAACCATGGCTGATGTAACACTACTATGCCTTTCCCATTTTATTATTCCTCAAATCCCATGTTTCACATTACTCTAGTTTGAATAAGGGAACCTGTGAGTGAAAAGACAGAAAAACAGCCTGATAACTCAAAAGACTCTTAGCTGAATACAGTGTTAAAATGAAGTCATCTCCCTGAAAGCTGTAAGAACATTATGAAACTACATACACATCAAGAAAGTCCAGCTATGCCTGGCACGTGAACCTCTGCAGTGCTGTCCAAAACCAGACTCGCTTGCAGCAACGTCTAAATAAAGATAGACAAGGAGTTGAGGTAATCTAGGCTCTTCTACTTCTCATCTGCTAACAGATTACACAGAGATGCACTGGCTGGGAAATGATCTAATTATTTCACTGTTCATACAGTACAGATAAGTCCTTATGCTGCAGGAACTGAGATATCACTCAGATTCTTCCTGCACTAAACCACTCCCATGAAGGATCCTACTTTTAACTCCTAGGGATTAGTCCTCCACAGGGAGCAGGAAGAACAGGTGACTGGATGCATTTTGCCTTGCTATGGGTTACATTTACATCACTCAGGTCACTTACTCGCTCCTCAGTCACTCCTATTACTCTCCTCTGATTTTTAGTTCAGTAGCACTCAATGATGGTGAGTGTCATCAGACTGATAATGGGAGTCCAACTGAACTAAGTAAAAATAGGACTGATAGATGAAAGAAGTGGCCAGAAATAGAATGCTACAGAAGAAAGACACTCAATCTGGAAATGAATCTAACTGGTTTGCAAGGATAACACACCTTTTTGGGGGTATTGTTCTCAAGGCCACATTTGCCAAAGCATCACATACATGTAGATCCGTGAAGAACTCAGTTTTATCTACATATAGGCATGCTTAGGTTAGGCACAGGTCTTGTTCAGTAGATTGCATGTTCAGTGTGTAGTTTGTTCCTCCAGAGCTGTCAGGGTGTGCTCTAAAATTACATTGAGGTTGTTGATAAGCTAATGAAAATATAGGCACGTTCACTTGTGACAAGGAGAAAAGTACAGGAAATTGGTTTTGACCCTCTAAAGGATGGTAATAACTTGCTACAGCCTTCTGTTTCAGCCTAAACTATTAAACATTATCAACTCCTGTACCATGCCTACAATACGCTTCCTGACTTCAGCTATTCTTTGCTTCCTGCTATTCAGTTTGGCAAAGCCAGGTTTTACGTTGCTTGAAGCTTTTGTCTTATTCTGCTATGAGAATCAACACAGCTTCTTTTGCTCTGTATATGTTTATCAGGAAATTAAGGAACCTGTTTTGATTCTAAAATAGATTTATTTACAAGAGAGGGAAACAGTATGGGATTTATTTACAAGATTTTTTACAAGAAAGGGAAAAAGTCTGTTTAAGGAAAAGAATTACTAATTAAAAAAGCTTAATGGTGTTATCATCTGACTCACGAATATATGTCTTATGTACAAAATCAGTTGACATTCTGACCTTACCATTGTAAATCTCTATGTATCAAAACCTGGCAGGTTGGAAAGGCATGTTAAATGCCAACCTCAAATCACCTACTTACCAGTTGTGGTTTTCCTCGAAAGTTTTTTCTCTGAGGTACATAATACCCATTACAAAGAAAAAATTACTGTGCTGGGTCTATCAGAAAAAAAATTATTAAGACCATGAGCATTAGGCTTTGATCTACACTTCTGTGATTGTAACTATAATAATTCAAATCTTCGTGTGTGGTTGCTGCATGCTGACACTGTGCTCACAGTATGCAGTTTGCATTGCCAGGCACCACCCCTCCTCCACTGAAGAGGAACCCAAACAAGCGGTGAGGGTGCCTACATTTTTGAGTGCCATCAATGTATTTTGGAGTCAGTAAAAGGTTGCTTAGATCGTTACTGGATATCTCCTGATTGATCACTATTATCTCCAGTCAGGGAAACCACTTAAATACGCGCACAACCTGAAAAATGTGAACTGTCCCGCTGAGGTCAATATGCTTACACACTCTGTCAGATCAGGGTTCAAGTCTACTCTGAATGTATACAAGGAAGAGTCATAAGCTAGTTTTCTTTATTTTTTTTGCACAGACTGTGGAAACTGTATTTACTGTTTATCCTGGGCTGTTTTTAAACAGGTTTTCCCTGGTTCCAAGACTGTAACTTTAATATTGTTTCACCGTATTATATTGTGTCCTTATAAGACTTGAAGCAGATATGGTATTTTTACAAACGTAAATTTGTAATTTGTAAAAATCCCCAATGTATTCAATGTCCTTTAAAGAAGCAATCAACAGAAGAAAATATAAGAAATATCACAAAATGACATGCCTTTCTATGGCATGAGTCACATCTGGGCTGTGATGTTCAGGATAGGTGCAACACTACTAACACTGAAGAAGGCCATGGTGTGTATTATTAAAAATAAGAAAATGCATGAGCATACGAGATCATTATTAGCTTTTGTACTTCCACATACTATTTGAAACTTAAAAATTTCCAGTTACAGTGCCTGGAGAAGAAAGGCATCACATCATCTGAACAAAAACCCCAAGCAATAAACTCACAACCTTTCTGTTAAATCAGTGATACAAGCTAAACGTCTACGTGTTTCCTTGATTCTCTGGAATACCATATTTCCACATATACTGAAGCTTGTCTTAAAGACCACTGCCACAGTTTATCAGAAAATGATGAAAAAGTTTGTACTATTTCTACTGAATCCACAGGAAAGAGGATGGGGAGGTGTTGAGACTTAAAGGAGTAAAGTTGCTCTTCTCCCTTCTCTTCCAGACATCAGGAGACTCATTCACCCTTTAAAGAGTACTGTTAATCAGCATCTGGCAAATGTTTACTTGTAGTTATGTAGAGAAGCTGGTACTTAGTTCCTGAAAACAGGGAGCTTTGTGATTCCTAGATGAGATACTTCCTCTGTAATCAGGTTTTGACAGAAAACGTTAGGTGCTTTCAGGTGTTTAGTAAAGCCAAAACTCATTCTATTCCACAGTATTTATATAAACCTCAGGCTACAGCATGAGTGACTACAAAACACGAACACCTAGCAGTGTTCAGCTCCATTCAAAACATCACCTTGACTCTTGGCATTGGTGGCAAGCATCTAACAAGGGAACCCCAGGAGTACCTCCAAGCAGGGCTGCAGCAAGCTTAGGCTTTGCCTGTCAATCTTGAACTTTGTTTTCAGAGCACACTGATCTTCTGGGGACTGGCCAGATCACCAGGTACAACAGTTCCTCTTTTGAAAATAATAAAAATAAATAAATAAATGAAAAATAAAAATAATAAATAAATTAAAAAAAAAAAAAGATCATTACTGCAGATGGCTAGGAACAGAGCTCTTACGTGAGGCTGATTAAGTGCAGAAAAATGACAACTCCAAAGTGAATGAAAGCCTAAACAAGCAAGCAGAACTGTTGCACCCCAGTTACTGGCTCTGACCAATGACTTCACCTTACATTCCCTGTGTCCCTGTGCCCGCTTTCCACAATACAGCAAGAAAAGTGTTCTGCTGGCAGATCCCTTAATGGAAATAGTGAATTTTTCCTTAGTGCTATAGAGTATGCCAGAAAAGCAAACAATGCTTGACAAACAAGATATTCAAGTTAGAAAGCAGGATAGAAGGACTGAACTCTTCCAGCCAAGGAAGAAAACCAGTCTGGTCAGGAGTGATTCCTACTGCATGCATAACAAAATACTCAAATGGATTATGAAAATTTTTAAATGATGCCATGACTTAGAAAAAGGTGACTGCAGATCATCATTTCACAAAACTGAAAATCAATGAAAATAGCCAAAAATTAATTTGCTACTAATTACTGAGTGAACAACCTCCTGCTCCCTTCCCAATTACTGATTACATACCAGAAGAGCCCCGGTGATGGGCTTTGTTTTATCAGATGGGCAGGCTCATCAAAATGTGCAGAAGTACTTGTGAGAAAAATGCAACTGATACCAACGGGCCAGCACTGTAACAATCAGCTGTTCTCCAGAGATCTATTCCTGAAGCACTTGCCTGTTTTGTCTCAATACAGTCTGGCAGAACAAAAGACTATCATCTTCAAGGAGAGATCTGCACTCTTCTACAACACATCAGAACTTCCTGTGCAGGTGGGGATATCATGCCAGCTAGTTCCTTGAAAAATATCTTGATGTTGCTTGAGTAAGCAGTTAGAAAATAAAATTACTGTTTTCCTCCCTGGAAACTGGGCTGCTGGGAGGTTATTGCAGTTTTCCCTAACAGAAACTCCTAAGAAGTTTTCTTTGTTTCATTATTTGTTTCATGTTTCACAGTTCCCTGTTCAATACAGCTAGTTTAGCAAAGAACCCTGCTACATATATGTACATCCACATATGTCTGTCAATCTGTATGTTTAAAGAGGTATATTGGTCAACATAAAGACCAGTGTGAAGTTTTGACTACACTAAACATAATGGGAATTTTTTTACTTATTTCAGTGGAGTCTGGAGTTAAGCAGAATCCAAAAACTTTAATAAAAGCAAAGACATCCTGTAAAAGGATTTTATATTTTACACTATATTTTATTTAATAAACATAAATATGATATATTTATATTTTATTGTTGTATGCTTGTATGCTATTAAGGTAATAAAGTGCTATTAAGTATAACTTTTTGAAACTTGGTGTAGCTTCATCCCTCCTAAACTTAAGCACTAATGGGAAATGGAAATATAGAGATCTCAGACTCCTTAGGTGCACATGGAGAGAGACAGGGACCTTTGGGTGTTGTTTTAGATCTGGAAACCATTTTTTCCTCTTTATTGTTTGTAAAGGGATTCTAAGGGAGGGAGACTCTTGACTACGTATACTACCCATAAACACATTCCAGTTAACTGCTGCAATTCTTTTTTGCAAATCTCTATCACTTGTTTTCACCTTTTACCTCATTTCTACCAGAACATGCTTATTGCTGACAGTGTGCAGTGATGCCCAGCTGCCTCTCCTTTCCTTTTAAAAAAATTTGCCCTGACATTCATCCTGTTAGAAGGTTGTCTTTCTTATGCAAGATCTTAAGTTACCTACCCCTAATTATGAGATAATTACTTCTTTAGCGTTTCAGAAAAATCAAGATATCACTATTCTACAGTTCTGCTCTTAGTTTATGAGATGGGATTGAGTGCATGCTGATGCCACAAAGCTGTGTGGTGCAGCTGACACGCTGGAGGGAAGGGATGTCATCCAGTGGGACCTGGATGAGCTTGACAGGTGGTCTCATGTAACTTCATGAAGTTCAACAAGGCCAAGTGCAAGTTCCTGCACCTGGTTGATGGCAATCCCAAGCATAAATACAGGCTAGGTGGAGGATAGATTGAGAACAGCCCTGCAGAGAAAGAGTTGGGGGTGTTGGTTGATGAGATGCTCAATAAGACCCAGCAATGTGCACTTGCAACCCAGAAAGCCACCAGCACTCTGGGCTGCGTCAAAAGTGTGACCAGCACGTCAAGGAAGGTGATTCTCCCACTCTGCTCTCATGAGACCCCAGCTGGAGTGCTGCACCCAGCTCTGGGACCTCCAAGATAAGAACGTGGACCTCTTGGAGGAAGCCCAGAGGAGGGCCACAAAGGTGATCTGAGGGCTGGAGCACCTCTCCTATGAAGACAGGAGAAACTCAGGATTGTTCTGCCCTGAGAAGGGAAGGGTTCAGGGAGAACATTGAGCACTTTCAGTACATAAAGGGGGCTTACAAGACAGTTGGAGCGCATGTAGTGACAGAACAAGGGGGAATGGCTTCAAACTGAAAGAGTGTAGGTTTAGATTATATAATAAGAAGAAATTAATAAGTGAGGCACTGGAACAGGTTTCCCAGAGGTTGTGGATGTCCCATCACTGGAAATGTTCAAGGCCAGGTTAGATGGGGCTTTGAGCAACTTGATCTAGCGGGTTGCATCCCAGCCCATGGCAGGGAAATTGGAACCAGATGATCTTTAAGGGCTCTTCCAGCCCAAACCATTCTATATTTCTAAAATACATGAACTTGGACTTCAGAGAACAATAGATGACTTTACAACTGATATCTACAGGAGATACTAACCTGATCTTGAGGGGAAACTGATCATTTTTTTGTAGCATTTGTTTGAATTTCAAGAAGAGATTTCAAAGTTGACAGAGGAAGTGTTGCAATCCATCTAGGAGACTCCCTTAGGCTTTTTTGAAAATGTGAATATAAATTCAGCACAGCAGGAATTTGGACAGAGAATGTGATGCTTTCACCTTCAGCTGTGAGAGTGTCTTCTCACTTATCTATGAAGCTGAATTTATCAGTTCCTATTTATTTGAAAATAAAGTATGTGGGCCAAATAAATAAACGACTAGGGAAAAACCCCACCCTTGTACAGCCCAGCTCCTTTATCTTGAATAAAATCGTATTTTATCACATGCTCATTAGAGTGGGGATAGTGGTACTGAAAATATTTGTTCTTTTGAATGTTAGTCTGATAACATAATTTCTGATAAGAATGATATTGCATGAAATTCAAAGTTTGTTTTGAAACTAGCAAAAGACATTTTCATAAGACATCTGTCAGGAAAATATAAAGAGACTAGTAGGGTTAGACCTGCCTTCTCAATAAATCAAACAAAATTAAATGGCATAACCTCTCTTTCATGTTCAAAGTCCAAGATGGGTTTTATTACTGTCATTTGCCTGGAAAAGAAAAGAGAGATGGTAGTTCTGGATCAAAAAGCTCATAAAATCAATTACTGATGTACACTTCATCCTGCTGTTTGTTTATTACAAGGGTATTTGACAGCTGTGGGAAATATGAACTTATCTTAGTTTAGAACTATATCTGTCTTCAGTTCTCCAGAGATCACAAGTGTTACAGAATCACCCAAGTTCATTTCTTCCTTCTGTTGCCTAAAGTACAACAAAGATCAAATTTCCCCTTTGGGACCTCATGGGCAGACCACTCTACTGTACAAAATTACACCTCTTCTCCCTGGAGAGTTTTGTATTGCAATATTTTTGTTTGTTTGTTTTAGATATCCATAACCTATGCAAGAGAAGATGGTGTTTTTATCCACATAATGGGCTAAAAACTCTACAATTAATTCACATTGTTCTTAAAATTTTCAAACCTAATCTGAATTCTGATGAAGCTAAGAGAATTGAAAAATATTACTCTTCTCTGAATCTGAGATAATGTTCAATAAATTCTAACAAAAGGAACAGCCATGCTGAATTGTTGGCTCTCTGTCCTCATGGACATCAAATGAACATTTTCCTATGGAGTTATGAGTCATGTTCATCATGTTAAGCAAGAATGCTGTGCATAAGGCTTTAATAACACCATGAGTTTAAGTACAAACACATTTTTTTGAGAAAGAAGCTTTCATTAGGACAGATGCCATTATTAGCTGTCATCTTACGGACATTTTGAAATTCCATATCTCGGAACTCCTAATTAAAGTGCAAGAAAAGTGTTTTTGAGAACTCTCAAAACCTCACTCAATCCTCATATAAACTGGCATTCATAATGATGCTGACTTTTTAATCTCTCACTCCTAGACTAGCCTTGGAAGAAAAATTTGAAATAGAATTGGATCATGTGGGTAGCCAAAATCAAACATTTGAATTTTCTTGTATTTTAAATCTAAACCCCATAGCCTGTTAATAGGAGACAAAGTTAGAGAATAATTACATTTAAACGCAGCTATGTACAAGTAAGGTGTCATGTCTAAGCTACATGTATCAGCAATTGAGAGAAACATGCCCTTTGAGAGCACTGCTTGTTCCATTCTATGGTTAGGGCTAAACTCTGTGATGTGAATCTGCCTCCAGAGGAATCTCACTTCAATCACTGCCAACTGCAAGCACCCAGATGACAAGCTTGGATTAGAACACACACACACACATTTGCATGTCTATATATTTATACATTTATATATTTCTGTGGTTATATTTAAAATTATATATCTATTTTCTCAGGATTTTAACAATACCTAAAACCAAAGAAAAAGGTTCTGCATTAAATTTCACTTAATTGTGTCAGAAATAGCATCCTGTTGAGCTCTGCTTTTCTCTCATTTTATTATGTTGAAGAGCAGAACTGTGTTCCTCTCATGTTGACACCTGTTGTCACATCTGAATGACAGCCCTCAACACCTTAGCCTTCCCATCCAAAAAGAGCAGGGGATGACACCTGCTTTCCTTCCAGCAGGTTCTCAGGTGTAGGGATGGGAAGTGCTTTGCCCAGTCATCTCTCTGTGCATCTTACATTTTTTTTCACTGCAACGGGGAGATACCTTAATTGTGAAAGATTAAATAAAATGGCAAACTGCTTTTCAAAAACCCTCTCTATTCATTAAAAAGAGGCAGAAATTGTAAATGGCTTTAAAATGGCTGAGTAATAGTTTCCTCCCTAATGACTACATAAGGGTATTATGGTATTTGTCAACATCTGACTAAAAATTCCAGACTTTTCCTTGCAGTGAGCTGAATTGTCCTTAACTGCATTAGTTTTAAGTGGAATGCATGAATACATAACTGTTTAAAACTTTGTACAAAGGCTCTGCATCCTCACATCTGTAGCCAAGTACTGGATTTTTTTTTCCCAGAGCAAAAAGGACTCCTATATAACAAACAGTGGACAGACACCACTTGTTTAAAAGAAAATAATAAATATGTTCTAGATGGTAGACGAGGCACAGGCCTTTCTTCCTAGCACATAACTAGGAAAAAAAACGTAATCTGCCTGCAGATGTGACTGCACATTTGGTCCTCACTAGTCCCAAAGGAGTAGACTTTTCAGGGTTGGCTGCAAGCTCCATCCCCATCCTGAGCAAGGAAGTTACTGAGAAGAGCAATATGTGGGAGAACTGGCTCTCTCCTCTGTGTCTTTCAAATTCAGTAAACTCTGTGCAGACTTGACCACAGATACTTTGAGAAACTCTGGACTCCAGAGTTGGAAGGCTGCAATTTATCCATGCTCTGGAAAACACAAATGTTGTGTTGGAAAACAAGAAGAGCAAAGGATGAACTTCAGGCATCTTCATGTGAGTGCTGGGTCACTGGGGAACAAATGAGGAAAAAAAACCCAGCAATCAGCTTTCTACCCTGTTTGTTGCATCTCATCACACACAAATAAAATGCAGGATACAAGTCCAAGGGTAAAATTGCCCAGTGAAGGACACATGAAACAGATATAACTGTGATGCAAACCAGCTGTACCACCAGCAGTACTCCCAGAGAGCTACCAGGTGCACAGAGGCTGTTTCTCCTTTGCCTGATTTTGTCCTTGCCTCCTCCCTGATTAGCCACCTTCACAAGCCAGTGCCTGAAGGAAAGGGACCACTAGTACAAGTCCTCCTGCTGTCAAGGTGATGCACGAGGGTAGTTGTAGGAAGAAGAAACTTGTTCCTTTCTGGTCCCTACTGAAGGAATTGGAACAGGAAGGAAATTCTGATGATTTTCACTAGATCGTGCTTCCTCCAGCACAGAGTCGCCAACTCCATTGTCTGCATACCTCAGGTTCTGTAAGGCCTCACTCACATCCCTCTCTTAACAGAAATCCAGTCATTTGCCCCAGTTTTCTGGAATCCTCTGAGCTATTAGCTTCTACTTGGTAGCTAATTTGAAGACAAACCATAAGCAAAGTCACCAACAACTTTGGTGTAAAGCTGCTCCATGCATCTAGTTTTTATAAGAGGGTCTGGATCAGGTTTCTTCCCCTTGCCTGGATCCCAACCCTGTTGCTGCCCGCACTATGCATCTGCTGCAGGGGAAGCTGTGCAGATGCTTTGTGTTGCAAATCAAGGGAACATGTCTCCTGCTTCTCACAAGAGAAGGTTTTTTTTAAAATGTGCTATGGGAAGTATTTGAATGCAGACAACACTGAGGCCTTTTAGAGAGCTGCTTACAGAGCAGATTCCTCATTCTCTGTCTAATCATTTCTATTTCATGGCTGACTGATTTGTCCCCAGTTTCCATGCTATTGTGCCTCATAGTCAAGTAGCAAGAAATGCATAAAATACTGGGTAAAAAGCAGAGGGTCCTGAAACTAGAAAAATGTAACCGCTCAAAACAAAATTAAGCTCAGCCTGAACCATACTTCTGGCTTTACAGCACTCCTGAACATTTTTTTTTCTGATTTCCAGTACCTGACTAAGACTGGGAACTCATTCTGTTATACAAGTATATCTTTTATACTCTGCCTGGATGACTTACAGCTGAAGTTCAAAAGGCAGATGCATGACTGAAGGGGACCACAGACCGGTGGCTAAGACAGGAACAGAATCTGTGTAACTTCACCCCAACCCAAGCCTGTCCCCTAGGTATTGGGTCTGAATTTTATCGCTACATCTGACAGATGAATCTGAACACAGTGTCCAAATAAGCGCAAATTGTGGCAAAATTCTTCCCTCTACTCTTCAGGTTGGACCTATCTGTGATACACTTACAAAAAGTAAAGTTATTCTTATTTATCCTCATAACAGAAAAGATTGCTTTACAATGCCATTTTTTACAAAAACTGCTGTTTTTATGATGCAAAATGGATCCTGTCTGGTTAACATCAAATTCATTTTGGTATATTGCCGTGTCTTGATGTGACTACGTTCCCTACCAGGAGCTCACTTGTTGACACAGAGGCAATACTGGTATTCTGGCTGTTTGCTGTTTTTCAATGAATGTGTTGGTCCACAGTTGTTTCAATAGGACTAACTGAAAAGCTAGCTTTTCCCATTCCTATAATTCTTATTTTCCAAGTTTTTTTTAGAAGACTGAATGTAACAAACTTCCTTAATCCTTGCCCCTGTGGGAGACAGAGAGGGCAGGATGGGCTTTGTATGCTTCAGTTTAAGTTCAGTAGGGTTTTTTGCTGTCAGTGGTCTCCCTATTTTCCCAGCAGGATCTTTCTTTCATGAGTTAAGTTTGTGGACACCAGGATTCTGACTTGCCTGGGGGCTATGACTCATCCTCAGAAGGTTTGGTTGCTTTGGGGACTTCTGTTGGTGTATGAAATAAACCATGATGCAGTCTCCTTCATCAGCTCTTTCATTCCCTGTCTACTCAGCTGCTCCTTCATGGTTAGAAGAAAAAAGAACTGCTCTCTTCCTTTTAAAATCACCCATTTTAGTGGAAGTTTTGTACCAAGATGAATTTTTCTAAACAAGTAACAACTTCATGCCTTTTCTTTCTATACAGCAAAGCTGACAATGGCTCCTTAAAGGTATAGACTGCTTTGAAGAGTAATTCTTAGCATTGATCCAGCATGATGGTTAGTCGTATCCAGCACCTTCAAATTGTGTTGAAGGCTGGAATTTGAGGTTACTGGGGACCTTGCTAAACTGTCTGCACATAGCATGAATAATTTTACAGATACACATTCAGAAACCAGAGTATAGGTTCTTGATTCTCTAGAAACAATACAATATTTCTCTTTATAAATAACGGGTCTTCATGACTAAGAAACATGGCGAACTGCACACACTCTGACACTGCTGGACACTAAACAACCCAGTTAGTGGCTTAGTCATCCACTACGACTGGGCCTGACAAGTCCAGATGACAGCATCCTCAATTTTCACATGCATAGTGTAAAGTTTGTCTGCTAAGAGGAAAATTAAGCTCTGATTTTTCTGACCAAAGTGACTTCAAGCAAAAGTCTCCATCGACCCTGACCTGTGAAGACAGTCAAACTGATTTATAAACCCAAACAAAAAAAATCTAGACAAGGACACAGATTTTGCTTAGCCTTCTTCCCTTTATCAGCTTTTGAAGGACACAAATCCAAACGACCACCAGGACCTCTGATTTTGCACCCACCAGGCTTAGGGAAAGCGATCCGGTTTGTGCCATCTCCCTGCCCTGCCTCTGTGCGTGCTCCGGGGAAGGAAAACCCGTCCGACGATGTTACACAAGGTCACATAACTCATCCCCCTGCTCCCTCGGCCCCGGGCGGGACGTCCTGGCTG
>NW_021940682.1:42610610-42625256 GCF_001715985.3 Manacus vitellinus | reverse complement strand
GCAATTCAACAGAGAAATGACCTTGGAAAAGCCACTGGCTAAGATGGATGTAGGCTCCACAGATGTAAATAACTGCACCTGTTGAAAATGCAGTCCACATAGACATGTATTGCTTATAGGGTCATCAGCTAGCAGTCAACTTTCTTTAGGAGTTTATATTGCTCATAAACTTTAGGACAAATGCTTTGGATGGAAGTTTTCCAACTTTCCAAGTTAGTCGTAACTTTTAAAAGTAACTTTCTAACTGATGCAATAATTTACTTAAACCATCATTAAAATATCTTCATCTGTCCACACATTGGAGTGTGTATATGGAGTCAAATGAGTGTATTGAAGGACATACCCATCTGAAAAAAACCACAAGACAGTTATTTGTTCTCATACCTAGGAAAGTTTTTCAATTAGTCCCTGTCCTGCACATAAATCAGAACATTCTGATTCATCATTCAGTATTGCAGTGTATTTCAAGGATGATTGAAAAAGAGAGATACTTGTTAATTTGAAATGATGAATTGGTTCTGGAATTGTTTCTGCAGAACCACAGCCCCCTTTAAAAGACATTTCTGAATCATATAACACCACTGCAGCTAGAAGAATATCAGAAGCTAGTGGAATTTATAAGTTTTATGAGATGAATTCTGGAATAGGCTGCATACAAAGTGAAATGACCCATCACATCTGATGAAACTTAGCGGTGTTTTCTTGAGCTGAAGAAATATCAAGGAGACAGCCTACAGAGAAAATGACATGGATACCACCAAGCTGTAAGCGTGAGCAAGTTACACCTTCAGAGGTGGAGAGGGATGGAGCCATGGCCCATTGCCTCTAGCACGGCTGTATGAGAAATGCACACAAACTTAGCAGCCAGAGACTTAGCGTGGGTGCACACAGGAGTTCTACAAGGAGTTCCTATTACATTCAAAATAAGAGTATAACTCAGGGGGAAAGGGCCTGGTAAGAGCCTGCAGGGAACTTCTGAAAGTGCAAAGGCTCTTGTTCCCTTCTCGGTTCCTATGAATGGATTATCCAGGGGTGTCCTAAAATTGCCAGAGATTGTAGACACCCAACCTGGCCTTGGAAATGACACCCAAATAGTCTTCTCATGGAGCTTTGCTGTGTCTTTTAGTAGCCCAGGTCAGTTGCTGAACACTGACCACCTCACTGCCTTTCTTCTTTCTCCATCACACTAGCCTTAGGCATTTCATATCTAATTTTAAAAAGTTTTTATTGCTCCCAAGTCTTGCTTTAACTGAACTTTCAAACCTTGAGATTACCTCAATTGAGAACTTGCTCTATACCTGGAGCAATTTGTGTGCGAGTTATGATCTGGTTTTTTTTTCTGTTTTGAGAAGAGGAAAGGTTTTAGTATGGGTAGTAAACATGTCTTCCAAAAAGCCAGTGCAAAAAAAAAAAGGTTGGAAAAAATTCGTGGTGTCAGAAAATGAGTCACAAAAAACTGAACTGAATGTGGATGACTGCTCACTGCGTGTCTTTGTCTGGTATCAAACACTCCTTCTTCCTCCATCCTCAACTCCCCTTTTTTTTAAAGCTTGTGTAATTATTCCAGTTATGGTATTAGCAATACTCCTGATATATTCCACTGTCAGCAAGATCAAAATCAGTCCTGGGAAACTGTTTTCTTTATGTATAGTTTCAACAGCAACAAGGCTGCAGATAACAGAGGCTGTACGTTAGCAGCCTGCCTTATGCAGAGCAATTACAAACCTGAGGCTTAGGAGCGGAAGATCGTTGCTTTTTTGCGTATCTTCTGTTCAACTGCCTGATCACAGAATTTTATGTGCATTTTTTTATGTTTTGCTGGATGAAAGCCTTAGCTGCCAGAACTGTTGGCATCGAACTTTTCTGAGCCATCCTACTGTCCTCACCCTGCTGCCTGGTAACAAGCCCTAGCATGGGTTTAACATGCAGGCCAATGTATTCCTCATTCCAGTATTTATAGACTTGTAGTCCTGGAGAACTCACAATGGTCACCCTGTCCCCACTCTCTGCAGAATTTCTGTATTTTAAATTGTGAGTCCCTGGATCAGAACTTTTCCTTGGAGATAGGTGTCCCTTGCCCCTAATATACAGGTCTGCACTTTCATGTATGCATTTGTTATTTGGCCTATTTGTTTCTGGCATCAAAGGAATAGTTTTCCCAGGAGAGATGGGTAGCTCCTCTTGCATTCCTTCCTTCTCGCAACCTCTAGCTAGGAGTGATTTCATTTTATGTGGACGTGCTGCTGCCATAAAACATTTCACAATAGCCTAAGGGCTAGAAGAAGTAAACCAACACTGCAGAAACCTGAAATCAATTTTGCCTGAGATGTGCCAATGCATATGGACTCACTCCTGGGAAAGTATATTCCGGGAAGTACCTTATTATGCTGATGTGCAGTAAGCGTATTTTAAGGAGTCTAAGGCAGTCTCTTCCCTTCTTTTGGGATTCTGACTGGGCTTAGATGTAAGATGCCAAGTTGCTCAAATAAGGGCAGTTCTGGGCATGACAAAAATAAAACTGTAGGTACTAAGAGGGGTTATGCGAAAGGGAGGTGCCTTCTGAGTTCAGACATGTTCCTGTTTGGGTGGCAGCTGAGCAGGGATTACAATTTTGGATTGAAATGCCTGGCTTTCTCTCACGTCAATCCTGTTGTTGTAGGTGTGTACATATTTTATTAGAGCTAGTCCTTGAAGGTCTTGATCAAGATACCTTGTAACTGCCTTGGCTGCAGAGGCAAAGATTGGAAGCTTTAGTTCTGTCAGACCTTGTGCAAATCAAGTCACTCTGTTCTCAGCACTTTTCAGTATCTAATTCCTTACTACTGAGCTGGACCATGAACACTGGTCTATGTCAACACTGTTCTGAACCATTCTGTTGGTTCTACCTTATTATTAAGTGTTCAGGTGTTTTATAGAAAAATCAGACTAGCGAGAACTAGTCTCATTAATGGGACTTGAATACCAACTCCTTAAGGCTTATGTATTGTCACCAAGCTTCGTTACCTAAGAATTTCATAGTCAACACTATCTGATAGTTGTAGCATTGTGTTAGCTCTGATAGGGTAAAGTAAAGCAAGATGAGGTAGGTACATGGCGTAAAAAAGCCACTCTTATTGAACTGAGGCAGCTGGAAAAGTAGACAAGCTTTCCTTGAGGTTTGAAATAAAAGTGTGAATCTCTACATTTTATTCAATTTAAGTGCCTAAAGTAGGATTTGATTCAGTGCTATGTGAAGGGGTCCTTCTTTCTCCCACTTGCAGCTGGAGGGGGAACCCGGGCAACAGACAGAACATCTAACACAGGTGACACTCACCCTTGGCCTCAAGTTGTGAGAGAGGCATGTAGAAAAGAACCTGCCTTGCTACTTACATGAAGCTCTAGTTGCTTCCATCAGTCCTTCCAACTTCTGCATCAAATACAACTATTAATGTAGCAAAGAAGTGAAGCCAAGCCCAACATTTTGGATTAATCAATGCAGAGTGTCTTCTCTGGACGATGATTCAGAGCAGAAACGTATCTTAGATCCTCTGAATTGCCTCTCAGAAGACATTTTCTTTTTGTTGCAATAAGCTTAGGAAGATTAGTATCACCAGGCTAAAATTAGCCTTTATTAATTCACCTTTAATTGGTAAATCCCTGCATGAAGAAAGCACCTTTATTTTTAATGCATAACTGCTGGTTCAGCATACCCACTGGAGGCCTTTAACTGTAATTTTTATGAGCACAGACAGACAACAAACAAGACTGGTAAAATGTCTGGTGTTTGACCCTGTTCCATTTGCATTTTTATTTAAAAAACCCCAAAGACATGTATTTTTCCACGTCTTTTTAAAAGAGAGTTAATAACTACAATAGTTTTATCTCTGCAGGTGGGGGAATGATCACACCCTGTAAAAATAAGGGACTTACCATTCTTTGGCTTCCACTAAATACGAATGTGTGGTCTGAGGTCCCAGAGCTGCAGGGATGTTCTGAACTTTTTAGGCAGTGAATGCCTAAGTGAACTTTTTGGATAGGTGGGAACAGGCTCTTCATTTACTAATACATTAAAGTTTCTGTTAAGAATTTATTTCAATTTATATGGTGAACAAGTAGGGTGGGGAAACATAAGGTACAAGTATAAATGCTCCAGAGTCAGATTTGGAGGATTTTAGGAAACAGCTCTTGTAAGGAAGCAGGTTAAACTTCTTTGCGAATTAAAAGAAAAAAGCCCATAAACACAAATCCAGGGTTAGTTCTGTATGTTAGTTGTGATTTTCATGAAAAACAAAATGCTGAAATATTTTGCATGTCAGAACTGAGTCTCCAGCTCATGATTGTAGATCTAAGGTCTGCAATAACAAGAGACAGGCTGGATTTGGAATGTCTTATTATTTATAATAGCTCTACCACGATGACGTAAAGTCTACTCTTGTTAAGAGTTATATTTTCTACATTCCATAGAGAAGATGCATCAAAGTAGATGACCCGAATCAGGTGTAAATTTTCCTACATTTGTCGCAGACAATGAGACCAAGTTTCTGGACTCCCTTCTTGTCTAAATTCTCATTTGTAAGTTTCTATTAAGAGATCAGCTGGGACGGTTTGTCCACATTTCAAAAAATTTGGAGATGAACATAAGGAACCTACTCCTACATCGAAGTGCACAGTTCAGTGCCAGTGCCAATACAGTCCCTGTTGTCCAACAGTGCTGTAAACTATTCACAGTATCAACTGTGCCAGACCTTCAGGATATCTGTCAGAATTGTCAAATCCACAAAATCCTGAGAATACTTGCCAGCCAGAGTTGCCCGGGGCAGATTCACACCTAAGTATTGGAGAGTCTGTATATATTCATGCTTCCTTCCACTCCTTTTATAGATAAATTAAATGTAATGGTCAAGCATCTAATATTTCACCCAAAGTCTAACAGTGCATTTTGTATTTTCTTATAGTAAAAGCACATCTGTTCCAGAGAAAGATACAGCTATAAAGTTTATAAGAAACTAACAGCTTTAATTATTTAATTACAAGTTTGCTTGAGTCTTGTAGCAGCTAGAGAAATGGTGAACAGGACTAATTAATGACAAGCCTAAATCAAAATAAGAACTAACCAAAGCCATTCTATTTAACTGTCTCAGGTAGCTAGAGCCAAATGACTTCAGTAACATATTTAAGAATGCATATATCCAAGAGTACAAAACAGAAAATAATACATTTTTCTCTGGGGAATGGTCTCATTCTCAAAATTTCATATCTGGACTTTAGGCTTTTATAGGACTCCTTTTAGACATAAGAACTAGTACTGATAGATTTATTTTCTTTTAAATGAATTCATCAAGGGGACATTTTTCAGTGGAAAATATCTTTGTAAAAATCCTTGGACACTGTAAAAGAAAATAACTCTCAAAAGAGTTCAAGTCTAGCCTGGCCAATTTTTATTTTCAAAACAGTTATTTCCATTTTTAACAAGCTAACTTCTTGATGAATAAAAAAAAACAAGGGAAGTTTCCATGGGCACTAATCATTAAGATCCAGTTTTTGAAAGCCATATGAATCCCTCTACAAATGTCATAAATGCTAAAAATACTTTTAATATACAAAGATTTTCTTAATGTATGAAGAATATGCAGTGTCAGCTAGCTTCAATAGGCCAATAAGCAAGAAAAGGACAATTCTGTAGCTCATCTGTAAAAAAAGCATGTGCCTGTAAAAAGAATTAAGCATTTTTTTGAAAGTTGCCAAAATTCTGCAGAGACCTGCTTCAGAGAAAGCAATCGTTCTGTATGGGCTTAATCACACACAGAGATACGTAATTTTCTCCTATAAACATGTTAAATGCAGTTGATAATAGTGAAATTGTATTCATGCTCATCCATTTTTTTACCTCTCACATATTTTGGAAGAACTGCATAGTACTCTATGCTGTTTGGCATTTAAAGAGTTTTTTTTAAAGCTGATAAATCTGAAAAAAAAGAAAGATCAACTCGAAAAGGGAAACCGTTGATGTTTTATTTATATATCTTGTGTTTGATAAGAAATTTGAGACATCATTTTAGAAAATAGCATTCTAAATCATACAAACATTTTACAATTGCAACTTACCATCTGTATTTAAAGGAAACAGCAGCATAAGCCCATCAGAAGGCTAATGTAATTTTAAGGTACCTCTGCATACGTTCTGTTATTCTGATTTAAAATGTCATATTCTGCCTAGGTGCAGAAGAAAGAAAGGCTTTTTTGGGGGAGTTAGGCTTTGAAGTAGTAAATAAGCAACACAGAGAGTCAAGTCAATAGGATAGGAGAATTAGACAAGGCTACCAATTACATTCACTTGCCTTCTTTAAGAGCTTGCTACCTACTTAAAGTACTAACATAGTGTCTATCGCTTTAAATATCACAGTGTTCACACCAATAATATACAGAAATAGGCAGGGTTGTGTTTACTATACCCCATTTTAATAAAAACCATTTCTCATAAACAGATATTTCCAGCTCTTTTGCACAGTTGTGTATGAAAACACTTATAATTTTTGCTTTTACACGCAATCATTTATAATTAATATACTAGAATTGCACAAAATTTACTTAAGTTATCTAATTAAGTTAGTTTAATCTAAAGTTATTTTTTGCAGCATCTCACTCTTGCTGCTTAATAAGTTGGTTAGAATTCAAATACTAGAGAAATAATGCATCAAAGAAAACCAATCAAGTGTAATTTACAAAGGTACAAAATATACAGCAAAGTTAACCTCTCATTAAATAAAATATACAGATTAGCTGATGTTACAAATCATTAGCTAACACCTTATTTTAAATGATAAACTTCTAGGGAGCTTCCCTCTCACCTTCAATATAGGAGAATTACACAACAGTTCCTTTCCCTGTATGTTTATGCAATGAGTCACATTCACTTTAACTGCTGATAACAGAGGACTGTGTTTATCATTTTGCACAGTGAAGCCAAAAATGATCCCTGGTGGAACTGCAGTAAAGTCAATGTGAAACCCTAGAGATCAGTTTTGTCTAAGGTATGACAGCCTATTCATTGAAATATTTATAGTAATAATGCCAATCATTATCACTGTGGTGGCTGTTAAACCTCCATGAGAATTCTCCTGTAATCTAGCAATCAATGTACCATTAAAATAAAGTGTTGCCAATATACTCTGCAACCACTGTTGTTAAAACAGCAAGCTATGAAAACTGCCTACTTATTCTTAAATGGATCTCCCTGATAAAAAATGAGTTTTAATAAAAATATCATGTTCCCACTTAAACCAGCCATTGTAATTAACTCTTTGGAATGAAGGGTAAGTGCTTGTATGTTAGGTTAGCAAAGAAGTATAACACCAGCCCTGACTACTGCAGTGTCACATCCCTGATGTTTACTCTTGGTCCAGGCGTATATTAACCATGGCAAAGCATCGGCCTAGGCTCTGAAAGAACGGTACAGCAAAAACATCTGTCAGGCTCTTCCATACAGTTTGCACTGAAGGCAAGACCATGAGACAGGTTTTCACAAAAGGCACCACAATCCTGTAAAAGAGAAAATTAAAGATGTGAAGATTGGTGCTGCTACAGCAGGGGGAAATAAGGATAATGAAACACAAGTGTGACATCTTATGGCAAAGGAAGTGATTTTATAACTCAAAATATTTAAACAAGTTGATTTCACTCTCTTGCAGTCCTTCTCCATCAATTTTGTTTGCTTACAGCCTCATACCTGCACATGCAGAAGCACCATGATGCATGTGGTCCTCAGGCCAGAATAAATTGTGTGCAGTACAGGAGACACCAGCTTTCTTTTCATCGTCTCTCTGCTTCCTAGTCAGAAATTTTTTTACATGCCTTTTAGAATGATGATATTTTGCTGTTCTCTCGCTGCTGCTGGCAGGGCTGGTATACATGATATGCTATAGCCCTGCTGCCATCAGCTGTGGCTGAAGAGCAGACTCATCTCCTAAAGACTTACTTGCGCTCTGAATATCTGAATGTGGTTCTTTGGGGCTAGACAGAAACACCATGTTCCCCACTTTGATTGACTGAAAACTGCTCTTTACAATCTGTTCTTGCTCTGCTGCCTCTTCTGGTGTTTCTCCTATCTGTCTCTCTCCCCCCCCCACAAATACACAGGAACACATGCACATCACCATTGGTGTCTCAATCCTGCCAACCTAACATCCCTGTTACAAGTTGCTACAATAAAACAGAAAAGGAAAGCAATATCCAGTTACATCAGATTACTACAGTACAGAGACATGCCACACTGCAGAAAAATGGGCTGATCCTGTAAATTTTTTCATTTGTGGGTGAGAAATTAACATAGAATGAGGTCAAAATGCCTCGTCAGGGGAAAAGATCATCGTATTTACTCAGGGTGCATACCTGAAAGTATTGTGCTTTCATCTCCTGAGCACTGGTAAGCAACTGGTAAGCAACACTCCATATGGGCCAATTCCAAAGCAATGTCTTTAGTGGTGCCTTTAGCCAAGCACACTAACAAAGCAGGTGAGCCTGAATTGCACCTATGGGCAGCTCACGAGGGCCAGTGGGTACATGATAACTGACCACATTATTTTAAGTTATTCTCCTTTCTTAATTATTTACCAGCCTAAACCCCTGGTCATTTCACTAAGTTGGATGTTCTTACTTTGGTGGAGAAAAATTAAATGTATAAATAACTTATGTAATACTGAAGTGTACTAGAGCAAAGTTTTAAAAGAATCTCTGTGCCATATAGAAGACATTTATTTCCTAAATTAGGTAAAAGAAGCTATAGATTCTTTTGATAAAGATAATAAATTCTGTTCTAGTTTGTCGTTGCATTCAAAATTTAAATTCTCAATCTTGCATCAACATAATTCTGCTGCATAACTCTCAATTACTTTGGTGGGAATGACAGAAAATATTTAATTTACTATTTCATCATAGGTCTGAAAAAATAAAAAAAAAGTACTGTGCATTTACATTGTGTGCCTCTCAGAATAACAGTGTAGAAAAAAACCCCTGACCCATTCAAAAATGTTGAAGGTTAGAAATGCACAGAGTCAAAATTAATTACTTTCACTGTTTATCTAACTGGATTCTCAGCTTTTGTCACACAATACAAGCCATATACTAGTATGTCCATGCTGCAGTCTAAGCTAGCCCAGATGGATTTAAATGAGAATAGTTTTTCTAAAACCTTCTCTTTTGTCTCTGCTGAAACAGCTAGTAATATACACCCCATATAGAACTGTGGGTGTTACTGGAATAATGTGTCTCTAGTTTTCAACCGAACACTGTAAACTATGTGCTTTATAACCACCTATAATACCACTGCATATAGAATCGATGATTTCTAGAGAATAAAATCAGGCCTTCACCTGTTGGAATACAGCTGATAAACATCAGTAATGCAAAGGAAAAAAATAATTGGTATTTCTCCAAGCAACACAGGGAAAATGCCAGAAATGGCTACTCAGCTTGTGTTGACTTCAACTCTTTTCCATTTCAGTTATGTCATTGTCCTTTGCTGTCATCTAAAATTAATTTGGCATGACTTTTTTTTAAAAATCTAACTGAACTGGAGAGAAGCAGAGAAGCTGACATTTCTACTGGACCCTCTGTTGACAGGATTACACAAAATACAAACTAAACAGACACCACACTATGCAGAGGTTTCATAGAAAGATGTAGAAGGCTGGAAATGCAGTGATCATACTACTTGCAACTGCTGTAGGGCTCATTCACACAGTATCAGAACTCAACCTATATTGATAATTTTAAATAAAACAAACATTAAAATGTTTTGGTAATGCTTTATAATCTTTTAGCACTTGCTATCCAATTTTATGGTAAACACATGCAAAAACCAATGTAGGCTAATTCCACAGGGACGATATATGAGACATAATAGCAACCAAAGCTAATTAATGTAAATAACTTTCAATTTTAAAATAAAAGTCAATCTACTTAGACAACAATTACTCAAACACCTTTACTCAGAGAAGAAAATCCTTTGCAGCCAAGAGAGCCGTAAAAGGTATTTTCTAGCTTTTAAAATATGAGTGTGTGTACATATGTATTCACATGTATGTAAGTCCACATCCTGTTCTGCATGGGACAGGTTATTCTATGGTGCAGTATTTCCAAATCATCAGAGGGTGCAATGTGTCTTCTGTGGAGTGACCAGGCACACTCAAAAAATAAATAACCAAATGCCATCAGAAACCATGTATTTGTTTTGTGACCTGACAAATATAACATACACATTCTTTACTCACAACGCTGTGGGTTTACTCCAGTCTGCACTTCTATTCACAGATGTGGTAACTGCTTGCTTGAATAATGTCTAACAGTGAAATTAAAGGTAGCATATCCCAAGGATATCAACACTGATGCCAAATACTGGTACTACTAGTGTTACCATGTAGTACAGCCCTGGGAAGAAAGTGAAAGCTCTGTTGAATT
This sequence comes from Manacus vitellinus, assembly GCF_001715985.3. Taxonomy (NCBI): domain Eukaryota; kingdom Metazoa; phylum Chordata; class Aves; order Passeriformes; family Pipridae; genus Manacus; species Manacus vitellinus. The sequence continues at coordinate 42,614,822 of NW_021940682.1, read as the reverse complement.
TGTCATCTAAGCTGAAGACAGCTACCTATATGACCTCTCATTGAATTTTGCTATGTATGTATTTATTATAAAACACCCATCCTTTCACTAAGTAGAATGAATTGTATCTTTTGGGAACCGTTGAACTGAAAAAAGCAAATTACCCCATTTTTTTCCATCCTATCCCATTTTGTCTTCATTCTGTTCAAGGCATGACATTTACAAAATCATACTTTCTCACTTTTACTCACATTTCTTTTTTTTCCTCCTAATTCCTGAGCGAATGTTGTCAAGAACCAAACACCTCTTGGAAATGGCAGAGCACAGTTTAACTCCCACTAATAAGGAAAATCAACTTGTCAAATACTTGGGCAATGAGGTTGGAGTAGTCACGCACTGTTAGTTCAGATTCCTGCTTCAAAGTGAACAGCCACATCTTCTCTTGTAATGTTTTTCAAAATGGAACCTCAGACATGTCTTAATGCTGTTTTTCAGATCCCACATGTTTCTGTGCTTAAACTACCTAATTACAAGTATGCACACATACTACATCATGATTTTGAATTAGAAGTCTTGTATGGCTCTACAATACAAGCAAGCATTGCGAAAAGATGGCTATCACCTAGAATTGTACAGTTTCTTGTGTCCCATTAACCCTTGGGAAGAGTGAGGCAACAGATAACCACCAAAGTCTTTCACAACTCCTATGCAGTATATGAAGTGCATTATAACCAAACATTATCTATTCCAGGACCTGGGTACACCGGAAAAGATAAAATTAGTATAAAGGAGGCAAGAGAACATCCACCTACTTCTTCTTCACAAACCAAGGGATATGTATTGGACATCAAAGAAGAGGCATCAAGGCAACACCACCACGTCATAAGGTGCAACACCACCAGGTCTTCATGGTATAGCTGCACTATAATTTATTTTGATTTCAGGCAGTCAGTAGGGAGATGGTTTTAGAGTTGAGTATGATAGTAGTAAGTTAAGTAAAGGAAGTTGTGGCATAAAAAAAAGGTAAGAAATTATGCATGTCCATATGTGCTTCTCTGCATGGGAGTCCCTGGCTATATCAGCACTGTGAATGGAAGCTCAAGCCAAGATGGTAAGAGTATAAAGCTGTGTGAGTCCTTGTGGTTTACATCCCAGACTCAAGCTATGGATCCTCAAATGAACCACCGATTACTAGTGTCAATATGCAACATACCCAAAAACTATTCAGGTAAGACTACAAAAAAGCATATATGAAATCCAAGTTTTAATTTCCAAGAGGTGGCAAGTATGTGGCTTGGAACAAGAATCAGCCACTGATCTATAATAAATATAATGGGTTTGCATGTGCTGCCTGAAAAACCAGAAGTGTCCTGCTCATGTTCAAAACCCAATAACCTTAACAGCTGCAATCTAAGGACATATTTAAAAGCTTGCTAATTTTCACAGAAAGGTGTTAAAGCTCAGTCCGGAAATTTCTGCCATGTATAGTCTGGGGTGAGAATGACAGTCATCTGCAAAGGAAAATTGAAGCAGACTTCCTTGAACTGGCTTATATATAGATCACCAACCTGCTAGCTGGCCCAGTTTCAGCCCATAAGTATCTTTTACCAGGTAGTGTAAAAGCAGATTCTGGCTCAAGAAGCAAGTTTGAGAACAGGAACAGAAAAAATTAAAGTATTATTACGTATTTCTTACTCAGCTTCCTTTTTGCTCTTCAGGAAGACTCACATATTTGCTTCCTTCTACAGCAATCATTTTTCTGGTGAAAGACAACATTTACCATCAGGTATGAGGGGGGCAACTTGCAAGGTGTTCTTGAGCATGAGAAATGTTGAGTCAGACTTCTGTGGATTTTATCATGCAACTGCAACATGTGTGACAATCAACAGAGCTTTGTACTTGAGTACTTCCAAAAGTTGTTGAAACACTTTTGAATTTAGCCTCAGGAAAGGCTCCCTTATGCGATATCATCATCATCTCACTGGTTTGGATGATGAATGTGAGGCACAGAGACTGTGAGTGGCAGCCTTCTGGGAGGGTGTGCCCAGGGTTTTCCCATGACATTTAAACAGCTGAAGACAGAGTTATAATGGAATTCCCTTCCTTTCACCCACAAAACAAGAAGTTACTTTTTTTTCAGACCTGATGGGGCTACAAGGGAGCCAATACCATGTGTTTAGGGCCTCTGTACCTGCACTACTCCTGCACTACCCTCTTAAATGCAGAAATGTTGAACTTCTTACTCCCATGAAATCTGGAACACTAATGAGAGCAGAGAAGCCAACTTATTTTCGGTGTGTTCCACTTCTGTGTTGAAACAAATCCAGCTTGGGTTTGTGGGAAGATGAGACTATTGGCTTTGGATGGTAGCACTGGATGGGGCTCAAGAAGGTGTAGATAGTACTACTGAATTACACGATCCTTTCACACCCATCCCAGGTGCAAGGAAGATCAAAGGGAGAGATCCCTTCTGTAGTGACAACAAATGCAGGGAAAGAAAATAAGTTGCTGAGGAAGCAAGGGTGTTCACAGAAAGTCAGGGGAAACTTTTCAAATTAAGTGCCACATTCAGACAGTCCTATTTCAGATGTACTGAGAACTCACAGTTCCTGAGACAGTCACTAGGGACTACTTGCATAAATAGAAACTGACCTCTCAGTCCTGGATCAGTGAAACTCATGTCTATGTATCCAGTCTGTGAAACCCAGATACAAGATCATTGTGAAGCACAATAAAGTACTACAGTTTTTACAAATTTGACACTGATGAATTTTTCCATAGATGTCCCACTACTGGAAACATATATACTCACTGTACCCTTAAGCAGTCACACTGTACACTATGGCACAGTGACAGCTGACAGACCTAAAAATCTGGGCACACTATGCACTGTTTGTTCATAACAATTTGGGAACCAGAGGTGTAACAGGTGGGCAGCTCTAAACTGCATTACAGCTCCTTTGGGTATTATGCAAATACTATGCTCCAAAATTCAAGTTAATCGGTTTACAAAGAGGGTAATGATGATGTCATCAAGCCAAACTTCCATTCCACTTTCATAAACTGAAATCTGCATCCACAAGATTGACACTATGGTTCAGATAATCAATGTATTTGTAGTGCTTTGAGTTTGCTTCCAGTCACTGTATTGTATTTTGCTTTCCTTAACAACTTCTTCATGATTCCAGTGTTACCCAAGTCAAATGAGACTTTGCCCCAAACTCATGTATATGCAATCATCCCTTCCTCTGCAGCCTGCTGGATTCTCAGTTCTTTCCCCAGTCTCATTCTTTTCCCTGCCTTTCTGCCTTCTCCACAGTCATCTCCCTTCGTGGTCTCTAGGTACTCTTCCCTAATATTTTGCCAGTGTATTATATTTAAAGTACATCAGGTTGCTGTGACTTGGAGGGCCACTGTATTTGTCTGTGAACTTGGGCCATGGCCAGAAGCAGCTTTTCTGATCTCAGCAGGGTTTTCTGCTTAGGTGGAAGGGCTTTGGGGCACTGCATCTAGAGATGGCCATGTACCAGATGCAAGACAGTGACAGTACATTTTGTGGCACTAACAAAGAGCGGACTGGGCCCTCAAAAGCTTTCTTCAGTCTGTGAGGAAAAAAATGAAAGAGGTAACTGTACTAAAGAGATGTCAGGTGTTAGTAATACTTCTACCTTTTCATTTAAAATAAACCTTTGAATAAATTAGGTACTTCAGTTTTTAAAAAACCGCAGTCATTACTATTACTCCAGAAGCCAGCCAAGGCTGGAATGCATAGCTGTAGGTGCCATCCAAATGGCAATATGAGCTGTCTGCCCCAAGGAGCTTACATAGTCATGACGGACTGCTGGTAAAAGCAAGGCAGGGAACTGAATCACAGCGAAAACACTGTTTTCTTTTCTCTCCCTTCAAAAATAAAGCAGCTGATTGACTACCGGTTGTAAAGACGGAGATGGCTGGCTGGGCAGTAACGCATGCTACAGGCGGAGAGCTCTGCGGAGCTGTCGGCAGACACAACACGGGCTTACCAGATGTGCAGGCAGCTGAGTGCCGCGAAGATGATCCCCACGACCAGGGCCAGGGGTATGGCAAGGACCAGCGTCAGGAGTTTGTAGATCACGTACTTGCTGAGCTCAAACAGAGCGTGGCTGCAGATCCAGACTCTGTCGAAGGAGTGGGTGAGCTCGGGCTCCGCGATCACATCCTCGAACCCCAGCTGGAACGAGAGGCGGCTTTGCC
>NW_021940682.1:42607609-42610012 GCF_001715985.3 Manacus vitellinus | reverse complement strand
GTGGCATCGCAACAACGGGCAGCGGGAACAAAAAGCCTAGGGGATTATGCATTGGGCCATGTTGGACCGTGTCTGCCGACCCTTTGCAGCTGTAGGGAAAACAGGGAAAGAGGAGGGGAAGGGAGGTGTCGCCACTGCCCACCGAGTTCCCATGTCCGGCCCCACCGGCCCGTCAACTCCAGCATGATTTACTTGACTCTTTCTCCCTAAACTGCATAATTTTTGCTGCAATAAAATACTGAATCTGCCATTACAAGCTATTTTCGTGACCTCTTTGGGTTTTAGCTTCAGTCCATACAAATTATTTCCTCTTGTTTTATTTGAGAACATGTTTTAAGCCTAAAAGTGGTCTATATGAGGTAAATTATTATAATGACTACTAAAAGTATCTGAAAATATTGATACGCAGTGTGAGCTTATGAGCTGCCAGAAGTTCATTCTTGCTGCATTCAATAACCACAATCACCGTCACTCTCAGAGAGAAATGATATTACTAACCAATAATCCAGGCTTGTTAAATTAAAAAGCAAGTTGCTAGGGGTAACTTTCTTTAGTTTTCACCACTGCATTAAATTAAGGATAGCTTTATGCTTTGAAAAGCTCACAGGAAAGTGATATAAAAATTACTTAAAGTTTGGGCAGGAAATCACCTATTACAATGCTCTGAACCACATTGCATTGTTTTTGACTTCTGCAGAAAAGCTTTGCATCTATGTCTTACTCATGTTGACACTTTTTTTCTCCCATGTTGATGAGTTTACTGATACTGATGTCACGTAAATGGTTAGGATCCAGCAAAGTAGCTGTGGCTCTTTAAGGCTAAAAGCCTGAAATACAAGTTTACAATAGGTTCAAAGGCAATCAAAGAAACAGCGTGATGACTCATATGCTTATGAGCTGCATTTCTACTCCCCTAATTCCTCTTTGCTCCATGAGTGAGAGGAATAAAAAGGCCAGCTGACAGAGTCAAGGTCCAGCCCCATCCTTCAGGGTGCTTCTGTCTAGGAACTATTATTTTTTAGCCTATAGATACAGGGGCTGAGTGCAGCTCAAAGGCACTCATCAGGCTTCTGGAGGCTACTTGGGTCAGGGACAGAAATTTGGTTTAGTGCCGCTGAAAACCAAGGTAGGAGCAACCAACAGAGGATCCCAAACTAGCCCCTTGGTTACACAAGTCAGACCATACTCCTTTATACCAACTGCTTCCTACCTCTCCCCTCACTAGAGGCAAGGATTGGGGTGCGAGTGCACAACCATGGAGCTCCTTTTGAACAGCTCTGCCCATTTCCCAACCACTTCTGCTGCATCTCAGTCTACCCAACCAGCTGGAGCAGCGACTCTGTAGCTCTGTTGCTCAGTTCCAACTTTGCTGACAGCTAGGGAGTGGTTCTTTTCGCAAGATCTCCCAAATCACCATCTGCCAGTGGAGAGTGGGCTTGCAGTACCAGCCGCCCTTATAAAAAGCAAATAGCACTCTCTTGTTCATGTCTACCTGCTTTTTGAAATGTTATTGTAATGACTAATAAATGTTGAGACAGCACCACGGAAAATGAAGTGTTTACCTTTGTAATTTCTGAGGATTTAAAATAAAGCAATGCAATTACTCCTGAAAGAATATTTTTCATGAAAAAAGCATATTTGTTTTATAAGGATATTCTTGTTTAAGCTTTGAGCATTGCTTTGATTATTGTAGTGCTTTATATACAGATAGAAACTGTCTTTCTTGACCACAGCAGGGATGTCAGTTATATGTCTTTTGGCAAAAGCTTTCATATTTTATATTTTGCGTTTGAGAAAACCTCTGCCTTTGCAACAAGACATAGACAATGGCCACTTGGGCCTCATCCATTCTATTTTGCTTGTCAGGATGAGTTCAGCTCTCAGGGTGTCCTTTTCCTGTTTTCTCTTTCCTTTCCCTTTAAAAAATATTTTTAATTTAATCTAAAAGTACCATATAAGATTATAATATAAATAGCACTTTATATTTTCAGAGATAAAGGACACCAATTTATTTCCATTGTAATTTTGTTGGGAGTTTTAACAGATGTGTACTTCAGATATGTTTTTCCCTTTTCAAGATCAGTATTGAAAATCTGAATGATTTCAGAGGAACTGTGAAAAGAGTCTTTTATTTTACCCTCATATATCTATGACATATCTGGGGAATTTTTGTTACTACCATTTCACAGATAGACAATATACTGGCATATAAAAAGTTCAGATGGGCTCTAAGTACTTATTTACATTAGGAGTGAGGTGTAAAAACAGTGGCTACAGCCCTCCCCTGGCCATGCAGCAGGGTGGAAGGGAAAGGCAGCTGCACAGCTGAGATTTCAACAAGTGAACCAGGCAGTGTTAGTGGACAAGTTGCAAACCCTTTCCCCAATTTTCCTTCTCATAAAT
>NW_021940682.1:42474852-42607599 GCF_001715985.3 Manacus vitellinus | reverse complement strand
TACAGCCCTCCCCTGGCCATGCAGCAGGATGGAAGGGAAAGGCAGCTGCACAGCTGAGATTTCACCAAGTGAACCAGGCAGTGTTAGTGGACAAGTTGCAAACCCTTTGCCCAATTTTCCTTCTCACAAATGTATGCCTGGATGGAAATCCACATGAAGGAAGCAGGTATAGAAAACTCAGAAATTTGTGTGGCATTCAGGGATATGTGAGATGTGTTAAAATGAAGCAAAACCTGAAGGATCTTGCAGATTAAATATATTGATTAGAATGTAGATTTTCTTGTGTACACAGTGGGCAGTTTAAATATTCAAATTTGACACATATAGAGAGGTTTTACCTGTAAACTCTAAAACATTGTATTGATATAGCCATATCTGTTCAAGAAAAAAATTGTTTCATAGACTACATGTTTGAAGAGTATGCGTAAGAAAACCTGATGGGAGACTTTTAGAAAAAAGTATGTGCATCATATGTATGCCAGTTTGTCACCACTGAAGCAATGACCCTTGACTTGTTCAATTTAAAAGCATAATTAGATCCTGTCTCTGTGTGTGGAAACTCCCTTGCTCTCAGTTGCTTTTCTTGTCATTTTTTGTCCTGTGGAGTGTAAAATTCAGCATTTTCAGTGACCAGTCAATGCAAATAAATGTAAGCAATGGCTAAACATTTGTGTTTATTTTGCTGAATTATATACAACTCTGCTGGCTGAATTATATACAACGCTGCTGAGTTTAAGCCAAATGCATCTACGAAGGTTGGTTTTATATGTATTGGAGTGAAATCTGCTTCGAGAGTCAGAGTAGAAATGACATGATAAATATGTTCAGGTCAAGAACTGTTTGCAGAAATGATCTCTTTTAGCCAAGCTAGGTTAGTAGTAATAGAGACGTTTATAGTACCTTTCAGCGTGCCTCTGATTTCTGATATGAGAAAGGAAGAAAGAAAGTACTCCCATGAGGTCTCCTGAGTTACTGTTTTGATGATTTACTAGTTAGTGCTCAAATACTTTCCAGCGAGGGGTGAGAGAGTTTGCTGTTTAATGCTGACAATGGGAATACAGTTCCTTGTCAGCAGATGGAGAGCACAGGGAATAGCAAAGGGGCTGGGCTCATACATTTTTTAATACTTTCTTTTTCTTTTTTCCCTTCAGTACAAGTCTGGAAACGTTTTTAGAGTGTTTTCAAAATTCATTCTTGTGTGGTTTTATTTTTTTTAATCTTTGGTTCTCACTGCAGTTTCTAGGATGTATCAGCAGAACTGTTATTAATGTGTTAGCACATGTTACAGAGTAAAACTCACGATGATTCTGTGAGACTGAGATTTGAATGATGAAAGAAGTGGTGATCTAGTTGAAAAGATCCCAGGTTGGGATTCGGAGGCTGACCGCATGTGTGATATGTATTAAATCATAGAATCATAGAATCATTAAGGTTGTAAAAGACGTCCAAGATCATTGAGTCCAAACTTTGACTGAACACCTAAACTAAACCATAGTGCCACATCCATTTCTTGAACACTTCCACGGATGCTCCCTGGGCAGCCTGTTCCAATGCCTGACCACCCTTTCAGTGAAGAAATTCTTCTTGATGTCCAGTGTGAACCTCCCTTGGTGTAGCTTGAGTACATTTTCTCTTTTCCCATCCCTAGTTGCCTGGGAGAACCCCCACCGGGCCACAACTTCCTTTCAGGTAGTTGTAGAGAGTTATAAGGTCTCCCCTAAGCCTCCTTTTCTCCCATCTAAACAATCTCATCCGCTCCTTGTATGACTTTCTCTCTAGACCCTTTACCGGCTTCACTGCCATTCTCTGGACATGCTTCAGCACCTCAATGTCTTTCTCACCAGTGCTGAGCACAGAGGCACAATCACTTCCCTAGTCCTGCTGGCCACTTCAACATTTGCAACAGTACAGGGACTGTTAAAGATTATAAGAAACACTAATGGACTTCCTGCTGGTGGGTCAGCTGTACATTGTAAAAGGTGAGAAAGGAATGTAGGGTGTGGAGAGCTACTCAATGCTGGATGGCAACTCCAGAGCCTGTTCGTGCCTCAGCCTTGCCAGAGCTGGGGAGGAGAACCATCTGCTTTAACCTTGGAGCATGGTGGTCCAACAGCTGCCACTGTTCAGCTGACTCGCGGTAGCTTGTAAAAATGTGGTAACCCAAGTGTTTATGACTGTTTATTCATATAAGCAGAGCAAAGAAAGGCATTAAACTTTGGTGTAGCATGAAACCAGAATCTGAATATTCATCAGAAGTTCAGAGCTTGGGCTATTTGCCTACTGAAATGAAAAAGGAAAGAGGATACTGTGGAGGAGATACAGAAACAGCTCTGGTGCTGGTGGGGTCTGCAGGAAGAACAGGGGATTTCTCCATGAGCATCCAACAGTTAAACCAGATTCTGAGTGAAAATCATGATAAAAGCAGTAATTGTTCTTGTACCTCTCTGCTGCAAAGATTCTGTGATTAGCTGTCAATGAAGAAGCTTCCTTTACCTTGGATCACACCATGTTTTCTGGAGATTGCTAAATGCTCTGTTTTAAATAGGACTCTGCTAATGGTTGTTTTATTCGTTCTTCTACTGAAGAAGTGTCACTTTGCACGATGCTAATTAGGTGGTAATTAGCTTCTTGAACTCTGTCAGGCTTGGTGCTGTGACCAAGCCTGGGGAGCCCCTTCCAGTGCCCAACCACCATCTGGGTGAAGAACCTCCTTCTAATGTCTAACCTAAATCTTCCTTGACACAACTTCTGGCCATTCCCTTGGGTCCTGTCACTGGTAACCACAGAGAAGAGATCAGTGCCTGCCCCTCCTCCGCCCCTCAAGAGGAAGTTGTAGACCGCAACGAGGTCTCCCCTCAGTCTCCTCTTCTCCAGGCTGAACAGCCCGAGTGACCTCAGCCGCTCCTCGTACAGCTTCCCCTCAAGGCCCTTCACCATCTTCATTGCCCTCCTTTGGATGCTCTCTAAGAGCTTAATACCTTATAATGTGGTGCCCAAAACTGCACACAATATTCAAGGTGAGGCCACACCAGTGCAGAGCAGAACAGGACAATCCCCTCCCTCAACCAGCTGGCGATGCTTTGCCTGATGCTTCCCAGGGCACGGTTGGCCCTCCTGGCTGCCAGGGCACTGCTGACTCATATTCAACTTGCCATCAACCAGGACTCCCAGGTCCCTTTCTGTGGCACTGCTTTCCAGCATCTCATTCCCCAGTCTGTGCAAACATCCAGAGTTGCCCTATCCCAGGTGCAGAATCCGGCACTTTCCCTTGTTGAACTTCATCTGGATGGTGATTGCTAGTTCTCTAACTTGTTGAGATCTCTCTGCAGGGCCTCCCTGCCTTTGAGGGAGTCCATAGCTCCTCCCAGTTTTGTATCACCTGCAGACTTGCTTAGGATCCCTTCCAGTCCTGAGTCCAAGTAATTTATGAAGATGCTGAAGATCACTGGGATGAAGATGGAGCCCTGTGGAACCCCACTAGTGACAGGTCACCAATCTGATGTTACCTCATTCACTATTACCCTCTGTGCTCCACCTGTGAGCCAATTGCTTACCCACCATGTGATGTGTTTATCCAGCTGTGTGCTGGATATTTTATCCAAAAGGATCCTGTGTGAAACAGTATCGAAAGCTTTACTGAAATCCAAAAAGATTACATCAACTGGCTTCCTTTGATAAACTGTGTCAGGTTGACAGGCTTGTAGTTTCTGGGGTCTTCCTTCTTGCTCTTCTTGAAAATCAGGACATTTGCTGGTTTCCAGTCAGCTGGGACCTTTCTGGATTCCCAAGACTGCTTAAAAATCACTGAGAGAGGTTTTACAATGACATCATCCAGCTCTTTGAGGATTCTGGGATGAATCCCATCAGGCCCCACAGATTTTTAGGAATCCATCTGGAGCAGCAGATTCCACACAATTTCAGGGTCGATTGGAAGGTGATCATTCTTGCAGTTATGGTCCTCCAGCCTAGGGTACTGAGACACCCTTGGTCTGTCATCCATGTTGGAGACAGAGGCAAAAAAAGTGTTAAATACCTCTGCCTTGTCTCTCTTCCTGTTTGTGAGGTGACCATCTGCATCCTGTAACAGGCTGATGATGTTTCTATACTGCCTATTGCAATTAATATATGTGAAAATACTTTTTTTATTTTCCCCACATTTCTGACCAGCTTCAACTCCAGCTGAGCTTTGGCTGCATGAATTTGCTCCCTACATCTGTAAGCAGCATCTCTGTATTCTTCCCACATCACTTGACCTTGCTTCCACTGGGCGTACACCTTCCTTTTTTTGCCTTATTTTCAAGAGAAGATCCCTGCTCAGCCAAGCCAGCCTTCTGCCTCACCTGCTTGACTTCTGACATTTGGGAATTGCTGCTTCTGTGCCCTTAGGAGGTCGTGTTTGAAAAGTGACCAGCAGTGATGGACCCCAGTAGCTGCAAAAACATTTTCCCAGGGGACTTTACTAATTCCCTGAGCAACCAGAAGTCTGCTCTCCTCATGTCCAAAGCTGAGGTGTTGCTGGCACTTTTGCTCCTGTCAGCATAGATTTCAAACTTAATCTCTTTGTGGTTGCTGTGGCCAAGACAGCCACCAATCTCCACTTTGCTCACAGGACCCACTCTGTTGACAAGCAGCAGATCAGGGAGGGCATTTTTCTGAGTCAGCTCTCTTAGGATGTGTTCCATAAAGTTGTCATCTTGGTTTTTTAGGAATTATCTGGCTGCTCCTTTGAGAAAAGTAGAATTTGCAGAATACTTTTTCAAAGGACATACAATTTAAAAATGCCTTTAAAATTGAAAAATACTTTGAAGACTCCACTGAAAAAAGAGATAAGAATGGAAGACAAATGCTCATGTGAACAACTGATAATTTTTCTAATCATTTAGATTAGAAGTGTAGTTGTTCCAGTTCTTAAAGGTGCATTGGATTACATTCCTTCTCTCTGTTAAGACTTTTCTAGTATGAGTTGTAATGTCAGTGCAACTGGTCCACGTATTACAACACCTGCATATATAATATATATACACATTATATGTATGAATGTATTACAGTGTTTTGCTGTGTTCAGCTTATTCAAAGAAAGGAGATAGGTGCAGATAGGATTCAAAGTTGCTTTCCAGACAGGATGCACATGATCAGTAGTCAAAGTCTAGCAAACTGTGGTTAATGTCCAATTGGTTACTTCCATTTTTTTTCCCTCCAGGTTACTTCCTCCCAAGGCTGTAAGCTCTTCCTCTTTCTGTCTATCACACAGCTTTCTATTAAATCCGAGGGTAATAAGGAAACCCTTGCCTGAAGAGTTGGCAGGAGTCAATGAGTTCAACATATGCTGAAAGAAAATATTTTGTATGTGATACTTGCATCTTAAAATTTCCTTCAATGTTTATGTTTGCGGCGGCAGTGGCAGGAGACATAGCAGAGAACAGGGACTAAGTTAGGGATTAGTTTGTTCTCAAAAACTGTTTTGACCAGAGCCAGATGATCCTTGAATAAAATGCTAGCTACTACTCAGTCTTAGTAGCAAGGAACACTGAACTGTGGACATGAATTAATAAGAACAGGAATAAGAAATTTTTAAGACACCTACTGTAGATAGATCTGAGAAAAGAGAACATTTTTAGTCCTAGACTGGCAAATCTTTTACACATTCCATTCTTGAGAGGCTACTTCAGTCTACTTTGAAAATCCAACATGCATTTTTTTCTCTTGTTTAGTTTCCCTTCCTCTTTTGCTACAGGGGTCCCTCTCTTTTTGTATTCATGCCTTTCAGACTGTAGATTGCTGTATCTCTTTAAATGTCATAGTGCCAATGTCTTAAAAATTCAGTTCTATTTTAGTCACCCGCTACATATCAGTCTCTCCAGCTCTCTGATCATTTTTGCTGTTTTCTGGATTCTTTCCATTTTCTCACTCAGTCTTTCTGATAGTTAAACAGCTATAACTACCTGTAAAATTCCTGACAGGTGCACAGGGAGTAAAGTAATCTATAGATAGATTTTCGACTCTTTTCTTTTTGTCTTGTTGTGTTTGTGAAAACAGCTCAAAACTGTTTTGTTTGTACTGCAAGCAGTGCATTTATTTTTTGTGTGAGCTCTCTCTCAGTCGTTATAGCTTTAAGATTAGTCAGTGCTTTGGTTTATACCAGCTGAAGGTTTGTCCCTTTTATTTTCTGTAGGCTGCTTCAATTTATAGATGAGCTTTTGTTATTTTTTTATCTGTGTATGTTCTTGACTTTTTCTATGACTTTCTTCTTTTTCTCTTTGACAGAGAATTCTGCATGAAGACCCTTATCCTTCTGTTAGAAACCTGTAGATCATAGAGCTGAAATAAGTCAGAGCTCCAGATTTTCCAGCTAAACTTTTGGGAATGACAGCAAAATCAGAGCCTTGAATGTCAAAGCCTCTGTCCAGGCTATATATGGTAAAACAACACAGGCAATAGTCTGAACTCTAGGCCACTCCTGAGACTTAGATCCCTCTTGCCCTTTGAGGTAATGTTCCCTCGAACTGAACTCTGGTTCCTTAAAAATCCTTCTCACACTGGGCCAAGAAATGCTTTGAGAAGGTTACTGGGGCCCTTCTAAGGAAACACACGGGAAGCACGTCCCCAAAGCACAAGGGCAACGAAGCTTCATATATATCTACACTTTGTTTTCATGTTGGTAACTGTCTAAAACATATGCTGGCCACTCTGAACCTTTGAACATCAGGTTTATTATTGACATATATTGAGAGCATGGCAACCCTGAGGAATTTCTTGGATTATGACTCATTGTTTTCCATTTCAGCAGCTCCAGGTTTATTTTGGTGTCTTAACCAAGTATTTTAGATTTAACTCTTTTAATTGTAAGCTTTCTAGTTTACTTCAAATTTGTTACTAAAAGAGAAGACAAGAGAACACATCTCTTGAGGACCTTCTGACATAAATATGAAAGCATCAGTATGGTGACTGAATGCTGAAAGCTGGTAGATCAGGGTTGTTTTTCTCTATATATAATTTCTGACAAGACAACTGGGCTTTTTGTGCTATATTGTCTTTATCTGTGTAACTCATCACCATTACATTGTGTGGGAATGAATTGCAGTTTTGTCAAGCTCATGTTTATTAATCCTGTGAAGCATATCAGGGAACACAATTGCCTTTATACATGCCCAGTGTGCCATTTAAAAACATGTTAGTTTGTGCTGCACAATACTGGGTACCTCACTTCCAGTTGTACCATGAAGATTCAAAACTTTCTGGCAGACTCTCCTTTTCTCTTAGTTTAATTTTATAGTCCACATCCTGGGACTATATTGTCATAGTGTGATACTGTATAAGTACCCAAATTCTCAGAAACAGTATATTAAATATTTTCAGCCACTTAGTTTGCCTCACTGGTATATCTTTTGCTTCTTGAACTGATGTGTAGTAAGGAAAAGTGCAGTTCAGCATGCTTGGTAGGAAATCTATGAGGAGTGAGAAAGCTGTTTTAAATAGTCTCTGCCTGTTGCATGTGATGAAATGAATGCAACCTGCATTTTCAAAGTGAATTTGAAAATACAGTACAGACTCAACTTTGGGATCAACACGATGTTTGATGAAAAACCAGCGTATCAGCATGTTTACTGGTTTTTCTCTTGTTCCAGTGGAGATATACTTTGTCCAGTCCTTGATTTGCAGTTGATCAGGTCAATGGTATGGGTAGGGTCAAAAAACCACCACTCTTTTCCTAGCTCACTGCCTGCTTATCCCATTGTTAGGAAGCAGATGACTAGTTTTCCTGCGGAGTTGTTGCTTGCAATGACTTTTGTTAATGCTGGGAGGAAAGCTGAGGTGCCAAGGGACATGGAGGAGTCCATTTCTACTCAAGAGTGCATAGGATAAAGCACAAGCCTGCCCAGAACTGTTACCAGCAGAAATAGCAGTGCAACCCTTAGGGCCAGATATTCTGCAGATTGACAAGGATGTATTTTTCCAAAAATGCTCAGTCTGCCTGGAAAGACCACCTGTGAGAGGCTGACTAGGAGGGATCTTTAAAAAATAAATGAGACTGCAGTTGCAGAACAAGGGTTGTGCAGTCTAACTGTCCCTCTTGTAGGTGTCAGAAGGAAAAAAAGTTCACCTTCACCTGTTGCACAGAGAATACAGATTATTCTGATATTTTTAAAAATACCATTTTGACACAGACCTGTGAGAAAATGTCTTTTCTTTCCATTTTTTTCCATTCAGAGACATTATTTCCAAATCACTGTGACATGAAAGAGAATGTGTTTACACAGTATTACAGAGTGTCTCTGAGAGAACATATCTGTAGGCAATATAATCTGGAGAAAGATGTCTCATAAATTCCACCCTATTTCATGACCCGTCCAGAAAACGTTCTTGTTCAGACACTGATCAAAAACCAGCTATCATCATGTATGCAAAGATGATTAACAATAGACAATGAGAGCATTTACCCAGAGCTCACCAGAGTGGGCGGTGGGCAAAAATCTAAAAAAAATTCAGGAACAGAGCTGAAGCCTGACATGGTTAGCCGAGGGATGTTTTTGCAATAAGTATGCCCTTAACAACCAAAATAATTTGTTCCTTTCTAAGTGCTCTGTACAAGCCAATTGGGCAGTGGGTAATGCTGGCCAAACATTCCTGCGTTTGCAGAGAAGTGCCACATGCTTTCTCTGTGTGCAATGTTTGAAGAAGTTGCAAAGCTATTTTCCCTATAACATCTGCAGACTATGACTAACAAATAAAGAATCAGAAGAGTACAGTACTGGCTATGCCATCCTGCCCACTGATAAACTCGTTCTCTCTTATCAGCCCTGGCAGTGTGTGTGCTCTGGGCATCCAAGTCCTGATGGCTGCAAGAAAGCAGACACTGTAGCAAAAGAAGGTAAACAGCATCACTCAAGCTGGAATGGTAGAGAATGGGTAAAAATGAAATACAGGGAAGGTGAAAAGCCTCATATCATACCTTTTGGACATTATACAAATCTCCACTAATAACCTCTGTAGCAGGAATTGATAGAACAATCTCGATGCAGAAGAATTTTGCCACTTGTGCGCCACTCTAGTGGCTTTTACACAGTGTCCAAAAGAAGCTGAACGCTGCCAAGGTTTAGTATTTCCCAGGTACAGAAGTTACAGGAACTGTGAATCTTATCTGTGTTTTTATCTCAACATGCTTGTCAGAGAGAAGGGGACTTGGTTTTCGGAGTCTGCGCACAGCTCAGCCAAATATTTAATGTCAACTCAAGTTCAGGGAAAGCAAAAAGAGATTCAGCACAAAGAAATTGTTTACATTCTGGGGCTGCCCTTTTGTAGGTTGAAATCAGGGTGGCTCAGTCTTGAAAACCTGAGGGATGGAGAGGTTGAAAGGCTGAGAGCACCTATTCCTATTATTTTCTATGTGAGACAGACTAATTTGGTCTGATTTCTCTGTGAGTAGGATTTGAAAGATACTGAAGTAGAGATCCATATGGTAGAGGCTTTCTGTGAAACAAGCTGCTTGTGGTTTATTAACTGTATAATACAGTGATTGAGGTTAACTAGTGAAACAATATCTGTTCCTCTGTTAATGATCAAAGAGTTTGATAGGGAAAATAACCTGTGAAAATAACTGTTTAAAGTTCCCTATATTCACACTGTCTTTCAAAGCAGGGTGTCAGCTCTGCCAGTATATCAGAGTCACTGAAGACCTGTTCATGCACAGCACCTCTCTACAATCTGAATTGAGAAGAACTGGGGACACAAGTACGGTAACCAAAGCAGAAACTCGAGCCCATTTGCTTGCTAGGCACAGGGCAGCAGTGAAGTCTGGCATTACAAGAGAAACATCTATCCCTGGATTCCAGTTTTGGACAGTAGAAAAAAAAGGAAAAAAAAATAAAGCATTTTTGCATTAAAATGTGCTTAAGTATGCCCACATATGTTAATAGTCTAGCAGATAGACTTCGAAATCAGTGGTCCACCGAAGTCCCATTCCCTTGATACCAACTATTCTCACTGCTAAGGGATCCTGGTGGTTTTTGAAGAGCTCTGGAGTAGGTCAGGTTAGGTAACAACTATGCTAACAACTGATTGGGTGGTTGGTTAAGCATCTCAATTCCATTCACCAGATCAGAATTCAAGACTGGGAACTCAGTCCATTCATTCAGGAAAGGCAGTCTCTCTGTCTACTGACTCCATCTACCAGCACAAGCTTGCAAACATAATAGAAGCTCTTTTATGGCCCCAGCAGTGCACTGCACACTTTTGTGACAGGCAGGTAATTGTTTTGAGTTTGCCAAAACGTCAAATTTAACAATTTATGACCAGATAAGAGAGATGTAAATATTGTTTGATGGGACTTGGCCAAGTGCCAACCTGCAGAGGTTAATTCCAGGGACGTAACAGAAAGGTTCAACCACTGCGAGGAGAACAGAGTGGCAGACTCAGAGGTGGCTGTTGTGGTTTCTGGTTCCTTGGCACTCATTTAAGGGAACCCTTGTTTGTAGTGGTTTAATTCTGTGGACTGTAAAAATGTTTGTGATTTCTTTCATGTGTGACACCATCATATCTAAAGTTTGGTTTGTGTGAGGTTTGATAGATTGCTTTATTCATAGGCTTCTTGGATATTGATTTGGAGTTAACTCTGGGTGCTCTTATTTGGCTCAGCCATTTTTGCTGAAAAATTGGCATCTAATATTATTTTGATAAAATTCTTTTTAAAATTTTCAGCTAGGTGGGATTTGTCTTGTGTGCCAATAAAAATCACAATATCCTGCTTCTTCCCCTGTGTTGGTTGGTTAGTGCACTTCCCTGTGATTTTCAGGCTTTAATTTCCAGCCTCCTGAGACTGAAAAAGCCAAGAACACAGAACTCACAGCTTATTTATAGAGTGGTTCTGCTAACCACAGTGTCATTGTGCAAAGGTAGGCAGCATCACAGACTGTTCTGGTCTCAGAACTATTAATATATGCTGACTGCAGGGATATCTACTTTGCAAATTGTTTTAGCAATATACCAGCTGGAGATATGTCAGCTTAGCTCAACCAGAAAACAATACCTATGGGTGAGAATAAATAAGTAGAAGAACCTAGATGCCAAAAGTGTTTTAATAACATAATGCATTATTTTCACTTATGGAGACATCTTACTGTACTTTTAGCTTAAAAATTTAGCAGGGGGATTTGTTTAGACTGTGAATTTGTTTTGCTGCTAAGCAACAAGGGAGACAAACTCAGCTCCTTTTTGAAACACCTTCAGAAAAAATAATGATTAAAAAAATTAACCAAAACAAATATGCGTCCAAAATGCTGCCTTTCGCAGCATCAGCAGAGTTATCAGTGCTATGACTTTTACAGCCTGGTGCCCACACTGGTGGCCCAGTTTCTTAATATCTTTTTTTACAGCCTTTTGTAACCATGCAAGGAAACAAAGAAAGCTTATTGTTCCTAATTTCTTGTTAGAAGAAAGAAAATGTAATTGTCTTTACAAGTGTTTTCTCTCTGTTTCATTGCAGAACATCAATCTAGAACTTGTATAAACTGTCTTACAGTAAAAAAGTATATTATATGCATTTCATTTTTTTTTTCAGTATTATATAGTGGAGATATACAGAGTGTGCTTTAGGACAGCTTTTAAAAAATATCTTTTTTTTTCTTTTGGTTTTTGGAAGAGGCCAAGCCAACAAATCATCACTGGAAACAGAAACAGATCTGTATAGGTATGAAGCATTCCAAATTGTGCCTAGTCTGATTTTGTATTTCTGTTTATGCTATCACTGACATGCCACTGTTTTTTTAAATTACCTTGTGTCCTGCAGGATAAGATAGTAACATACTTCCCTTTGGCTTTCAAGCTGTAATTAAATTGGTCTTAGTTTACCATTTAAATGTGGAGAACTCCCTACACAATTCTCTGTATCATGCATAAACACTGATTCCTGTTTATTCATACTGAGAGATCTGTTAGTATTTTATTATACCAACATCTGTATCTTGAAACAAAGTGCACCCATTTTTAAAAATCTTTGAATGAATGATTTGTCTAGTTAGGTTTATGGGATATTAAGCCAATGGAAAGTTCAAGTGTAAACAATCAGTGAAAGCCACCTGAGCTTATTTAATTAACACTCCAAAAAATGCGAACATGTCGGAAGAAACATTCCTGTATGTTTTGACACATTTCTTTGTTCTTTTACCCGTCAAGATACAATCCCTACACAATAGAAGTCTGGGTGTTGTTTGATGTCGGGGTAACTGAGAATAGAATAAGGGCTATACTGCCTGTTTATGTGTTTTGTACCTTAGATCTGTCAGGAATGTGCTGCAGCCTCCATCCAGCCAGCTTAGGCAGGCTGCATTCCTGTGGGAGCCTCGTCATGCTAGGGAGGGACAGGGTAGCCACAGCACCCTCACGAGTGGGGACTGGGTGTGTGGGTCCTGAAGCTCAGAAACCCTTCCTGCTCCCATGGATGAGACATAACCCTCGTGAGCTGGACACTCCAGGACTTTACATGAGAGGCAATGCTGGTGCAGACAGTGAAGACGTTTCCATCTTGTGTAGTCTGCAACAACAGGGATGGTTTGAATTGCAGTTCTTGGATTGAAGTGAACCCAGGGACTGCTCACTGTTAATTGATGTAATGTGGCCATGTGAGAAGTCAGAAAAAGAAGTACATAGCTTCATGACATATCCTATGATGGAACTGTCTGGATTAACCATAAGACACGTGACTGTACTTAAGTGGTGCTACCTATTCTAAAGAACCTGCTTTTACCAGGCAAAGGTTTTATTTAGAGACACCTGAATAATGGCAAAGCATTTTCAAATGGTGGCATATATAATATTCTCCATGAATGTATGTAGTCACATCTAAGAATATTTTTATTGAGATGACAGCATTAAAGTAAAATACTGAGCTGGTGAATGCTAGAGTGTGAATGGTGCCTAAAATCTTCTAGTGAGAAAACAAAAGATAAATTCCATTTGCAGAAGAAAATAGAAAGCTTTCTCCAAATGCCTTTATTGTAGAGTGTGTATCTGTCTCCATGAAATGACTTTTGCAGCAACTGGGGAACTATGACATGGATTGCCCTCCAGCCTCAACATTCCCTATACTGTTATGTTTAACTTAACAATTCGCCTAGAACATGCCCACTGATTGAATCCTGGCAATTTTAGCATCTGTGATGCTAATTTATATCTATGGAATGTTTTTAATAGTTTGGTAGGAAAGCACTTTAGGGTTGTACAATATGAGGTGCCCATGTAACTTTTTCAAGGTCCTGTAAAAATAGCAAATTCACATTCTTCATGAAATTTGGGCATTCCTTGAGCAGACATTGCCTTGCTTCATAGTAAATCAGCTCCAATACCTTTGGTACACATTAATGCCCCAAGAGCATGTCTCAGAAGGGTCAGCAGATTGCTCAGGATAGACAAAACCTCTTTCCAAGTTTTAGATTGCACAAACTTCAGTCTTGAGAAAGGTTCCCTTGAGTGATTTCCCTTTTTAGAAAAAATATTGTGTTGATTTAAGAGTGAACTTTCAGTATGTTTCCTTTTCTTGAAACATGTTTCTAAGGCACACTGTCCTGTTTTGTATTCACCACTTGGACAACACTTCACCATGCACAAGGAAAATTTCTTTGAGGAACATGAGTTGATGATTAATCCAGCATCGATGAGCTGCTTTCCGTGACCACCTATAGAATGTGTCCACCAAACAGGTGGGAGGCAACACCACTTTATTTAAATTTTATTCGATGATTGACACAAATATTGCATTTTTAGCAATGCCTTACTTTGCAACAAAGAAATTCTGGGTTCCACTTCAGTCGGTAGAACACACATTTGGTTGACGCTGTAATCATTATTTCCCAATGGCCTGTTGCAGTACTTTCCAGCCTCTCATTGTTCATGACTTAATCACTTCCCATCTTAACTATTTCTGCTGCCACTGTTGTGCTGTTAAGTCTCAGAGCTTCTCAGGGTCCAAAGTTCAGTGGCTAAATCCCAGATTTACTCAAGGAAATGGTCCCACCCTTCTCCTCAGTCACTACACAACTTTAAGGACGATTAAAACTTTGCCCTTTGTCTTCCAAACCTTTCCTCTATAAGCTGAAACAAAATGTCTACTCCAATGATGAATTAATTTATGATGTTCAAAGGGGCTCAGTGCTACTACATTTCATATGTTAATTGCAAAAACAAATTCCCATGAACTACAAATATTGCATTAGGCAACATTATGAGAAGGAGTTCCCCAAGTTGTCTGTGAACATTGTCTTCTGCATATGGTTTTCAGAATGGCAATGGACTCCACATTTATCCTGGAGGTCCCTGAAAGAATTTAATTTTCACTGGTATTACGAAACTCTGAGATTCTCTTGGCGGCAGTAGCTACGTATTTAAATATACGCAGCCATTTTAAAAAGGATTGGGTGAAAGTGTGGCCATCTCCAAGTCAATAATAAAACCATAAAGTATGTATCTCTTCCAAATTTACCTGTCATAAAAGTAGGCACTATAAGGGACAGGCTTAGAATAAAATCCAGCTGTTGTATAGCTGGTTTCACTTATGCATTGTTTTTCATGTTTTTCTCTATATAGCCTTAGGCTCAGTCTTTCAGTGTGCACTGTGTGATCCTGCCCAGGGTCACCTCAATTTCAGTGGAAGAACAGGTGGGAGGTTTGGGCCACAATCCAAGTTGCATCAGCCAAATTATCTTTTTTTTCTGTATTTTTTCTCATGTTTTTTTTCATGACATTCAGCAAGTATACAACAATTTCAATGTTATTTAAGTATGATATGCAGAAACATCCAGATTCATGGGAAATAACAGGAAAATTTTAAATTCTGTGTTTACAGTTTTAAACACATTCTGTATGATTTTCCACCAAATGGTAAATCTCATTCCTGTAAAGCTCTACTCGAGGTACAAACCTTCTCATATATTTGCTTTACTGTGAAAACCATTAACAAGTAAAGATTACACAGAAATTAGTATAGCTTACTTTAGTTAACCTGAGTTGCTTTGTAGAACTCTTCCAATCTTGCTAATGTTTTTAAAATTTAGAGTGTATCAGGAAAAAAATATAATCCACTTGCACTTTAACACCTTCTTTCAGTGTATTGTGTTGCATTTCCATTGGCTTTCACTTTTCAACCAGTGTTTCTTTGTGGTTGTTCCTCCCTTACCTCAACACTTGTTTCTCATTTAGGCCATGATTTTGTGAACATATTATTGCAGGCTAGGTGTCAATTAACACCCAGGAGTTATTGTTTGATACATGTGCCTGTGTGCACATACCAACCATGAGTAGATAAAAGGTGTTTTACCAAATTTCTAGCAATATCTAATGAATAAATGAGTTAAAGAAAATTGTGGTAATAATTGGTGAAAGTGGAAAACACAAATGTAACTATGAGAGATTCAGAAGCTGTTGGATCATTAGGCTTTACAAGAGTCTTAAAAAGTGGCAGATTATAGCCCAATGTAGAGTGTTCCACTTGCTTCTATCATCTCGTGTTCACAAAATTAGTCATCCTTTGCTTCCCCCCGTTTGCCTTACACAATAGATATAGAGGAATCCACTGGGATAACCAGGGAGTTCCAAACTATTGAACTATATTTATTTAGATTACAAAAACAAAAGCAGCAAACCTGACTGATGAACATCACAGACTCAAGGAACAATGCCTTTAGAAACATGCAAATAGATTTCCTTTAATTCTGGAAGAAGGTCTTTGAAATAAACAGTGTGGTAAATTATTTAGACTCTATTTTTTTGGAAGTTGAGCTTACTAATGTTCCAGATATGAGAGAACAGGAAGTTCTATCATTTCCTCAGAATATGTGCTGTGTAGACTATTATTATAAAACTGCAGATTGATGAAATAAGAAGAAAAATAAAACAGTCATTCTCTTATACAAATGTGTTATGGTATTAGTATTATTCATGACACCATCTGGGGTTTGGGTTTTTTTTTTACTTTTTCCTTAGTAACATAGTTGTTTTCTCGTTCTTAGAATCAATCCAGCAATAGAGACCCATTTTTATTGCAAGTGCGATGAGAAATGATTAGGATGATATTTTCAGAACATAATTTCACTGCCAATAATAAAATAATAATAATAATAAACCAGTATTACTAAAACAATTAAATCTGTGTTGGGTATTAATGATGATGTTAGTACATATGTGGAAAGATACTTTCCACTACAGTTACTGTAAAATCTTGTGTGGCATCATTGATTAGACAAATTTCTCCATCTGTTTGTGTGATTAGAAAATCCATGTTTAAAAGGAGAAAATACTATTATTCAAATTTATATAGATAACTGTAAAATTGTTTCCAGTCTCATAGCAGCTGAAGCAGAGCAGCTACTCAACCAGTAATTTCCTCATTAATTCATTTTAATGGTGAATTTGTCAAGTATTTCTTGTTCTATACACTGAACTCTTCAGCTCTATGCACTTTTATTAAATACAGAAATTGCTAAAGTAAACTCTTATCCTACCAATATATATTTCCATGTTTATGCATGTAAATTTTATGTATTTTTCTTAAGAAAAATAGTGAACATGAGAAATACTGAACATCAGCTTTTGATCACCCTTTTTAGAGACCCATTCTGGGCTCTGACTCTGGTTCTGTCAACAGAAAGTCAGCCTTCACTCCTCAGGATTATGGATACTAAGCTTGCACAAGTTAGCTAAGAAAGCAGGACAAGTGAATCTGTGGAAGGGACAGCACTGTCTTCAGATGTCCACAGGATACTGAGTATTGACAGAAGGAAGCAACACAGTATGAAAAATAGTTGAAAATATTGTCATTTGGTGAATTTTTGCTCTGTAGTTTTTTGCAATCTGATAATTCTACTGGTACCTTAAATGCTAAGAAATCTTCCAGGAAACTTGAATTACACATGAATTCACACATCCTGAAGAGTAGAAGAGGAAGCCAACATCTTTTAAGAACATCTTTCATAGGATTGTATTTTTAAAAATACTACATTCTATTAGCAGTCCCAGTTTGGTCTTAAAATATTTACATTCTAGATAAATGACCTAGTGAATAAACATATTTCTGTGAATGATTTTCTAGATAAAGACATGAGTGAGTGTCCCAAACACAGGAATCAAACTAATTCACATGTAAAGTTTACAGAGCAGAGATTCCCCTGGGTCTAGTGAGATTTAAACCTAATCATTACGAAACGTAGTTTGTTTAATTTAATCTACTGGACAATACTTAGATTTTGTTTACTGTAACTGTCATTATTAATAATTAGAGATGGTAGAGCTGAAGTTACATGAATTTTGGGCTGTATTGATGTAATAAGAATTCAAAATCTAATTCAGGTACAAGTTACACAGAGAAAGATGGGCTATATGCCTGCTGAAATGCTGAGCCTGCAAGAATGTCATCCAGCCTTAATAAGAAACCAAGCCTGAAGGCAGGTGTGTGATACCACAAATAAAGCAACTAGGTGTAAAAAGATCAAGAAGAGGCTTACCAGTTCCCAGTTGGAGCCATTCTGAATTGCATAGAACCTGTAAAAAAATCTGAAGTCTGTTTGTAGTCCTGTAAATAGGTGCACTGCTTTAGTACAGAAACCAAATTTTATTTTTCTCCACCAGCAGAAACCTCAGACCAGGGCACTTCCGTGACACGGAGTAACAAAATTATCATACAAACAAGATAGAAAGGGATGCAATAACTCTGTGTTACATTTTAAGAGAACAGAATATTGATTATGAAGATAAATATCACTTAATTTAGGATTATTTCAAGCTGTATACTTGTCTGCAGAAAAAAAATAATTACTTAAAACACTGCAATGTGGCAACACATTCAAATTTGTCTTGAATTTATTTCAAAGGGACTTTGAGAAAGCTGCTCTGTAGAAGCTTCTCACAGACTATCCATAGAGTATATTATAAATTGCTTGGCTTCCAAGAACTTGACAATAGTCTACTGAAAGTTGTGCTGAAAAAAGGCACACACACCTAGCATGAAATGCTGCTTTCTTGTCATGCAAAAGATAAAGACATGTTTGGACCCTGCTTCTATCTCAAATGTCACCTGCAGTTGCACTGGTCACTCCAAAGACTTCATAAGATCGAAGTAGTTCCCAGTATTGGATACCAGCACTATGGTCACATCTATACTTAAACATGCATTGAGTTACTTTGTGTGGTTTCATAAAATACAATAGACACTGACCCACAGTGACATAAACCCGGCCTAATTTAGGGAAATCAACAAGGTTACCCTGAAGTTAGTGCAATTTTCAGAATAAGCTGCTTCCCCAAAGGTCCACTTTTAAGAACAGTTCAAAAAACAGGAAACTCTATTCTGCAATCCTGAAAATGCCTTGGACTATAGCAAGGAAATAAATAGCTCCTTTCCACTACAAGTTGCTGGCTGTCCTCAGGTGTTGGTTTTTTTTGGCTTGGTAACAGCTGTAAGGAGAGCAATATTTTCCAAATGCAAATATAAAAATGCCCTTAGGATGCAGACATTTTTATTGCTCCTTGGGAACAGTGCATTCTAGTTTATATATTAAAAATTCAACATAAAGCACATGGTTCACACCTGTTAGCTAGGTTTCTAATGGTGGTTGGCCTAAACAGCAGTGTACATGGCAAGGATATAACAAAGGAAAGAATGGAAATCAAATGACTTCTAAATATGTATGCTCTTCACAGAATTACATTTAAATGTTCTCATTCCATTTCCAGTCCTTTTCTGAATGAATTCAGTGACAAAACTTGTGACTTCAGTGGTATACGAACAAAATCCTTTGCTTTTAGCACGTTGTCTTGGAAAAGTCTCCATGCCTAAGACATTAAGACTTGTTTTATTATGTTGTAGAAGAAAATGAAATACCATGACTCAGTCTTCTCTACACTAAATTGTCCTCTTGTTGTGAAATACAATGTTCTGCAAGCAGTGAGTCATTAAAAAATGACAAGGATCCCCAGCAGGGTTTTTGTTAAATAGTCGAAGAAGAAACTATTTAATTTTTAAAGGAGTTCTAAATTTATTATCTGTTAGATTTCCAGATCTTTTTAAAGAACACTTGAAAAGTTACTCATTACCTATTTTGTTCTAATTAGGAATGGGCTGAAATTAAATGGAAGAGTAATTTCCAAGATAAAATGTCCTCTAATGAAATTGAAATCTGAGAAGATTTTTTTTCAGTTGAAACTGCTAATGGAAGCCAGACTGACTTCCAGATTTTAATCCTTCTTTTTGTCCCACTCATTTTGTCCTATTCACTACCTCTTCAGCAGCTCTACTGAGCTGGAATTAAAACAAATAAACAACCCCATCCACAAAACAGCAAAACAACAAAACCAAAAAACCCCCAAACCAACAATAACAACAACAACAACAAAACCCCAAACAAAAAACCCCACCAAAACCAACAACTTTGCCATCGAGGAATTTTTTTTCCCAATAGATTCATAAAATATAGAAGAAAAAGGAGATATTCTATATTTAGTTTTAGGGAGAAAGGAAAGTGAAGGTTCCACCCCAATTTATTTCCTAATTCAGAATGTTAAGAAGAGCCAGGTTGAGAAGGGCCAAGACATTCTGAACTTCCACCCAACCTTGGCTTTTAATCTCAGGTAAAAACTTGCAAGGAGGGAAGAAGAGAGAGTTTGTGTCAACTAACTAAGACTCCTTAGTCCCTACTTCTTTCCATCAGATTTGACATCAGTGCAATTATGTTACCCTATGTAAAAACTGGTGTAACTGTGTTACTTTCTGATACAAATGTTGTTTTGTTAGAGAAACTATTATAATGTGCCATTAGAAATCAGGAAGGGATATAAGCTCAGAAAGCTGTATTAGCCATTGTTTTGGGGCAAGTGCTAAAAGACATAAATTCTAGAAAATTATCACAATAGAGTTGACTTTATGGCTACTTTTAGCTTTCTGTGAAAGGTGAACCAGCTATTAGGATTAATGATGGAGGCATTACCTTTCCACTGACCCTCAGAGAAAGGCTGGAGCACGTCAAGGCTCTTACCCTAGCTGTGATCCATGAAAGAAAAAGGCCATATGTTAATATTCATAGTGCAGATGCATTTTGCTTGTGGTTTCCCATCTTCTTTTCTAACATTCTCCAAGGGTTGACTTAAAGGCCATGTATGGATCTGGATTTCAGTATGGACTCAGGCTCATATTTTTGCACAGCACATGGACGAAGTCAGAGAAATTAATGGCAGACTCACAATTCAGGCACCAATATCTCTCTATAAGTCCAGTTTAAGGAACTAGACTTCCCTGGTCAATTAATGTAAAGCCTGCCTGGGCTGTGTAGGTGCTACAACACATATCTTAGACCCAAAAGTTATTTAGGTACTTTTAGTGGCACCCCACACATGATGGGGCCTCAGTTTTTGGTTAAATTAATCAGTTCAGGACTTCTCTCTGTAAGGGCTTGATTTGCTAGAAGTGGTCTGAGCACTCCCAGTTCAGCAAGAGAAGAGGGAAAGACAGTGGCCATGTTGTCCAGATGATCTGGGGGGAAAGCACTTGCCTGGGAAGTGGAAGATCTGATTCAGTTTCCTCTACATCCTGAGGAAGTGCCAGCCCCCTCCCATTTCCCAGTCTTTTCCCTAGACTGGGTTGGGGTCATACTCCATCCTTCCTATTGCAGAAACACTACTGATAGTGTAGATGAAGGAATCATGATCCCAAAGAAATGGTAGGTAAGGGGGCTCCCATGTGACTTATAATGTGTTAGCAGTAGGGAAACTTGGCTTCTGTTCTCTCATTAGGAGTGAACATGTAAATAGCTTGGGAAATCTCTGATTGGGTATGAATATGTAAACAGTTTGGGAAGTGGGCGTCAGAGCCTAAGTTATCTCTAAATGAGTAATATGTTTTCTAGGCAATGCTACCGCCTGTGTTTTGGATTGATATGAATGACTCACTGGCACATCTGCAATGTACACTCTCTTCTGAATATATCATTACTATCAGTGGGATGAATATGTCCATTTTGGCCCATTTAGCAAATTAGCAAAAGTTATGAATAATGGCCGTGATACAAAATCATGAGGTGACTAATGAGTTGAGATTATTTTTTGCAAGAATTTCAAAAGACATTAAACCTTTTTCATATGTAAGAAATATAATAAGCCTTTGGACTGTCATTAAAGGGCAGTGCTAAAGCAAGTGACAAAGAAAACACTTGTACACTTATTCCAAAACACAGGGTGCTGAAGGGTTCATGCTTCTCCTAAGTTAGTGAGACAAGAGAAGCTCATGCTGAAGAAGAGGGAATAAAATATCAAAAGCCTGTCCCTTCTGGAGAAAATTTATTTTCTGAGATCCCTGTTATTTTCTTCATCCTTGTCCTTCTTCCCTTCTGTTCCATCTACCTCATTGGAGTGGAGCAGGAGGTGATGTGATTATTCCAGATCATGGAGCAACTTTAATGCCTGTATGTGTTTATGCATGTGTGCCCATGAGTATATTCATGCACTTGTACAAAATTCCATCTGATGCTGACAAAATACCTCCAAAGGAAGGAGTGATGGTATTTCCTCCTTTTGTTCTTGAGAAGGGTAAGACGTTTTCTTCTGCACATAAATGCTCCTCTGTTCCTGATGCAATCACTTTCAAAATGTGCTGTCCCAGACAAAAGAGGATTGTATCCTACTTTTCTTCTCTGGGGACTGCAAGCTTTAAATTTCAGGGCTTGTCTCTACAAGTTTGGTCTATTTCTCTCTGCTCCCATGTAGGAAAAGGGAGGGAACCATCTGGTCCTGCATCCATTGTGTATGTCCTGTACATCATCCGCAGTCAACTGTTCATCTTGGAAAAACAGGGTATCTCTTAAAACCTGGATAGAATCTCAAGATGTGTGTGGGATAAAGTCTGTAACTTTAAAATTATGCATAATAAATAATAAAAACTTAACTCAGAGAATTTGGTCTTGTTTTGTAATGTCTATTATCTGTTATCTTTTGAGCTTATGTCTCCAGGGATCACAGTGGTAGGTACTGAGCCTGGGGCTCTTTCTGATTCAGGCACAGGGCCAGGAAAAATGGTAGTTCCCAGCCCTTATTAATGAGAGCATGGGGAGATCTTTCTGTTTACAGGGTCAAAGACCAGCTGACACTTGCTCTAGCACTGAGAACATTATAAAAAAGGATCCTGCTTTTGTGAGTTCCTGACCACCTTTAAATCTCTTTGACCCTGATAAAGAGGAAGAAGAATTTGTAAATATAACTGTCTGAAGATTCTTTGTGAAGTCCCTACATTCATGTGGGACAGCAATGAGAAATGTCAGGAACCTGGGCATCCTCAAGATGCCATGACCTCAGAACTCTTCCAATCTGACACTTATGCTGAAGCCAGCATAAATTTTTTTTGAGTACAAAATTGTTTTTCTTTAATGTCCGTTGGAAGAAATGACCCTGTGATATGGATGAAGTTGTATTGAATGCCTTAGATGATGAATGATGATACTATTGTATCTGAGTACATAGTTCCTGAAGAGGCATAGTTTAGCCACAGGAAAGGTATTAGCTTGGATACTTGTTACCATTTCCTTTTCATATTATGAAAACAAAAATTATGCAGATTGGCTGCACATGGTTGACATAAAAAGATGTGATTTGCTTGCTGTTATTCATTCATTAAATGCTATATGGTATTGTAATAATGAAAAAAAAAATCCTTCTCCGTGGCTTAACTTCATGCAGTGTTCTATTTCTTGATTTGTGGCAGAAAACTAAACAAAATCCTTATCTAGCTTTTTACTGGTAGAATAGTATCATGCTTTAGTAACTGGTATATTTTTGTCTTTAGTTTATTTAGTCTTCTATTTTTTCAAATGTTTGCCCTTGATAATTATTAATTTAATTAATAACCTAATGAATTAATTTTTATTTGAAATGCCCTGAAAACAATAAGGAGAACAGAGAAGTAAAACGTGACTGAACCTTCAGTTCCCTCTTCTTTTGACATCTGCCTTCTACAAATGAATGATTTGCATATATATACATTGAAACTGCAGCTATTAGACTTTTTGTCATCTCTTCTGGAGCACTGTTGGTGTGAACACTTGTGACCATTCCAAACAATGTCAAAAATCTGAATCACTCTTTGTATTATTTTACAATGCCAAAACCAGAGGTAACTAAATTCTGGAAAACTACTGTATCATTAGTTAATGACATCATCCAGAAAGAGTGATTTGATGTGTGGCTTTACTTTAGATAAGAAAAAGTGTGTTGTAAGGACTAAGACTGAAGGATTATACATTTTAAAGAGATACTGTTCAACTTCTTTTTTTAAAGAAAGAATAATTTTTTTAAAATGAAGTGAGATTTTTGAAATTGTCAGCCCTCTTTTACCAGCAGCAGCTCAGCAGCTTTTTACTCTTCTGTCCTGTGAGTCTTTTGTCTTCCCCCTCCATATTTACTTTATTTTTTTACCCTGGGGAGTGTCTCCATTGCTTCTACTCAGCTCCTGAAGCCCCTGCACATGAAGTACTATTGCTGCATTGGAAAAAATGCACATTGCAAGAGCAGCTTAGCTGGTAAGTGGTGAGTAGTAGCACCCTGATTTCAAAGAAGAGAAGTGCAAGCACAGAGGTGACGTTTGCGAGCCATACAAGAAGTCTAGAGCACTTCTTGATACCAGGGTGACATCTGTAAACATTAGCTAGATTTTTGTGTCCCTTTATCTTTCCTCCCACCTTCTAAAAAAATGATCTAAGAAAAAAATGACTGTTGTATAGACAAAGTCTCTGGCAAATTTCGGTTACACCAGGGTATTTGGAAAACTCTGTGGTAAACGTCTTTGTGTCTAAGAGCCTGCAAATAAGTTTGCAGATTAAACATAACATTCTTTCAGGTTCAGCTCTTAAACAGATCAAATTATTTAATATCTGCCTTATAAATGTTTATACTGACAAAATCTGTAAAGGAAAGTTTGAATTGCAAATTTACCTGTATTAAATGTTGACCTCATGGAAATACACTTAAATACACTTTCATAAGAGAACCTTGTTTACAGTGCTAGAGTGTATAACTTGGATGATATTCAAATTAAATTGTTTTGTAAGAGCTTTTTGATTCCCTAGTTTTCTGTTCAAAACTTGCAGCCTGTCAGATATAAATGCATATTTCAGTGGGAAAAATTTACAATAGCTTCATTCTAATGCAAATTTTTATCAGCTTTGCACTGGTTGTAACTGCTGGCTCCCAGATGAGCATCAACAGAAGTGAACACACAATCAAACCCTGGGATGTTGCAATAGGGAGGAAAAAATTATCATGATATATGTTATACTGTATATATTTAATAAGGTATTTATATAATACTCTGTGTGTGTATACAGAATATATTATTTATGTAGAGAGAGAACATATATCCATACAGATGAAGCACTGATGTGAACATTTATCTTGGGTAAAAGCTCACTTCTGTCAGCTTGACTCCAGGCTAAGATTAGCAGGAGAGAGAAGCAGTGGCTTAAAGAGGATTTTTCCCCTTCTCCTGGCTATGTGGCAGGCTTGCTCCTCCTGGCCCCGGGGTCAGAGTCTGGCTGTGCAGCCACATGGCCCCCCTGCTCTCAGCAGGATCACATTAGTCCCCATGATTTGTGCACCCAGAGCTCCCAGTGACTCCTGGTTGCCTTTCTCTGGGAGAGGGCAGCTGCCCCTGCCAGGCCCTGATTTGTAAAGAATTAAGCCATTTTTCTGCCCTTGAGCCAAATCCATTCCAGTCAGGCTGAGGGAGCTCACCACATCTTCTTTTCAAACATCTCTAATATTTTAATCTGGACATAATAGTTCATGTTACTCCAAAATCAATCTTATTTCCCATCCATTTTCCTCTCTTGGTCCCTGTAGGTTATTTTGCCGTTCTCACAACACTCCAATCTACTCCATGCAGAATTAGTGCTCTGTTTACCTTTTAGATCAGATTGTTAACATCATGACCCTGGTCCATGGAGTTCCGTGGCTTTTATTAGGTTTAAATTGGTGTTTTAATAGGGCTCATTCCTATTAAAGCCTGGGAGATTGACTTCATTTTTTTCTTTGTATCCAAAGAAGACAAATCAGAGACGCCCGTTACCTCTAGCACAGTTGCATTGCAAGTCAGTACAGGTTTGCTTTTGTTTCTGGATTTCCACTGGATTTTTCAGTCATAATCCCTGGCTCAAACAACTGTTCTTTTTTTTTTTTTTTTTTCTTCCCCGAGAAGGGTAAACAAACTGTTTTTCCCCTCTCCAAGTCTTTTATACAGATCATAGCACAGTTCTTTACAAACCTGCTAAATGTGAATGTCAGAGGACCTGGAGTGCTCCCACTTACTGGAATGAAGTTGCTAATCTCTTCCTGCATCTGATTTATATGTAAATAGAAAGGAGGTGCCTTGTAGGGAGTCCAAATAGGAATCCCTTCTGTTATAGGAAGTCACAGCTATGAGTCATTTTAAATGAAATGCTTAGTAAAAACATCAACATCCCTAAAATATTTTTTTGGGAAAAAAAATCTATGCAAAGGAAAATTAACCTGCTGATTCTAAGTCCATATTATGGAGCCGTTTTGATTTTTTTTCCACCCTGTATCCATTTGCTTTGCTTGAGGTAGTAACTGTGCTTTACTACAGAAAGTGATTTTAAATTGTACCCAGAGCCAACCCTTTGAAGTTTAATGGTAAAGCAGACATGAGTGAAGCTTTCGTGTTCTGTGCACTCAGAGGATCACTGAAACGAATGAACACTGCAGAATGAAAGCAATAAACAGAACAGGAGCACTACAGAGCTACTGTGAAGTTTATGTCTTTATTGAGATGCCAACTCTTACACAAAAAAATCCCCAACTACAAGCCCAACTAGAATTCTCAGTGCCTTTTAACTATTTACGCTTCTGAGCTCTCTCCACAAATAATTCTATTTACAGACTCAAGCCTCTTCTTAGGTTCCTCACCTCTATTTGTCAGGATATTTTCCTCGTTATTTTCTTTTTTCTACTTTTTGATGCTCCTACCAGAAGGGCCTGGCCATTGTGTTGTTCTCTTCCAATGACAGCAGCGCAACGTAGACACTGGACCACCAAGAGGAGCCATCATCTAGCTGAGTATAAGCACAATGAAAAGCAGAGCACACTGCATCTATTTTCACAGTGGTAACAGCCAGCACTTGATGAAATATTCTTCAAATGGGCAAAAATAATATCTGTAACACTATGTTTCCAAAGCCTCTTCAATTGCTCTATAAATTGCCAGGCAGCTTTTATCAGTATTTGGTGAAATCATTGGAATGTGTGTGGAATATTAATTTAATAATATTTTTACAGTATTTCCCATATTTCAAATTCCTATCAACTTCAAACAAAATCATACTGAATGAATAATCAAATAATCTTTTCTTTCTGTGAGAGTGAATAAGAAACTTATGAAATTCAACAAGTCCAAGTGTGAGGTGCTGCACCTGGGTCAGGGCAATCCCAGATATGAGTATAGGCTGGGAGAAGAAGTCATTGAGAGCAGCCTTACAGAGAAGGATGTACTCTGCACTCATGAGACTCCATTGGGAGTACCTTGTCCAGCTCTGGGGTTCTCAGCATAGGAAAGATGTGGACCTGTTGGAGCAGCTGGAGCAGGACCAGAGGAGGGACACAAAGATGATCAGAGGACTGGAGTACCTATCCTGTGAAAATGGGCTGAGAGAGCTGGGCTTGTTCAGTCAGGAGAAGAGAAGACTTTGGGGAAACCTCACTGTGGCCTTACAATATCTAAGGGGAGCTTATAAAAAGGAGGGAGAGGGACTTTTTATATTGGCAGTTAGTGACAGGACAAGGGACGGGGGTTTAGAATTGGAAAAAATCAGGTTTAGATTAGATGTAAGGAAGAAGTTCTGTACTCAAAGGGTGGTGAGACACAGGAACAGGCTGCCCAGAGAAGCTGTGGATGCCACATCCCTGGAAGTGTTCAAGGCCAGGTTGGATGGGGCTCTGAGAAACCTGATCAACTGAATGGCATCCCTGCCTGTGGCTGAGACTTTGGAACTAGATGATCTTTAAGGTACCTTCCAACCCAAACCATTCTATGATTCCGTGATTCTATGATTCTTACTTCTGCTTCTTCTTTTGCATTTCAGGAAATTAATCTTACAGCTAGTGTCCCCAAGAGAGAAGTTAAAAAGGATATAAAAAATCACTTTATATTGTTGCTAAAGCTGCCAAAATTTTCACTAATTTTAAATTTTCACTAATATTTCAAGTCTTATAGAGGTGGTTTTCTTTCTTCCTTTGTATTGTTAAAGTCCAGAGAGTTTGCTGATTCCCAACCCATAGCCTTCCAACCCAGCTCCAAAGTTTTCCACTTTTTCATCTCTATCTGCAGTAAATGTGGTAGTTTAAGCATCTTTTCATGAGGTGCTGGTAAAAATTCTGCTGAGCCTGCTGAGACTGATACAAAATTAGTGTGTAGGTAAAATCTGTGTTAGGACAAAAGGAGCTAGGAGCCTCCTCCTGGAGAAAAGTCTTCCTACAGTTGCACTGCCAGCCCAGACACATGAATAAGGCCTTTCCAAGTTCTCTGGCTGAATTCCTCCTGGAGCCCCAGGCTGGGTGACATAGTTTGCAATGCCTTCTCTCCGTTGCTGTCACTTTTTAAGTTGCATGCACTTCAGCCTGATCACAAATGCAGCAGAACTATTCTAATGAGAGTAAAGAAAAAGGAGAAACAACGGTCCAGAAAATGCCACATGGAAGCAGCTGTAACAACATCAATGGTGGTATCCCAGGAAGGAAGGACAAGTTGTTCAGCAGAAGAGGTGAGTCATATGCTTTTTGCTTCAAAGTGCTTGTTTGAGAGTATTGCCAACAGATTCTGCTGCTGACTTTACTTCCTTCTTCTTCATAGTGAAAAGTAATGGTAAAATACTCCCTGAACTCTTTAGGGTTTTAATTAATGGGGTATTTTGCTCTCAGTAGAGTAGACTAAATAAACTGTTTCAACTGTTTCTTCCACTAACATATCACTTTCCAGATGGGAAACTCTCTTTTTTGTCCACAGCTTTGACATCTCTCTTCTGATACAGACATGCTGTGTGTAAGTGTTGACTTTCAACTTTCTTTCCTTAACAGTAGTTTGAACAATTAGCAACTATTCGAAAAGGAGACTTCTTCAGAAAATTCCACTGCAAAAATGGCAATAGCAGCTCAGTCTTCCAGTGCCCCTGCAGAGACAAGGCAGAATACACAGCTGCTGCACATCTCCAGTTGCTGCCCTCTGTGTACTACACCAGATTCTTGGGATTTCTCTTGATCA
This sequence comes from Manacus vitellinus, assembly GCF_001715985.3. NCBI lineage: Eukaryota > Metazoa > Chordata > Aves > Passeriformes > Pipridae > Manacus > Manacus vitellinus. Next base: position 42,579,311 of record NW_021940682.1, on the reverse strand, counting down.
GTTTCTTGGAAAGATAATTTCAGATATTTTGCCATCAATGAATTTAAATTTCAAAGGAATAAGCAGAAATAGTATCATACAAACTATTTGGAGCAGAGAAGGAAGAAATTTTTCACCTGAAGAATGGCAGTTAGGTGCCAAATTTCACAACAACCTTCCAAAAGGAGTAAACATTTATCAGAGAATGGCATATAGCCCTGTATACTAACTGGTGAAAAATAGGTAATATGATTTCATTTAACACCAGTGTTATTCTGGTGGAGTCAGTGTCCCAGATTCAATAGCAGAATGGTGTGGTTAACATTACTGTGAAGTACACTAAAGTAAAAAACATAAACTCTACAGAGACCTTTAATGTACTGAGTACTGGTCACACATTACATCTTAATATTTTGACTTATTGGCATTTCTGTAAAACTACCATTGTCTCTCAAAATAAATTAAAAAAACCCCTCTATTATATCTGGCTGTTTGCTCTTTACCAGCTCTTCCAAAGTGTCTGCCAAATGGAGAGGAAGAAATGCCACATTTCAATTTAAGTTTAATAAGTGAATTTTAATAAGTTAAGATAATGGATGAGAATTTTCTGAAGTATATCAGTGTTATTTAGTCCAGTAAAGAGTAAGGGCAGAATAAACTGTATTTCATAACTTGTGTGTGTATCTGTGCTTATGTGTATCCATGAACACAGGTCCTTTGTTGCAATTTTGAGAAACACATGGATGGAATTCCTTCCCCCTTTAAAATTAGTGATGTCTGTGACACATTGCTTTTCAAAGCACAGTATTACTCAAGGGTAATGTCTTTGCCTTTGCTAAATGTATGTGCACTTGCTTACACCACGATTCATACAATTCGTAGTGGTTGGAGGCTCCATCTGTAGGAGCAATGTGCCTGGACACCACTCTTCACTTTAACTGCACACTTGTAAACACTCCAATGGCAGCAGATGGAAAGGTGATGATTGCTTTTCCCGAATTAGTAGTTTTTCATTCTGTTTTAGTTATATAAAAAATAGAGTTATCAAAGACTCCAAGTGGTATTATCAGAAATAGCAACATCTGTCTACCTCAAAGAACAGAGGGCTACATAACTTGCTCATGGAATCATAGAATCATAGAATGGTTTAGGTTGAAAGGGACCTTAAAATCATCTAGTTCCAAAGCCCCTGCCATGGACAGGAATGCCTTCCACTAGATGAGGTTTCTCAAAGCCCCATCTGGCCTGGCCTTGAACGTTCTAGTGATGGGGCATCGACAACTTCTCTGGGCAACCTGTGCCAGTACCTCACCACCCTCTGAGTAAAGAATTTCTTCACAATATGGAATATAAACTTCCCTTCTTTCAGCTTAAAGTCATTGCCTCTTGTCCTATCACTAAATGTCCTTGCAAAACATCCTTCTCCATCTATCTTGCAGGACCTCTTCAGGTTCTGGCAGTCTGCTCTAAGTCTTCCTGAAGCTCTCTCTGCTCCAGGATGAACAACCCCAACTCTCTTCCTCTGTCTTCATAGGAGAGGTGTTCCTATCCTAGAGACTTTTGATCATCTTTGAGTCCCTCCTCTGAACTTGTTCCAACAGGTCCATGTCCTTGTTGAGGGCCCCAGAGCTGTATATGGTATTCTAGGAGAAATATCTGTACCATCAGAGCAGGTCTAATGTATATTTTCCATTTAAAGCTACCAGAAAGTTTTCTGCATTACTTTGGTTTGCTTGCACTCTTAATAATTCTGAAATGCTTCTCCTGAACACAGTCCCTGGCTGATTGGTTGGCTGCAAGTGGTCCTGACACAGGCAAGATGCAGTTAAGATAAGCAGAGTGGGAAGGTTTGGAGAAAGCCTTCCCAGAAGACTGAGCTCTGATGGCAGGCTGCCACTCCAAGCCACTGGCCCAGGTATTTTGCAGGGTGCTACAGGGACAACTTGGGACTGACAGCCCAGCTGGCTTTTGCCTTTACTTCCTTTATCAGCGTGGGTGAAAATATGGTGCTAGTTTAGTGATAGCACTAATTATAGGAAGATCCTTCTCCAACTGAAGCTCTCATTTCTTTGGGGTACACTACAAATCATGAGTGATTCTTAAGGCTGTGAGTTCCATGTGAATGAATAAAAAGGAAGTCTACCTTGCTGTCTGAGCTTCATGCTAGTCTGGATCTTCAAGACCATTAGCTGCCAAAATGAATTGGAAGTAAATGAAAGGTTTCATTGTGCTTCATTTGCTTGCTGAAACCACAAGAAGCCTATTCAGTTTTATTAATTAGCTAGAAGATAAAAGAAAAATTAAAAGGCCTTATCTTAGTTTTTATAACAAAAATCACTCAGTCATTCGAGCCAGTTCTATTGATATTCTCCACAGGGATCAGCATGTATCACTGTATGAAGCAAACAGATGGAACAGGTCACAGATTTTCCAGTTTCCTTCTCAGTACTGAGGAAGCATGGAAAAAATTAGAGCCAAACTTCAGATGGTGGAACTTTACATGTAGCACACTACATGTATCAAGCACAACTCAGCAGCCAAGGGAGTGCTATTACACATCTTAAGTTGTCCATCTTTAAACCTGCTTTTCTGAAAACATATACCACAAAGAGAGGCAGAACATACAGCAGATGCTCTTTAATGGCGTATTATATTTTTCATCAAGTCAGCCAAATTGTGGATTAAAAACAAATATGTACAGTAAATTAAGAATAATCTTTTAATCTGGCAAATATTATTATCATTTCCTGTTTTGCCCTCCCATCATTTACTGTTTTGCCTTCCCTTTACTTCAGTACTTCCTTTATCTTATACAGGAAAAGGGAACTCAAGTGGGCTACACCCCTGTATTTTCAGCATGTCTTGGTAACTGTACAGTTCCACCTAAGCTGGTGGCATTGATGTGCCCTTGCTGACATGGCCAGACACATGCCATCCCTCTTTTGGCCCACGCTCACTGTTCAGCACCAGTTTTCACAATCTTCTTTATAAACTTAAAACGTGTTTTACAAAACACAAGAATTAGAGAATTCCCCAATCTGCAACATTTTTTGTCATCAGTACACAAGGCTTAGGTTTGCTGATTATTGGAGACAATATGCAGAGGAGTTTAGAGAGGAATTTTCCTTATCTTAAAAAATTCCAAATTACCAGTATCAGGATTTTTAACTTTACTACTAAATATAATGAAAAATAAATAAATATCTTCTAACAAACATAGGATAACTAATACAGTACAAGATCTCAGGGTTTCTTGATAATCATGATACCAAACTCAAGATTCAGATGTCATCTATTCAAGGTGGCACCATGTGGCTGCCAGATGTGTATTTTGACTGAACTCTTCCCTATCTTTCACTTTCTTGCTGTATAAGGCTAAATCTTTCTCCCATCTTCATTCTTTTACATATGTTCCTTTAGCTCACTGAAATACGTTGTAAAGAGGTTTCTGTTAATGAACAAAATGCTTTTTCCAACAGAGAGCTGGAGACATGCTCTGCTCTTGAAGTTGGCCGAGGGAAAGCACAATAACTGTTATTAAGATCTAAAGGAAACCATCAAAGAAAATTGTGGAATTGAATAGGAACCCCTCAGAATTTGTCTTGTCTGGGTGGTGTGAAGATGAGGTAGACACAGTAATATGATCTGCAAAGGAAGACAGACAAATCAAAGCCAACCCCAGACCACCACTTTTGTTGCTTCTGTGTACAATGCTTCTGGTTTACATAGGTTTTATTTTTTATAGCTTTTTGTACTGAACTACAACTTACTAAGTGCTGATTTCAGTTATATATCCCTAACATATATTTTAGCCGTAGCAAAGAAAGTAGCACTTTTAATTGAGAAAAGTTTCCAAAGCAGTTATATTTCAGTCACAAATGCCATGCTTTCTTCTTTTCTTAAACAGAAGCTAGTGTTAATTAAAATGAAAGAACACTCTGAGCACACTGTTCGCTGATATTGAGCTTGTTGTTCACCAGGACCCCCAGGTTGCTTTCCACGGAGCTGTTCCCCAGCCAGGTATATTCCAGCCTGTGCTGCACTCCTGGATTATGTTTTCCCAGGTGCAAGACCTTACATTTATCCTTGTTGAACTTCATAATATTTTTGTTAGTCCACTTTTACAGACTATCCAGGTCTAAGGGCAAGATGGCTGTCTCTTCCAAGATGTCCACTTCCCCACTCAGTTTGGTGTCATCGACAAACTTCCTTGAGTTACATTTGATCTCATCATCCACATCAACTATGAAGATTTTAAACAGCATTGGGCTCAATATCAATCCCCAGGGGACCCCACTTGTGGCAGGTTGCCAGCTTGAAAAGAAACTATTTACCACCACCCTTTGGGTGCTGCCTCTCACGTTAATGTGTTATATAAAAGAACTTAACCAACAAATTACTTTTTAAAGATATTCTCTCTTCACATAAACTCTGCCCTATTCAGAACAAGAACATTTCAGAAAGAGTTTATCTCCAAAATAGTAGATGACCTGCATATCTCCTCATCTGTGCTTACCTCTCTCCAGTTCAGGGCACCGAATTCCCTCCACATAGCTAGTCTGTCTCAGTCTCTCTGTTTATGAGACATGTCTCAAGTGCATCGTCCATTCCAAGAGCTTTTAAAATTCTTTTAATCTTCCTTTGTGCTCCAGTTCCCAGGCTACGTAAACAAAATAACTGATAGGTTGGAGTTTGAACTTTTAAAACTAACAACTGGCTCCTATTCCCATTGCAGTCTGTATCTTTGGAGATTTCCAGCCATTTTTTTTCTATAGTTACTATGAAATCCGGTCTACAAAAAGTACAGCAAATATTCCTGAATTTCCTCAGTGACTTTGATCCCTTCGTTCACCTTAGAAATAAGTCAATATAAAATAGCCTGAGAATATTATCTGTCAATACTCATACATATGAGTAATCCTGAGTGATTCTTGCATTAATTATAATATAAAATATTGCTTCCACATCTCCTATTAACACTAGAAGACTCTGGATTTATAATCCAAGAATTCAAAATGCTCTTGAAAAGAAGACATTCTAAGAACATTAAAACACAATGAAAAGGTCAAAGAAAATTTCCAAGGAAGAAAATATTTTTCCTTTTGCTACATCAATGATGTGTAAGTTTGACAGGTGACTCCATGTTCAGTAGCACTCTCTCTGTTGGCAGACGAAACAAATGTTTTTGTCAAATAAGCTAAAATGTCACTTGAACACACTATACACCTTCTTGTTTACAGTGCAGACAGAGAACAGCACAGTTTCAAGTGGCATATAGCAGGTGCATGTCAAAACCTCATACGTAAATATATGCAATACATTTCTTGTAGTAAGGCTCTCCAGTCCAGTTTGGTTTACTTGGGTTTTCATTTCTTAATTTTTCTTGCTCTCTTCCAAAACCTTATCCTAATTTTTATTGTGAGATGAAGTATATCAAACTAGCAAGCAGAAATGAGAGTGTGAATGAGAAGTGAGCAAGCCAAGGATAGGGGTTTTGCAATCTGTTTACAAGCAGCAATTAGAGTTTTTTACCAAGACAAGTATTTTTCAAATAGAGAAAAAAAAGTCTGTTTTCTGAACCTTTAGGCTATGCTAACTAGAAGTGCAGCATACTAGGCAAAGAAGGATCTTGGGCAGGCTGTGTAATCCCAGAATCCCAGAATCAATTAGGTTGGAAAAAAACCTCTGGGATCATCGAGTCCAAGCCGTGAAAAAAGTAATACTTTGAAAGGATAAGTTATTTTGGCTGGAGTGACTCTGTCATATTGATGGTACAGTTGTAAGTAGCAAATCCTTTTGCACAGGGGAAAGTAATGTCTGAGATTTGAATCTGCCTTACTGGAGATGTAGTTTTTACTTCAAACTAGTGTGATCTCTTGCAGGAGTGTTATCTACTTGTCCATGAAGGTTAACAAAGGCACTGAACTGCTACTACTCTTCAGCAGAGGAGGGAAGTTGAGAATTTATAATTCCTTATTTTAAATAGGTCATTTATAAACTTGGGAGGATCTGGAAGAGTGGACCAGAAATGATCTCTCTTGAAAAGTAATTTTTTTTATATCATGATGGTCTCAGATGGCCAAGTGACTGGGAATTTCCCCTGTGACCGTCACCAGAAAGCCAATGGCAAGCAAGCTTAGGATTTCATTCAAGGGAATGACGAGAAACCTCTCTTTGACCATATTATCCTGACTTTGTCTGCAGACCACGCTGCTACAACAGCTCACAGATATTCTTCCTGCTGTGCTCTGAGAGCGACAGAAAAGGGTATGGGGTAAATATGGGTCTAGTTATGTTTCTGTAACAGCCACAAGACAAAAGAATGAGTCCTCTGAGTCTCACTAGCAAGCTGTGATTTACCTTGATGGGTGAGCCTTCCTGAAAAAGGCACAATGCTCTTATCAGATGTTTAGCTCTGAATGAATATTCAGCAGTGACTTGGAGAAGGTAATGACTTTCACCAAGATATTTGCAGTTGCATTCAAATGAAACAGTCTTTTCTATGAAATTATAAGTCCTAGAGTGAAAATGAAGAATATGGCATGGTGAGGTTTGCCAAGCACCCTTTCAGTTGCTTTCTTATATAGTTTGGTTAAATGCTTTTTTTGTGGACACAGATACATTGGAGGATATTCTCTGAATTCTGTACTTCTCCTGAGTCCTTTGCTCTGTAAGCAAGTATGGTGGTTTGGGATCTGAACTGAGTTAAAGAACACATTTTTTTTCTTCTCATGTCATTACTGATGGAGAGAATCTCATTTAGCATTTAAAAGGCTAAACCTGGAATCTCAAAACCTGCAGTTTTGGTTGGTTTAAGTACTTCTGTTTAGACCTGTGTGACTGTTGTGTTTATGAGTCTACAAACACTCCAACATCAGCCTCTTTCTCCTACTCTACTGCATGAAACCAGTACGTGCCCAGTTATAGGGTAATGAGGGTTTACTATCATCGGCATTTCTAACAAACATGATGAAGGACATGAATGCAGCAGCTTTGTCTTGGAGGCACAGGCAGAAGGGAGGCAAATGGATGCCGGGCTCCCCTTGCACCATGCCAGCAGGAGCCATGGAGTTCCAGGTGTTGCTGGCAGGAAAGGAGCCATCTCCGGGGGACACAGACAGCACTACATCGTAGACCTGAGCCCCTCCTGCAGGTCACTCTGGAGATGAATGTCAGGGCAAGTGACACCATTGAGGCCTGAAGACTTACTTCTCCTGGCAGAAGGAGGGTATTGGCATCAAGCGATGGTGCAGACCAGGACATTGCATACCAGGACTGGGCAGGTGCCCAATCCTTAAGCAGGGGGGAAGCTTCCTCCTTTGATGCTGCTTCTGCTGCATCATGGCCACTATTGTTTTTCAGTGAGGGACTTCAAGGAGACAAAGTGTGCAGAGTCTTGTTACAAAAGCTCACTGAAAAGGGCGGAGATCTAACCTAGTTTAGACCTAAGCAGTTGGATTGTTTGTGGCTAAAATGTGACTGATATGCAGCTACAAGTTTCCCATGCAAAGCCAAATAATGTCCACCTTAGAAATCCTGGAGCTGTGGTGTGTGGCAGGCTTTATAGCCTTTTGATATATGGCAATTAATTATGAATAGGATTTGCAGTTCTTTTGGGGTGGAGACACAGTCTCATGGCAGCATTTTTACTTGCAAGTATTCTAAAATGTCTCCCAGTATAGAAGAACTAAATCTGATTTTTCCAGGCCTCTAATGATTTGTACTAATTAAAGGAATACAGTACACTGCTGATATCTGGGTCCAATAAAAATAAGTGAACAAAGCAAGTAGACATGCAAATAAAAAAGAGATCTGTCATGTCATGGTGTACAGTTTAATCCAAATAAGGCTATGGGCTCTTCATGGTGCTTCATTGACAATAAAAAATGCATTTAAGGGAGTAAATGTACAACAGCTGGCAAATATCTTGTGTCAAGTCTTATTTTAGATTAGTAAGAGAAAACCAAGCCTTATTAAACTGCTGCAGTGATTCCCAGGACAGCCAGTTGGACATTTTAGAACATCTTTCTGATGCTACTAAATTAATATACTTCATTAGGGAACCTGTGGCCTTGAAAATGAAAGAATATACAGAAGTTGTTGAATTGATGAAAACAAAGCAAACAGAAACCTGAGAAAGGCAAATAGCCCATCCCAGCCTAAGTTCACCTAAAATGACTGAGAAGCAGGAGTGACAGCAATTCACTGTATAGCTCCGCTAATCTCTTGTACACATGAGAGTGTGTGACAGTCAGTTTAATAGTCCCTGAAGTGTTTTAATCAAATTTCTGTTTTTAAATACTATTTACCCATCTGCTTGCAATGGCATCCATCTTAGAAAAGTTATTTATTGATTTTTAAAACCCTATAAAAGTTATATTTTATTTTATTTTTAATTTTTAAAACCAACCAGATGAAAATAAACCCCACAGAGAAATTAGAAAAATTTTTATTCCTGATGACTCTAGTATTTTCTTTTGGAACGTTTGCGAGTTTTAACTTTTTCATTAATAGAAATATTTCAGTAATAGAAAACAATTCAAGTTACAACTGTACCCTCAATCACTACCAGTTAAATTGAAAAGATTTTTCCAAAGAGTAATTTAAATTTTTGCTGAGATGAGCAGTGTAGCTCAGACTGCAAAGTGACTGACAGGAAGGAGCACAAGATCATAGGATCACAGAATCACAGAATATTCTGAGTTGGAAGGACCGACAAGGATCACCGAGTCCAACTCCTGGCCCTGCACAGGGCAGCCCCAAGAATCACAGCATGTGCCTGATGATAATATGATGATAATGCTAAATGGTCAGGCAGTGAAGAAGTCTATGTAAGACTTTTTATCACTTTTGGTTGTGTACAACCTCACTGAAGTCTAAATGAAGCTGCTGCATATAGAAGTAAGGAAGTTCCTGATTTTTCATGTGATGATTGCCATGTGTCCTGCAGCTGAGGGAAACTCAGTAAGTGAAATTTCCAGTGTTCTGAATCTGAACACTTTTGAACAGGTCAAGCTCTTTAGTCACTCAGGGACAGTTTTGCCTGAGATGATGTAGAGAGATGGTGGCTGAGGGACTCCCTTGGTCCCCTTGCTGGTGCTGCCTGGAATGGTTGCCTGTTCCATGCCTGGATGCTCGCCACAGGTCTGACCTTCCTCTTGAGAGCTTTCTTGCCCTTGCCTGCGGGTTTTTGGAGGGGTTCATCTCTCTATAGTTTTATGGCTGTGCTCTGGGATTGTGTGATTTCATTTTGTAGGGAGTAAACAGCAATGCTGAAGAATTTTTCTGAAGCACCATTGACCTTGAAATTCTCCACCTCCCAGCCTGGCACAGCTGGATTTTACCCACCTCCTTTTGGCATGAATGTACCTTGCAATTCAAAGGGTTTTTAGACAGCAGTATATGATTATAAAGTCTGGAGTCTTCTTTTTTTTCAGTCTAAGGGCACAGACTGTGTGCATGACAGTGAATTTGGAGCATCTCCTTAAGATGTTTCAAAAAGTGCTTGTAGCAAGGGCTCTGTTTTTTCAGGCATAAATACAAACATATGACAAGAATATTATTTTATTTTTATTCTTTCTTTTTTTTTCAGCTTTGCACAGTAATAAATTGCTACAATTTTAAAATGTAGAAATGTGTGCAGGTAATATAAAAATAAGATTCAATCTGAAGAATTGTGGGCTGATACATCAGATGAAAAAATAATTCAAGACATATATATGTTCAAGAAGAAAAATAGAAGATAATTGAAAAGCAGTGATATAGAAAAGACCTAAGGGTAGCATTAGACAGGAAATTACAAAGCCATTTCAAATGCAATATAATCATAACTTACATGAAGTAATAATAATATTTTATCTATCTGACTAAAGATCTCAAAATGATTCACGGACCTCATAAATTTAAATCATTTTGCCATCACTGAGAAACATTCCTCTTCAAGATGTTTTTTCTTATATTTTATACTTTTACTTACCTTAAAGTACACGTGGTCATTTGTAATTATATTTTGCTGCTTGTCTCTCTGCCGCAGGGTGGTGGGGGTGGTGTCAGGACTCCCAGCACTGTTGGAGGGGAAAGGGCAGTGATGAGTTTTGTTGAAGCCATGCTTGTGTGTTCAGAGCAGCTGCTGGTAGGAATCACCCTTCAAGGGACCTCCCAGTTTCCTTTTAAAGCTGCCTTTGTTTTGCAGAAAGCATTCAGCTGGAGTTTTCCCTAGAAAGTCAGTTTCTTGGGCATTCCCTGCTTGCACAGAGCTGCTCAGGGGGCCCCAGGGGAGAGGAGGTTTTATTGGTGGAGATTTTCAAGCAAATATTGGGCTGATCTGGAGAGAAAATGGCTTGTGCCAAAATATCAGAGGTTTGCACTTTAGAGACAGAGACTAGCTTTGAGCAGTTTTATAGCACCTGGGTGATCCATGAATGTAACTCATTAATTATAAGCTTAACAGAGGATCCACTCTTATGTGTTTAAAAAAAATGCACTCTAGTTTGTCATTTTTGGGGGTGGAAACTTTTGCTGGGTGTGCTTATTCTTGATTCAATAATCATACAGGCCTGTTTGCCGATGTGGATATCTAAATCAACCATTCAGAAAGTAGCATCAGGGTAAACCTGATGCTGAGTTATCACAGCTATTCTCTGGTAGTTCCTGGGATTTCAGTTAAGGTAAAAGACCCCTTTTAAATGCCTTCATTTTCTACAGTCATGCGCTTTATCCATAATATTCTGGTTTTTGTCTCATCAGCTCTCTGTGATTTTATTAACTGGCCTGTTAAGCTTAAATGCATGATATTGTGTAGTAGAGCACACAGAAAAAAACCTACTAATTTTCTAAAGTGATTTTTTTCCAGGATTCTTTATAAGCAGAGATACTTGCTATGAACAAGTCAGAAAACATCATTCTTGAGGAAACACTCAGTGTACAAAGATAACAGCTGCATGCATACCACTGCAATGTGAAGCAGAAACTGTCAAATTATTTGTTCTGGGGAAAATGGTTACTCTGGCTCCCTAATGCTCTGTGTATCTAGAAAAAATGTAAGGAGAAATATTTTCAAATACATTTATGAGTACTCACCATTCCTTTTCTGGTGTGTACCTCCATGTGTACCTACGTACTATTTTCCATTTATGTAATGGAGATTTTCCAGAAGGAAGTATTTATTACTGAAGTATTTAGATCCTGCGGCTGCAAGTGCAGCTCTGGGTTTAGAAGCTGGGGAGAGCCCAGATGCTTCAAGCTTTTGTCAGTTCCTGCTCTCTGAATTGCTTTGAGCGCCTGCTCCAGTTCCTACAGCCAAAACATTGCCCTTCTTGCAGTTTAGCAAAGCAAAAGGACATAGTCTTGATACTCTTCTGCTGTGCTTGCAGAGTAGGAAAAAAATCTGTCTTGTATGTTGAAAAAATAAGTCCTATAGGGCTTCTTATGGCCTTGTATAGAGAAAGGATATTCTGGAGTGCTTGAAATGCACAAAATAGCTGTGAGGATAGACTAGACTCTAAAATGGGATTATAGTTGTAGAGAGTCCTCCCTGGCAATGCCAGCACCCACCAAAGTCACCCCTGTCTGAGATTTGGAGGCTATGCTGACAGATTTAGTAGATCAATAAGTAATTTCAGGATAGGGTGATGAAAATGATATTGTTTTCTTTACTGACACCTTGATCATAGTGTATCTTCCATGCTTGCAGAAGTATTACCTATAACAGCATTATGGATACTGGTCCTACCCACCTCAAGAGTCCAGAGTATCCTGTCTCGTTAGTGCCATTTGCAATCATAATCTCATCCTGGGTTAATTACTAAAAGCCGCCAAATGTACTCTAGTGAAAGACAATGCCACCCCTGAATGAAAATGAACAAATGCTGTGGAATTCTTTTTAATTACATTAGTCACTGACTGACAAAGGAAAAATAAAGTCTTGAAAATAGTTTACTGGAGAAGTATTATGCATGTCTACATCTGATTGCTGATGAGTCTGAGACAAGAAAGGCTTGTTCACAAATAAGTTCATCAACACTGGAATGAAAAATAACCAAAAACACTGTTCAGAAGAATGACCTAATTAACTTTATGGATCTCACATTTTAATAAATGTAGGGAAAGCAAAAATTTCCTGTGAGGTGGTTATATGAATTTAACTGGAACTGAATTCAGACCTAAAATTAGGATTGTTTTTAATAATGAAGGATTGTTATGAAGTAATAATTTTGTTGTTGTTCCTGCTTGGTAAGTAATTGAGTATCAAGACCGAGTATTGATGTCTACAATAACTCTACAACAGATGCATCACATCTGAATTCTTCTGACAACTTGGGGGTTTGGAGTCTGTTGAATGTCTTGGTTTGATTCAGTGTGTAATCTCAGCTTTATGATTAGGGACTCAATATGGGGAGTTTCATGTGAAATCAGAATGTACCAGCTGTGCATTTTGATAGCTCTGGTACTAAAATACTTTAAGTCATATTTTCCCCAGTTTGAAGCATTCAAGTACTCAAAATTTATTAAAGGGTTTTTCCAAAAGATATTATGTACCACACATCTCTTTCCATCTGATTTTCATCTTATTTAAATATTCTGTATGTTCTGTTTAAAGGCCTTTAACAGAAAGATCATAGGATTAGTAAGCAAATCTTCTTTCAAAGGGGCAGCCTATTTCTGTATGGTTAACTCTCCAGCATCCCAAGACAAAATTGCAGGCTCTTGCTGTAAATTATTTGAAGTAGCCCAACTTCGCTTACTTCCTTTTTACATTAGGGATATTTCTGGGATGGTTGTTAAGCTAGACATAATGCTTTGTTCCCTTTTTCATCTTGGAGTAATTGGGAATATAACCATAGTTCCAAATAAAAAAACCCCAAAAAATATTTAGCTATGCAATTCTTGGTCAATTCCTCTGTTGTACTCTACCCTGGGTACTTGGAAGCAGAATCTCTTGATCTTGTGCTCCAGTCACCAGTCTGGTACACATATCAGTGATGTCCAAAATGTTTGGATGTCAGAACCATCTCTGACATAAGTATTTCTGCTGTTCATACTGGCAGCACCTCCAGTGTGCAACAGTGTCCTGGGGCTGTGAAGGATCTCTGTTTGGAGGAGCTACAGGAGTAGCAAAAATGACACAGGAGTGGTACAGATGATGTAAAGCAGGATTGTTCATCCAATTTGTGGAACAGCTTTGTTCCAAAAAACATTGTTTAAAACACACTCTAGGCCATTATATCGTTCTTGTCAGCTATTCATTGCTATATGGAAGGTCCCATTCAGCCTGTTCCAGGAAGTGTATGCAAGAACCTAAGAAATGCCCTTCTGGGCCTGATGAAAGAACTACCTAGTCCAGCACCTTGTCACTGGCTCAAAGAGAAGCATGTAGGGTAAAGCAAATGGGTTACACTACTTGCCCAGCTTATCACAACTGAGGGGTGTCCATAGTTGTAGGCAGCATCCCTTGTATGTATGCCACAGCCCTTGGTGGCCTTTTCCTGTGGAGGTCTTTTCTTCAGTGATCAGTCTAGTTGCTTTCTAAACCTCTGTAACCTTGTAGCTGCAGTAGCATTTTCATAGCTAAGGAAGGCATTTCCCTGTTCATCCTCTCCATCACTGGTAGCTGTAGGGACTGTTATCAAATCTCCATCAATATTCTCTGTTCTCAAGCTGAATCATGTTTGTCCATTTAACTTTTCTTATTCCTGATATAAAAGCTATTCCCTATGGCTAGGTTCATATAGGTAGCATTTCCTTGCTTGTTTTCCAGATCTCCTATACCTTTTTAAGATTAGGAAATCAGAACCATGCACAACCTTCAAGAATTGGGCACTATGGTTTTATACTAGGAACATCTGCAGCATTAGAATCACCTGAGTACCTGCTCTGTGAAAGGGGAACCACCCTGTACTTCTCATGGAGCAATCTGGCAGGTCCAGCAAGGTGCTTAACCCAGCTTCCTCTCACAGTGCCTTTATACTTCAGGGTCATTGGTGCAGATCCTGCTCAGTGCTAAGCTCCACGCAACAATCTAAAAAGAAGCAGCACCCCATATATAAAGAAAGAAACATCATGAGGGAAAACAGTGTGCATTTGAGAAAATGATTTGAAACCTAAGTTTGCGTGAGATAATTTCTAAATTCCCTAAACCACCCACAAAAACGCTCACTTTTAACCTGTGGGGAATAACTACTAGAACAAAATGAATTAAGAAAATGAACTTGACAGTGTCATATTTTATGTCTTTATGTTTTCATCTGTGCATTTTTCTGTTGGCCACAAACTATTCAGCAATAAATCATACATCTTGACCTTAGATATCTTTTCCTGTAAGTTAACCTCTTTTCAGAAATGCTGCACTTTGGACCTGCCTATTCATTTTATCTATTTGTTTTACTTAGTTTTTTTTGTTTGTTTGTTTTGTTTTGTTTTGTTTTGTTTTGTTTTAAATCACATGTTCATGTTAGAAGCTTACCTTTCCCCAAAAGGGAGGAATAGAGACTTGGTATGAAAACTTTTAGCTGTGCTTTCCACACAAAACCAAATGCAGTTTACCACAGTAGAGAATCCAAGGCTGTGTAGATATAAACATGCTTAAACAACTTTCCATCATCCCATGAAAACTCAATCCAGCTTGCATGTGTTACTATCATTCCTACTTCCTGTAATGTAGATATATTTATTATATGTTTTATTTTCTCAATTGCTAGCAGCAATTCAGAAGAAATTATTCATTTAAACATCTGATCCCATGATAAAATGTTGGATCCTATTGAAAATTGTATCCCTTGGGGCTATAAGGTTTCCCAAGATTGCAAAACAGAGGTGCTGTCTCTTTTCCAGTTCCCTTGTGACTTTGGATGTACTTAGCAAAATTGCCAATCCTTTGTTTTCCTAGTTTTCCTATAGAATAAAGAAGCCAATTATAACACCTTTAACAGTGGCTATAGGTGGAATTTTGATGGTAAAAAAGCTTTTGCCTTTTTAGCAGTTCAATAGGGCTTGCCTCTTCTCTTATGAAAACTGTAAATAGAAACAAAATTATGTCAGTGTTAGTAATACCTGTCTTCAATCAACTCAGCTTAAAATGACAGGCTTTCTTATAAATATTATATAAACACCTAAGTTAATGAAATATTAGATAGCAGTGCAAAGTGAAGCACTTTGAAGTTTGAAGAGGCTACAGGAAAGTTCTAACATGGACTGTAGATATGTAGATGTATAAGCTCAAAAACAGATTTTGAATTCTCCTGTTCAGCTGCCTAAACTCAGGATGCCTGAACATCACTGAATGCTGATTTTTTTTTTACTTCAAAGTTCTCCAGGGGCTTTCTGTGCAAATGCAAAATGTCTCGGCATCTGTCTCAGGACTGAGTAGTTAGTAATTATGTACAGAGAAATACCTAATGTTATACCTCTGCTGAGCACTCAAGAGGACTATCCTTATTGCCAACAGATCTGTTGTGTGAGATGGGGGCATGAGGGGAGAAGGTAGGAGCATGTTTTATCTTTCTTCTTTAAACTGTGTTACTGCACAAAGGGGTGGGGATTGAGGAAAAAGTAAAAATCTGTGGAACACAGTGTGTGAGAAATCAGATTTTCCCTATTTCCTGCACTCTAGATTAATAATTTTGCTGACAACTCATTTCCCTCTTTCATCCTTTCTTTTCCTATGGCCTTCCCTGTTACTGCCTGTTGCACTACAACTCTCCTTCTGAGCTGCTCTTTCATTTATCAGCTTTCTGTAATAAGGTCACTGCTTCTACTCTCTCTTCAGATCCCAAGCATTTGAAGAGTGGGATCTCAGCAAGCCCACAGCTTTCACATTCAGACCTGTGAGAGTGGCTTTTTATGGCACAGTTGTGTAGAGCACCTTGAGAGGGTGAGGAGTCAGTGGAGAAACTACAGACCAAGTTTTGATAAAACTCTATTGTTTGTGGGAAATGGGATTTGCAAGGGATTTTATTAAGGACTTCAAAAAGTACATCCTACCTCTTACCTTTCTACTAAATTCAAGTCCCTCCTCCTAAGCAAGCAGAAAATTTTCCCAATACAACTGCCTTAAAAAATACTTTACCATAGGGAGAACATGTATTTTTCCTTGACCTTATCTGGGACAACAGCCACAGCTGGGGATTTAAAGCTTGGATATGAAAAAATAAAAACAGCTCAAATTCCCTATGGACTTAAAAGTGCACAGAAACTGCATCTACTTAGGCTATTCGCAAAACTGGCCTTTCATATCTTCCTCAAAAACATTTCAAAAAGATAACACTTTTTAATGTAATTCTCAGGATGTTTAGTGAAAAAGACCACTTGAATTATGTTGATTTAAGTAGTGTTTGTCACATAGTACTGGGTGCTATGAGTTTTCTGTAATGGTATGTAACAAGCTATTTGAAGCACTTTAGTACAAAATGTGTTCAAGACTCTCCCTGTTGCTCACTTTTGAATTTTAATCCATTGAATCATCTCAAATGGTATCAGGATGCATTTCTCCAATCTTCATGACCTTGTCTGCTGCTTTAGCTGCATAAATACCTCAGTACAGTTCAGTTATATGGAATTCAGGGATAGCTGGTAGGACAAGATTACCCATCAGAGATTTGTGATGAGATTAGAAAAACTGAGGATGTACAATGAATTTCTGTACAAAGCTGTAACTATATAATAATAATTTCCTCCAAAATGCTGAAGTTTTGAAAGTGTATTTAAAAGGACATCTTCAAATCTTATATGCATTTTTTAATGAATAACATTTAAAAATATCAGCAGAGAATAGCTGATTTTGGGAGAGGGTAAGGTAAACAAGGGTTATATTGCTGTTAACTTGGGCAGTGTGAAGGTCTTTTGTGAATAGCTTTTGTTCTTCACGTGCTTTTTTCAGCTGCTTCCTTGGTAGGTGTAACTTAGCAGAAGTGGAGCTATGTGCTTCACTTCCTTTCCAAACATCTGCCCTTGAGGATGTTTTTGTTTGTGCCTGCCCAAAAATGTGGGAGCAGGGGGTTTCCAGCACCCTTCCCTCCCAAATCTGAGCTATTGTGGAACTTCCATCTCCTCCCCGGCTTCCCTTTACGTCTCTCAGTGTTGGGGGACCTGATGGCCTCAGTGGTGGCATGGACAAGCTGTGGAGTGGCACTGTCTGGGAGCACCTCAGGGCCATGTTTTCACGGGACAGTAAAAGGCTGGATGGCATGGCCTGTTCCTGTAGGGGATAAAGGTGCTGGCCCTGGCACATGTCGGCACAGCAGGGATGTGCTGGCACTCATGCAGGCTGCTCCTAGTGAGGGCTTGCACCAGTATGGCCTGTGAAGGAGGGTGTCCCAAGCCTTGAGGGGCGTCACAGAGCAAATTTATCCCTCAGGGGCACTGGCACAGTCTGGCCCAGTGTGCCAGCCCTGTGCTGCTACTGCTGCCACTGGGGAGTCAACAGACATTTTGCAATATCTGCTCAGTCCCAAACATGGCAACACATCTTGGATAACACAATTCAACAGAGCTCAGCAAGCTGTCTCCTTGTCTGGCCAAGTCTTTCCATAAACAAGCCAGCTTTATGAAAATATTTGGGTGAACTTCTACTATTCAGCTGGGCTTCAATGTTTTCAGCTTTGTTTAAATGCAAGAATGTTATAAAGAGAGCATTGAAGACCAAAGCAATCCTAGGCAGAGCTCTGGTGGACAAGGGGTGCGATGTTTGTATTAGGGACAAGAACAGGGAGGGAAACACAGTGATGCTGCTCTCTGTCTGTCCCCTCAAAACTGCCGGCATATAGCTGTGTTTCCTTTCTGTTTGTTTTGCTCCTTCCCCTCTAAACTTTTTGCATCATGCTGGCTGCTTTCCCGAGCTGAGGCTCAGCAGCTGGTTTGCTCACTGGAGTCCTCCCACTCCCCCGGTGCTCAGGCATTAAGCTGTGTTGCCATGGGAAGGGGCTGTTTGTTACCTGTTGCACCAGGCTCTGCAGCTGGGGAGGGCAGGGAAGTGGTACAGGTTGAGTCAACACACTACTTAGAAAGTACGTGAACTTTTGTGATACACACATTGGGAAAAAAAAAAAAAGGTGGATTTTGGCTGCTTTGAATGCACTTGAGTTGGGCAGTGCCCATACCGCAGCTCTGACTAAGCTCTTTGGCATGGCCAGGGTCCCCAGGGCCGGCTTCTCCTTGGAGGTAAAGCATAGCACTCTTGAAGCAAAAAATACCTCTCTTAGAGGTACTGGAGAGGGTGACTCCTAAATGGCAAAGGCCAAGCACCTGAGCAAAGCCTTTGTTCACCCTGTGATTTTTCGGGGTGTTGCAGAAAGCCCAGCTGAAAGCTGGCAACTCTCCCTGCCTCAGCCACTGCAGCTGAGAGGGGAGCATGGGAGGAGAGAGATGTTGGGTGCAGAGGGTCTGGTCATGCTGAAATTTTACCATAGAAATTGACTTCGTGCAATTAATAAGAACAGGAAATACTTCTTGTTTTCTCTCAGGAGTGGAACATTAAGTAATGGCTTTATCTTAATTTGTCAGGCTTTGCCCTGGGGACCAAAATTAAATGGCTGGAAGCCAGCGGAGACTCGAGAACTGAAGCATTAACACTCTGATAAATAAAAAAGAATTAATTTTAATTAGTTTTCCAGTTGAAAAATAATGAAGTTCTACATGCCAAAAAGTTGTAATGAAGTAATGGAAAGGCCTGTGCTTATACAATGGAGCCTGATTGCAATCTCAGGGCTCCATTTGTGTTCGTTTATAGCGCGAAACAAAGGAAGGTGTTTGGATTCTCTCTCTGTATATAAAGCCTCTGCTCCAGCAGTCTGGGCTGGTCTTCAACCAGGCTTCCCACAGTCCTACTGCCAAATCTACAAAATTTTCCTGGCTGACATTCAGGAAAGTACTGCTCGGGCTCTAGGATGGAAAGTTAAAAGACTTTGCCTGGTTACACTGAAACATATACAAACAGTGCTTGACATATGGCATTGATTCATCCTGCACAGGCTGTCCCTGCTATATCCCAGGGGACTACAGCATTGTAAAGTTTCCTAAAACCATCTCGGTCACTGGTGTTAGAATCTAGTGAGAGGAGTCATCTTAAACACTTGTAGGGACACTTTCCCTTGGGGGATCGTGTGGGAGCGTGTAGCTGGATTGTATCACTCATTGGATCCAGGGTGATTTTAGCCTGGAATAAACAGCTCAGATGCATTAAAAAAAAAAAAAAATGCTGTGGTCAGAGATGCCATTAGTTACTGTGACTAAGAGGCTGTCCTGACTGTTGGAGGAGTGATAGACATTTAGATGTTTGTTGGCTGTTGAGGAGGGTTAGCAGAGCTTGAGTCACAAGCTCATATTTCTTTACTTATCACTATCCAATTAGTAACAGATTAAAAAAAAATAATCTCTGCTTGGTGAAGGGTGGAATAGGAAATGTCTCACTGCCATGAGCAACCTAATGGATGTGCACCTTGTTTATAAAATCACATTGTATCTGCAAAGACAATTATCATCTGGGCAAACATGTCCCTGCCTCTGTCCAGTGATCATCTCTAGGAAACAAGATTTGGAGTTTGTTTCTGTGGCCACTCTGCTGTGCTAGTGTCCAGTGAAGGGCTGCACAGCAGCAGCAGGGGTAGCATGCCTACAGCTGCCTGCTCTTAGAGGACTTGTCCTAGAAGGGTGACATGGACTATTCCAGCCCCATGACGCAGCCACCTCCACAGAGGGAGAGATGTGTACTATGCTTTTTGCAGAGGAGCCAGCTGCAGGTTCCAGAACACACTCCTCCAAGCCAGGATGGGCTTGGTTTCCTGCCATGTGCCTCAGCTTTTCTATTTGCTTCTCCATAATGACCAGGACACATAAGGGCAAGAATTTACCCTTTGGTCATCATTGCTTCAATCTACCTTCTGCCTGCAAAGGAGCAGAACTGTTAGGTTTTTCCACACTCAGAGAGCACTTGTATGGTCTGCGGTCAAAATGACACTGAGGAGAGGAGCCCAATGCAAAACTAGACATTGTTCTTAACCAAGACCCCATGAGAAAGCACAATGTAAGGTACTGTCCACATGTAGAGTTATGAAAATGTGAGTTATTCTGGTTTTTTGGGGGATTTTGCTGCCTGGAATTTTCAGGGTTTACGTCAAGTTGTCAGACCTCTCTGGTGTCTGGGAGTTCTAAAGTGTTCTAAAACAAGTGGAAAGAGGTAACTACCACTTACTACAACAAGCAAAAGTCAGTTGGTAAAGGAAAAACTCTATGAAAGTTAAGGGATAAAACTCCCCACATTCATCATAGAATCATAGAATGGTGTGGGTTGGAATATGGACCTTAAGGATCATCTAGTTCCAATTCACCTGTCCTGGGCAGGGATGCTACCCACTAGATCAGGTTGCTCAAAGACCCATCCAGCCTGTCCTTGAACATATCCAGGGCTGTGGCATTCCACAATTTCTCTGGGAAACCTGTTCTAGTGCCTCAGCACCCTTACAATAAAGAATTTCTTCCTAATATGTAATCCAAATCTATGGTCTTTCAGTTTAAAGCTTTTCCCCTTTGTCCAATCACTACACGCCTAAAGTCACTCTCCAGCTCTTCTGTAAGTCCCCACTAAGTACTGGAAAGTGCCCTAAGGTTTCTCTGGTGTTTTCTCCTGCCCAGGCTGAACAGCCCCAACTCTCTCCTGTTTTCATAGGAGAGGTGTTCCAGCCCTCTCATCATCTTTGTGACCCTCCTCTGGACTCACTTTGGCAGATCCACATTCTTCTTAAGCTGGGGGCCCTAGAGCTGGATGCGGTACTGCAGGTGGGGTTTCACCAGAATGGAGTAAAGGGGCAGAATCACCTCCTTTGACCTGCTGTCCACCCCTCTTTTGATGCAGCCCAGAATATGGTTGGTATTCTGGACTGCAAATGCACATTGCTGGGTCATGTTGTGCTTCGTGTTCACCAACACCCCCAAATCCTTCTCCTCGGAGCTGCTCTCCATCCATTCTCTGCCCAGCCTGTATCTGTGCTTGGGATTGCACTGACGCAGGTGCAGGAACTGGCACTTGGCCTTGTTGAATTTCATGAGGTTCACATGGCCCCAAGCTTGTCAAGGTCCCTCTGGATGGTATCCCTTCCCTCCAGCACGTCAACTACACCACACAGCTTGGTGTCACCAGCAAATTTACTGAAAGTGCCCTCAATTCCACTGTTCATGTCACGAGCAAGTTGTTAAACAGTGTCATTACTAATCCAAGAGACACAATTATGAAGCAAATAAAGAACTACATTTATAAAGTGAAAAAAAGATGAGACATTAGTTTATAGTTTTATTTGGTTGCAGTAAAGTTGGGCATTTTATTTATTTATTGTGCAATATTGTTTATAAGTGATGGCTGGTACCCAAAGTTTTGGATAAACACCTTTCTGTTTAAAATAACAAAATATGAAAATAAAAGACTGAGCAGATTTTTAAAGAATAATGAATATTCAGGGGCAGTAGAAAACTGCAGATTACCCTGCCTGTCCTCTATAATACAGGCTAAACTGTTTCATCTTGTTATTTTGCAACTGATCTAACAGCTTGTCTTTGGTTGAGGCATATACTCCTGAAAGCCATCCAATCTTGATTACAGATGTGAGCAGACAGATAATCCATCATTTGATGTGATGACTTCTTTAAATAATTATGTGTCCAAATTTTAAAATATTTTTTAAAAGCTCGTTTTTCTTTTAACTTGTCTGACCTTCCTCTGTTAGCTCTTGCTGTGTTTGGCCTCTTAGTATCAGGAATGTCTTTCACTAAGATGTTTATGCCCATGTGTGGCAAAAACACACACTGGTTTTTCAAGGCTAGTATTTTTCTCAGGGAAAAAAAAAAAAAGAAAACATATAATTTTGTATTGGATTGAACTAACCTCTTATGAGGAGCCTCCTGTGTCATGTATATGAATAATACATGGGACCCACATCTTCCTGTCACTTTCAGCTCTAGAAAACCTAAGTCCTAAACCAAAAAGTCACAGATGTGAATGGTTATTATTTAAGTCAGCAGATGTATCATTCAGAACCTGTGTCATCATGGATTGAAAACAGATTTAATGGCTTCTGCAAGATACAGAGATCAATTGATCAAACTGCCTGATTGTCAGGTTCATAGAATATGCTGGGCTGGAAGGCATCCATCAGGACCATCAAGTCCAACTCCTAGCCCTGTGCAGTACACCCCAAGAATCACACCATGTGCCTGAGAGCGTTGTCCAAACATCTCTTGAACTCTGTCAGGCTCGGTGCTGTGACACTTCCCTGGGAAGCCTGTTCCGGTGCTCAACCACCCTCTGGGTGAAAAATCTTTTCCTGATATCCAACCTAAACCTCCCCTGACTCATATTCATGCTGTTTATTTGAGTCTGGTCACTGGTCACAAGAGTGAAGAGATCAGTACCTCCAGGCTGAACAAACCAAAGAAAATTTTGTTGTGTTTAAGTAGACAGGATTTTCATGCTATTTCTGTGATTCAACCGAGGTTCTCAAATTGAATGTTGATATTTTTTGTGTAGGTGTTTAACAACCCAGTGTCAAATAGTCCTGCAGATCTGAAAAGGTGCTAAAAGTCAACTAAAAAGTGTGAAATGATTTTCAAATAGTATTTCTTTGTATAAGCAATTGCAATGAGGATGTCATGTAACTTTAAATAGAAACAGTACGTGCCATAGCACAGAGAGGCATCAGCAAGTTTTAGGCTAGAACTGCTGTTTAGCACCATAAGTTGCAACAGGAGAAGTAAAAATTTTATGAATGGATTAAGTCTAAATCTTGTAGAAGAAAGAATGAGAAAGTGTTTTGATTATGGTCTGCTGCCATTACACTTACAAAATTGTGTCTGGCACAAGACAAGTATAATACAGATCTGGACATTAAAGACAATGAGGAACACTTATCAGCCAAATAACTGTGATAATCTGGTGAGATATGTAAGTCAAAAGGTTAGCTTTGATTTGGGATTGTTGTCTTTGTGACTAGAGCAATGATTCCCATGGATAAACCATATGTTTCAACAGCATTCTTGCCTTCCAGCTTCAAGTGCTTTGATTAGGTGAGAAAGCCAGGGTTGTAGGAAATGATGTGAGAAGTTCCCAAAGTCAAACTGAATAAATGAGAGTGGTGGCAGTGTCAGGTTTTGCTGCAACATCCCTATCTAGCTGTGCCCAGCAGGTCTGTGCCAGGGCTACTGTGGCATTATTTGTGCAAAACACCATGTGTCTGTAAAATGCAATGTTCAGAGACGGTTCTGGAGTCTTATCACCATGTGAGGCCCATCACAGCTCCAAGACCTGTGCCGAGTCACTGTAATTCAAAATTTTGAATGTGGTTTGGAAGCCTTCCAGCTGTTACTTTGAGAATTAGAAGGGGTATTTTTCTGGGTAGCCAAACTGTCTTCTCAATAAATTATTTGCAACTAAGTAGGCTTTTGCTCTTTCAGCAGAATATTACAGATTCCAGGTCCCACAACACACATACATTAATGGGAATTTTTTAGAATGGGGCATAAACTCTAACCATTTACTGTTTTCAAATAGTATGCTAAAAAGTTGAGACAATAAGCACTGTAAAAATAATCACAGAACTCATTTTACAAAAGGAAAAAAAATTAACTGTCAAAAAACAGGAAGTTCTTGAAAATGCTTGAATTTAACAATGGACTGTGAGAATGTGCCCAGCATAATAGCTATTAGGAGTATCAGACACAGAAAGGAAAATCCGCTGCGGAAGGAGAAGTCTATCCTAGCAATTTTCAGCATGTCAGAGAATTAATTTCAGTGTTCAGTTTTAGTCACATCGTTTGACACCTGTAAGAATCACCTCCTATCTTCCAGTCTAAAAGACAGTGAACATAGTTTTCTTGTTACTTACACTCATGTCATACAGGAATATTCCCATTCAAAGTCATTTGAGAGCAGCCAATGTAACTGAAAGGACAAAAAATCTGATATGTTTGTGGCTGTAACCAGAATGTATTTATTGGCTCATCAGACCTTACTTTTGTGGTCTTGCTGTCATCATTTCTAATCTGCTTGTGTTCTGTGTGATTGAGCTGTGAACTCTTTTGGCATGATACTTTCAGTTTATTGTGTTTTCACTACCACAGAAAGAAGAAAAGGAAATATTGTATAAAGAGGCAAAAAGAAACATTGCTTAAAATTGATATGAGTTGGTACTTTTAAATGTGAATTATCTAATTTTGTGCCCGTGTTCCTGAACTCCCAGGTTTTGCGTCTCATTCTGCTGTTGCATCCTATGTTATCATGGGCGCTTGGATCTGGACTCATTCTCCCTCCACTATCCAGTGAGCAGAGGTGACAAGAGAAGGAGAAATCTTGCCCTGAGATTCTTGCACAATGGTGAGAGGTGAAGAGTGTGCTTGAATTCTCAGGCCTGTCCAAAAAGTCTCTGAGCAAGCATCTGAGGAAGTGGCTTCCATTATCCTCTACCTTCTGTGATAGAGTTTGTGGGGTTTATGTATTGCAAATTTCTCCTACCAGCAGATTAATTTAGTCATAGTGAGGTCAGAAATTATGTTTGTAATATTAGGTAATTTGACATTGCTGCATATGCTAAAAGTTCTTAAAATTTTCAGGAAAAACATGTTTTAAAGTAAAGCTTCTTGGTATATTTCTTTGAAAAAGTATTTTGTATAATTGACTATGTATAAAAATTTATTTACAAAATTAAAAGTTTTCAAATATGAAAACAAAAAATATTTTGAAATAGGAAATTATGCTAATTTTTTTGAAAATGATTTGCTGCAAAAAGCATTTTTGTTTTGAAAAATCATCTTATAGAAACTAAATCATCTCTTGAAAAAAAGTTTCTTTGAAGTCTTTCCACCTCTTATATCTGGAAGACTATGGTTTATACCATAACCAGGGAAGAAATTATTTAGAAAACCATTTTAAAGCCACTCTGATAAATTCTTGTTACTAAATTTCAGTCTATGGGAAAGGTAATCTGTTGGGAAAGGACGTAAAGAAATTCAAAACCATGGCTGTACTATCATCACTTCCTTATCTGTATGTTACACTGCTTTGTTAGGTCAAACTAATCTGTGTAGCTCAGGCTGTACATCACCAGAGGCTCTGGCTTGCCATCGATCTGTCGACAGGCTGATAGCAAACCCTTCTCCAGAAAGTTAATGGATTGCCCCTAAGAGCTATAAACTTCAGCCAGATTAATTTATTTTGTGTGGTTTATTTGAAAGCAGTGGATGAGTTTTCTGAGGCCAAAGCCATATTCCAAATACAGGAGGCACAAATGGGATTTATGGTACTTTTATGTAGGACCACAGACCTGATAGAAATCACAGGGTTTTGCTGGTATTTGGGCACATGTACCTGATGAGGATAGGATTCCCAGGTGAGTGTGTCTGAAAATGTCTGGTCTGGATGAGACTTCACGAGAGGCATTGCCACTGCCTAGCATTACACAGGTAACATCAGTAGCCTGCTTCCCCAATTACTCTGATATTGAGGGAAAGAGGAACATCCAGAAAGCAAATCCGAACAAAGAGTCTAATGCATTGAGGGATATGTTACTTTCTGGTGTTTGTTTTTTTTTTTTGGCTTTTTTTTTTGCTTTTTTGGAATTAAAAGGGTGAGATAAAGGTCAAGGACTACACTCTTTTGATAATACCCACATTTCTTCAGTGCCAAATATTTCATTGAAAAAAATCCTAATCAGCTCTAGTGAAAATTTGTAGGTCAGGGTAAATATACTGTGGAACAAATTTCTGGAGCAGGTTTCTCTTCATTGGCTGCCTTTAAATCAAGAAAACCTTTCTTGCTAAAAGATATATGATGTTTTATCTCCAATTAATGGGAGTCAGTGCAAGAATTACTGGGTAAAATTTGACGGCCTATGCTATGCAGGTCAGACTAAATATTCACAATGACCCTTGACCTTTGCAGCTATTAATCTTCCATGAGAGAAAAGCCAAAAGGGTAGATGAATGCTAATAAAAGGGAACTGGAGTCTCAGGAGGACTATTTAGAAGGTTCCCTTGAATTAGCTAATGCAAGGAAAAGATGTTTTCTGATAGAAAGATCTCCATACCCGTAAGGTTACACAGACTAATTTTCATTTTGACGTGGGAGAAAATTGCATTTTCGTTAAAAATATTTTTTCTCTCCGTTTGGGGTATGATCAAAGGGGAAAAGACTTAATGAAAAATGGGAAAATGAAAATGTTACAGAGTTTGCCCTTTCACAGGTTTAAAAAATATTCATCTCTCAAAAAGCCAATTCCCTTTAGGGGAAAAGCTGAAACATTACCTCTCCTCTGGTGTGACCAGGATTTATAGATCTGCTTAGGGCAGAGGCTGTCCCTCTGTCCTCCCCATGTCCACCCAGCACACCTAAGGTGGGACTTTGGCAGGAATTGCACTGGCAGTGGCCTTTGGGAGTAGATGCTCAAGTATTGGAAATACCCAGCCAGGTGGGCACTGTGCTGTGTTCAGGGAAGGCTCGATCAGGAGGTGTTCAGGTCTTTTGTCCTGATCATACAGAGCTGGGGGTGCTGATGGGAAACTTAGATGATGACCAGAGCCCTATAAGCCATGTCCCGAGGGAGAATGGGCCTCCAGGATTGGGCCCAGCAATTGAAAAGACTTTCCATAGACGTCTGTGACTTACTAGGGGAGGAATCTGTTTGTGGGAGGACTAAAGAAGCTTCCTTCTGTTTAATCTAAGTCTCAGCCATCAGGGCCATGTACCAGGGTATCCTATCCAAGATGGATAGAGGAAGGTGGTGATGGATATGAGGCACACAGGAGATGTGTGAGATGTCTTTCTAACAGGCCAGAGCTTTCCTGCTTAGAAAGTGCTGGTAGTCAAGACTGCCAAGGACAGAAGCATCAGAAAATGAAAGATGTTCACGGCCCACAGAGGGAGGAATGCTGCTCGTCAATACTCCACTGCGTATGAACTCCAGGGAAATCTATCTGGGAAACAGATGCAGGGCTTGCAGTGCAACTTTAAAATGGTTGAGATAAATGAAGGAATAGAGTAAGGATGTGCCAAATGCAAAAATGAGACCCTGAAATCCTTCACTGTCATGTGATGAGGAGGGTTAGTGGAACAGAAAATGAGGATGAAGCACGGGGAAAATCAACACCTGCAATTTCATGTATTTTAAGAGTACAAAGAAGTAATATGAAAAAGTAATTCTCTTTTTCTCTACCAAATGAAAGTGACTCAAAAAGATTGAAAAGTAATCGGATAGTCTCTCTTTATGATTAATTTCAAGAAGAGATACAGCATTATGTGTATTTAACAACATACATTTGTGCTGACAGACTGATTTGCTGTGTAGGGCTGAGAAAGGTTGGGAACAAGAAAATTAATTAATTCGGGAAAGGTAGACCAGGGGAGAAAGCTAAAGCACAAATGAATCAAATAGAGTAGTTTCCAAAGTGTGTAGATTTTCTATCACTAACTACTTGGATGTTTCAGACTTTAAAAATTTTCTTGTTACCTGTAATTGATTCAATTGCTACTGTAACTACTTGTCCATTTTGGTTGTTTTTCTCTGCCATGAACTACACTATAATTTGAAAATATATATTGCAATCTAGTAAAGGTTGTAGTATACTATGGCACCTGGAGAGAAACAATGCATTTCTTCATAAGAAATATATATATACACCTGGCTCTTGAGATTATTTTCATCATCTCATGGAATTTTATAATTCTATTGAAATGCCTTCTCTGGTGATTATTAAAAATCCTGGATGTAGTGCCTTGTAAATGAATGCTACATCCCAAGCTGGTTCAAGTGGCAGCAGTGAAGCTGCAACAGCTGGTTCTTATGGAGGATTTGATCTGACTAATGCACAATTTTCCAAATAACCATGGTCAGAGATGAGTGCAGGGAATGCAGGTGACCAGCTGAGCTCACTTTCTGACAGCTGAGATAGAGCTGGAAGAAATTTTCTTTATGACTGTCCCACCACAGGCCAGAGCAGAGGGGGCAGCTTGTGATATAGCCCCACCACCAGCAGCTTGGGCACTCACTGATCCCAAGTCTGGCTCTGATGGCAGCTGGCTTATAACCCATACATTAGTTAGGAGAACAGAACTGTTCTTCCTTCTCCAGTTTTTCTTAGGGTCCTCAACCACCATAATTCTTAAATTATATACGTTATTTTCTAGTACCTGAGTGCATTTTTCATTTATTACATAAATAGGGCTTCACCAGTGAACTGTGCTCAAGGCATTCTGCTGACTCACAGACAGAGCTTTTCCCAGAGGGATGTTTAAATTATGTGAAATGAGAAGACCATGCTGGGGAACAGCTTTCCTTTCCTGCCTGGTTTCAGTTCAGTTCTAGCTACAAGTGCAGTCTGGTACGTGCTCAGCTCCTCGCTGGGACTTGCTGCTATTCCTGCTCTGTGGGTCGCTGACTCACCCCTGCTGGCTGAGTCAAGGTGTAGGAACAGCTAGTGAAGGCTGCCAGCTGGACTAGTAGGAGAAACAATTGGGCCTGAGTTTTAAAACAAATAGCAAAGCAGTTGATCTCAGATGGCCTGTTTTATTTCTTGTCCTCAAATAAAAGTTTTCATTGTTCTCTCAGCTCTTGCACTTTTCTTTTGCATCTTTCTTTGTCGAGGTTTGAATTTCTTGTTCTGAAACAGAACTGACTTGGACAAGCACATGGTGCAGCTGGGGAAAAGTGTCCCTCCACCAAAATTCAAATAATAACCTGAAGGTGAAGGCAAAGACTAAAAACTATTCCTGAGATTCTCACACTGCAGTGTCCTTCCCTTGCAGAATATTTATTTCTACTCTCCACATTGCCTTCTTTTGATCAGGACCTCATTTTGCTATTCTCCACGTAATATGTAGGAATGGGGATGTGACTGTATGCCTCAGACTGTCTGTCCGTGGCTTTATTCCCATTTAGTGGTTATTGAAATAAAGCACATAAAGAACAAAGCTCTTCAAAGAGTGGCAAAAGACCATCAGTGTCATTTTTCAGCTGGGTGCGGTTTCTGTGAAGTGCTTGTGACAAGTATTCCCTCAGAATACTCTTCATAACAGGGTAAAGGCTCTGGCAATTCATGTATAATCCATGTCCATTGATTCGTCATTCTCTACAAAGAGAACACTAGATTTCAGACAGGGCTATATGAATACTTTTCTTGGTTAGCATTGGCAAATAAACCCATGGCTTTTTCAGCTAAAACACAAAAGTCTTTATTCCTTACTGAAGAACTGGTAAATTAATAATTTTTCCCGGCCCACATCCTCTGTTGCAGCAGTTGCACACATGTGTACCAGTGATTTACACAAATGAAAGAGAAATTATTGAAACATGATTTTCATTAATCAGGGACTCCAGATTATTTCCCTGATTTTGGTATAGGACCATGGTTTATAGTGGGCAGAGGCTGAACCCTCAAAACAGAATTTATAAACTGTACATTAGTCTTCAAGACTGGCATGGTGCTGTTAAAACTGAACACATTATGCAGCCAAAAGATGTTCCTTGCAGAGAATAAATTATATGTAAAAGGTCTTCTCATGTGTTTATACAATGTTTTGCAGCATTACCTGCAGTATTTGGGCCAATAAATTATATTGCTCCAAAGTCGACATGACTATGTGGAGAACTCTCTGGGTTGTTGCCTTTGGAAATTCAGGTAACTCCCAATGACAATCCAGTTTGTTTGCAAAGAATGCATGAAAAATCCTGTTATCCTGAAGTCAGTAAGGAATAAGAAGGGCAATTTTTCTCTTTTTAAAGTGAGCAGCTGCTCTAAAAGAAGCCTCTTCTGGCCTTTTCCCCCATGCCTCACTCTTATCACTTGTTCACCTCTCTGATCCCAGCTATTTCTGCTGTACAGACATGGTTTTTGAACATATATTTTTCCAGCAATCAGTGCCAATGCTTGCCCTGCAGAGGCCTGTAACTAAGCTTCTTCCCCCAGCAGTAGTTTGCCCTTGTTCAGAGATTGTTTTCATTCTGACAAGTTCTTGTCAGAGTGAAAAGCAGGAATATGCTTAGGATCTGCTCTTCCTTCTGTGCCACTATAATCTGTAGGTGGACTCATGTGCCCGCACATCTGACCAGATATTTAGGCTGCGAGAAGGAGATGGAGTGGAAACAATTTTGAAATTTCCAAAGAGATATGGAAAAATTAAGTCAAGCAGTCGAGATCTAGAAACAAAGAAGAAAAAAATACTAAAAACCAGAAGAAGACTTCAACTTTTCAATTTCAAGACTTTCAATTTCTCTTCAGGTCAGGTCCTCAGCAGTGAACCTATGGTTTATTTCCTGTACCATAGGTCTCTATATACAGCCAAGAAGATGAAATTTGAAATTAATTTAACGAGCAACATTTTATTTCAACCAGTGAATCACTTCTATCTCCCTACTTATTTTTATGGCTCCCTTCACATTTGTATATGTAAACCTCTCAAATAATTATGGTTTGTCATCACAACACTTCTCCAAGGCAGAGAATTATACGAGCTTACTGTGACTGGAAAACTGAGGTGCAGAGAAATTAGCCACTTGTACAAGGTCAAAGAAGGATTTTTAAACAGACTCAGCTCCAGTTCAATGACTTCTCCATTTGTACAGGTTTATATATATGTATGTATGTATGTGCTTTTGTGCTTCTGAGAGTTTTATAACTGTTAAATGACTGATTAATAGCATTTCATTAATTTATTAAAAAATGTTAGCACATTTAATACTGCTGATAGATACACTGAATTGGGATTTTTGGCATATGAGTCACAAATTATATGTATTATTCAGAGGTTTCATAGACAGGATTATGACTGCAGTTTATAACTCTTCTCTCCTACTGGACATACACTAATTTGTTCTGATGGAACCACCAGGAAAAAAAAGTAGGTATTTATATCCAAACTAATGCTGGGAAGACAGGTGGTTTTGGTATCTGAGCTTCCTCTACCTTTTTGTGACAGCACAGGTCCAATATCTGACTGTCCTTAGCATATTTCTTTTTATTTCATTACATATCCAACTGTCATCATTGCTACAATAACTGAATATGAAAGGTTGCAACTGTAGTAAAAAAGTGGAATAGCCTACTTTTTAACTTCACTCTACTGAAGATCAAAGCATTAAAAAAAAATAAAGTAGCTTTAATAGGGGGTTTCTGGGTTTTCTAGTAAAGTGACTCAAGCCAAAGTTAGCATAAGTATGGAGCTGTGCAAATAGTTCTTTCTTTTGTTCAGAGGCTGACTTACAAAATTTAATGACAAAACCCCATTATCTTTAGCATATTCATGTATTAAATGGTAATAAAACTAATTCTAAATATTTGAATAAAAGTAAGCACTTTGCTGGATTGGAAAAATGAATAATTTATAGCATTTTAAATAAAACCAAACAAAATTCAGTAAAAAATAGGGTACTGTTTTTCAGTTCACCACTGGTAACTTTTCAATTACAGTGCAATAGAGAACATAAAAGTACCTTCTCTAACCAGCAGTAAGTATTAATTGCAGCTGTTTCAGTCTGGAATAGGTTGAAGTGCTTCTGCTTTTTAGATTCATGTAGGGCCTAAAAAAGTGTACAGGTATTCACATTATCTCCTGTTCATGAATAACTGTTTGAGTACAGTGTCATTCTCTCATTCTCATTGACACATCCTCGCCAAAATTATTTCTAACCCAGTGACTGGAGAGTTAATAGATGCTGATGTTCTAGTTTCTATTTTTAATCAACAACCCCCAAATTTAGGGGCTCAGCTCCATGCTAGGTCTTCCTACAGAGAGTCCCAAATGCCAGGCTGTCAATATAGATGCTTATCTATAGATTGACAAATACTTTCATCCATAGGCAACCGTTTTTTTTTCCTCAATTCATTTTAGTTCACTTTAGGTAACTCTTCTGTGCAATTTCTAGGTGTTATCCATGGCCCCTGAGCATGGCTGAGTATGCAGGAGAGTTAATTCTCAAATCAGAAGTAGTACTGTTGTATTAAGTAAAGATTTTTTTATTGCTTTGAAGACAGTTTCTGTTGGGTTTTGATGTGTCTCAGTGGTAAGAGCTTACAGCATTAGATAATTCTGATGAGCTACTAAGACATGCATTGGGGGGATAAGCAGAATTGGTGAAATCCTGGCCCAGTTACAATCAACAGGAATTTTGTTAGTCACTGCATTGGACTTGCAAATTCACCGATGTAAAGAAATGAAATGAATGAACAAACCCTTTTTGTTGTTGTTGTTACCATCATTGTAACATTTTTCTTACATAATTTTCAAAATAGTAAGTGACCGGTTCAATTCACCCAGTTTTCTTGAGCATCTTGGACTTTATGTTTCCCAAGAAGACCTCAATTAAACCCTGATCTTTACCTCAAAAACCTCTGTCTTTCTCTGAACCTGCCTGCTTGGGTTTTCCTATTGGAAACCCTGCTGCCTCCATTCAAGTGCATGGCACTGGTGCTCTGGGTGGAACCTCTGGTTATGGCATATTCTGAAGGTGGCTTACCCAGGGGAGGGGGGAGGGAGAAGAGGTGGGTGTTTATTTCCATAGTGGCTAATTTCCCAAATGAAGAACCTAATTATTTATCTCCCATGCTGAGTTTATGCCTACGAATACAGCAAATATATGTCAGTAGCTGTGACAGAGAGGGCCAGTGGTTCTGGGGAGGAGATGCTGGGGTGGTTGCTGCTCCTCACTAGAACCTGTTGGAGCGGGAACTGCTGTTGAGGCACTGTTGTGTAGTACAAAGGGAGGTTATATTGTTGGGTACATTTTAATTCTTGCTGGTATTAGTCATAGCCTCGGTGACTCATCAATCTGGCTCACAAAGTGAAAACAGATTTACCCTTTATAGGGTTTGGCAGTTGGCAGATGATTGTTTCTCCTCTGTGAATCAGACTTTTATTTATTTAGTGTAATCAAGAAGGAACTGTCTGTTTTGTGACCTTCTAGGTTAGTGGAAGGGAACAAAGGATTTCTCTTTATTATTATTATTTTTTGGCATCATGTAGTTAGCAGAACAATGCAAAGCTGTGATAAAGGATCATGCTGTGGTTGGCTGGCTGCTTGAACTGTAGCTGCATGCCACATTATTATTCCAGTTGGTCTGAGGAACTCTTTTACATTAGCAGAAATAAGCTATTTATGACAAATAAAGTAGAATCCATATGCTTTAGAGTCAGTCAGGAAACATTGTTCCCTTTCAACAGATACCTAGATAACCATTTAACATTAAGGCACTGAAAGTTCCTTGAATAACTTCGCTAAGTTGGAAAAAAATAATAAGAGGCTTTTGCAACATGCTTGACTATCGGACAGAGAACATCCTCCTGCCAGATTACAGACATATCTCATGCAAATTACAAGAAAAAAAAAATCAGATGGCAGGCAGGGACTGTGGTACACAACTCAAGGACAGCAATCTGGGTAACAGACGTAAAATACATTTAGAGATTGCTCAATGACAGTGGAGCTGAAAGAAATTAGAAAAAGCTAAGAATACCTAACCAGAAATGATTAATTGATTACTGCTTCTTATCCAGATAAGGAGAAAATGCCATTTGGAAAGTTCATGCAGTTCCTAAACTTTGCATTTTGTTTAAAGAAAAAGGCTTCGCTAGCATGAAGCACACTAATTCACTCCCTAGGCCTGGCGCTCTGTAGGAATTTTGCTGAGACCTGTAAATGATCTGCAATATGTTCAGGGAATGCCAACAAACATTATTCCTCACTGCAGCTGCATTTGTTACATAGTTTTCTAAGCCGGCTATGTTTTTCCCTTCTGTGTTTAGCTAGCAAAAGGTTACAAATGCCATGAAAAACATGGTGCTGAGAGAAGGTGCAGTGGGGCTCTGCAGCATGGGCTCTGCAGCATGGGCTGGCAGCATTTGGGATGCACCAGCCATGAAGGGAATACTGACATCCCTGGTGTTTGTGGGGCTCTGAACATTGCACCCATGAGGTGGTGGCTTCTTGTCCTCACTGCATTTCTGTACTGCCATACTGTGAAGGTGATAAATGTGCTGTTTTACTAAGATCCTCAGCTGAGGAAGAGTATGTTAGGAAGAAAAGTTACAAAAACTCTAGTTCCTCAAGCTACATACTCGAAAAAGTACATTGCAGAGTAATCCACAATTCTTTTAAATCAGTACTTTCTAGGATATTAAAAGTCTTTGGCTCTGAGATGAGGAAATGTCTGTTAGGTATAAGAAAAGCATGACCGCCCAATTGCTTTAGCAGGGATGGAGGCGTTACAATAAGAACTTCTACAAACAATGTCTTTATTAAGAAAGATCTGCTTCTATACTAAGAAATATCTGCTCCTTTATTTAGAAAATTTCACTTACCAAATTACCAAACTGAGAGTGTTTTTCAGTAAATAGTATGCTTTGCTTAGCACTGTATGGTCAATGAGTAACATCAGATGATCAAGGGATACTGCAGGTTACTCCTCACTGGGATTTGTGAAGACCAGATACACAATCATTTGTGGGGAACGGTTTCAGTGGAAGGTGAGTCAGTGATACCTTGAGATCTCTTTCACCCCTCTGTTTTTATCTATTAAAGGAAAGATAAAATGATGGAAACCATGTTTGTTGATCTGAATTCAGAGATGCACAATTTGACCTGAAAGAAGATTAATTCGATTTCTACTGGAAGTCAGTGAGTCTCTAAACATACCCCTATTCATTCTCAAAGCTATAGTGTTTATGACTTTAGAGAAGACCTACAGAAGTGTTTATCTTGAAGAACTTAGTTAGGACACATTCCCAGATTCTTTACTCTGACCTGATAACTTGACACACCACTGTGATCACAATTTTAGTGTGGCTTTACCTGAAATACCCCCAAAGCAAATGTTCTTGAATTTGACAGTGTGAGCTATGAGATAACCTCTTACAAGTAAAATGATCATGAATACAACTAGACCAGGGACAAAATTACTTGAAGACATCAAGTTGACTTTGTTTTTCCACTTTCTTTTCCTCAGAAGTATGAAACTCCTGAGACCAGCAACTGTCAAAAATAAAACAGTAAAAATAATACTCAGTATTAGTTGTGCTAGGCACTGTGTAAAGTTACAGTGACTGAAGTTAACAATATTCATGATTCGATTATGGCTTTCAAGATTTTTAGTGTTCTTCTTCAATCTTTTTTTCCCCATTTTCTCATGCCATGAGAAAGTCATGCCATAGAAGTCTCAACTATAGCTTAATAAAAAAAAAGATTTTAATCCACATAACTCTGCAGGAGAACCTTAAGAGTTCATGACCAGATACAGAATAGAAGGAAGAAGACGGATTTTTTTTCTTTTTCAGTTAAGTCTTACAATTTTAAAGTCAATGTAAAAGTTTATTTGCCCTTCCTCTGGATTTGGGGGCTGCGTATACTAAGAAAAAAGCAAACTCACTTTCAGACAAATCATTCTGTCTACATATATAAGATAAGCAAAGGGTGGGAGAAAGCAAACTGTTGTTAAGAATGTGGAAATTAAGTATAAGGAGATTAAACTGCCAATATTTTCAACACTTGATTATACAGATAAGGTCAGTGCCCAAGAGATTGCAGAGGCAGCCTGCAGGAGGGATGGAACTGACCTCAACTACTCCTTGGGAGGAGACACAAGTGGCATCAGGTGTAAATGAACGAGTGCTCAACAGTGCAAAACCAGCTGCAAAGCTTAGTGCTTCCTTAATGAGTGTCATTGTGAAAAATCTCAATGGACTGCCAAACTGTACTGCTCTTGTCTAGGTTAAAGGACATAGATGTGAAACAAAAGAGCACAATTATTACTCTGCATGAAATAGTTCACTTTGGGAACTGCTTGACACAGGATGCTGTGAATTCTAAAAGTTTGCACAGCATTACAGCAAAACTGGGCAAGGCCATGGGTAAGAAATCAGTAAATATTACCAAATAAAAGCCAAATAAAACCAAACTGAACCAAACAACTCACCCATATTGATCTTGGGAAAGCTAATTTACTTTCATTTGAAAATGACTCAAGAGTGAGAATACATTTCAGTGATGTTTCTTCTGTTTTTCTTGTTCTCATACTCTTCCTTAGACATTAACTTGTGGTTGCTGCTGGAGATAGGATGTTGGTGTAAATGGGGTTTTGTTATGACCTACCTACAACTGTCCCAAGGCTACAATGTTGTGAGTGACATGTACTGACAGCAGCTGAAGATCTAACCCATCAGCTGTTGGAAGTTTTCTTAGATGCTATGTGGGTTTTGTGGCTATTAGGTAGTTTCCAGAGATGCCTTTTCCCAGAATCTCTTGGCCCTACAAATAAAGCAATTCTGCATGGTTTTAGCTGCTTTAGACTCTCTGTGAGTCAGTCGTTTGAATTGCAGCGTATGGAAGAGGTCAAATGCTTTGTTAATAGGGGTAGGCTGCACCACACTGGAAATCTTTTTTTCCCAGTATACCCCTGACATTTCTAAAATCTAAGAAATGGGTTTCTACAAATAAATAACATCTGTGTGTTATCAGTATAATCCATCTTGAAGATGGAACACATTCATCTGGGTAGAGCCTGAATGCCCTCCCAGGAATATTTCAAATCCATCTCCTAGGTAAAGCAAACAGATACTTCCGCCCCAGCCCTACATCCCACACTGACTCCCGCATTCACAAGGAACCCTAGTGGTCTGTCTGCATCCATACAGGCTAACCGCACTACAGGGCAGTGCATTACCTTTTAGAATTAGTATAGATTGCTTTTTTGATGGGTATACTTCAATTTTGTTACTTCTCCTAATGAGAAAATTTAATTTAAATTTAGCATCCAGGAATGCTGAAACATACAAAGTATTTTAAATGAAAAAAATTAAAATGTTATTTCAAATATTGCCATGTTTGGGGGAAACAGAAGAAAGAAAAGGTAGGTGACACTTTAATTTTCCACCTTGATTCAACAGAGGGGAGTCTACGGTTAAAAAAATAAAGCTGGAAGATGCAAATAAATTGCTTCCCTGAAGCCTTTTACTCAGGTAAGAGTTACTCTTCCTAGTGACTAACCATGTGTCAATTATTCCTCCAGCAGGCTGACTTGTGGATTTAAAAAATTTAATCAAACTGCGGCTCAGACTTACACTGTAATATAATTATTTGCCAACTAAAAAAAGAGAAATGTCGTAAACTGGAAAATCTTACCATTTCTCCCCAAAATCCACTGGTGAGAGAATCAGTAGTTCTTCAGGTTCCCATTTCTAATTCCATTTGCTCTCTTGACTGCAAGACATTACTGGCTTTCAATGACCTGGTAGTGACTGACTGCTTCAAGCACACTGCTAGAGTGTTGCAAACGCTAAGTAAAATGGGTCTGTAAGTAGTCACCCATGAAGATTGGCTAAGCTGCCTCTTTGCAATGGGCTAGGACCATGCCCACAACCAGTCACTGCTATTTGACTGACAGACAATTAAGATGTGCTAACTTGAGGTTGTGGGAACATATCATTAAAATGCCTTATGCAGTACTTCACCACACTAAAACATATATTGTGTCAAGGTTGTGATAAAAGTTTTATTTTATTGATACTACGTGTATATTAAAAATATGGCCAGGTACCATGCAAAATTTTACTTTTATCCAATCAACCTTGTTTTTTATAATCAAAATTTCCACATTTTCCTTTCAGCACCAAGTGTACTTCCAGAGAAAAAGATGTTACATATTATCACATTTTTTCATTTTGTATTCAGAGGATCTCAAGACCACACAAGAGGGTCTTTGGCAAACAACAGAATATTCTGAGTTGGAAGGGACCCACAAAGATCATAAAGTCCAACCCATAAGTGAATGGCCTCCCGAGGGATCAAACCCACAACCTTGGTGTTACCAGCACCAGGCTCCAACCAACTGAGCTAATCTCAGAGGTCAACTACAGTGTTCCACAATGCTCTGTGTGTGCTTTTTTTGAGAATCTTTAGCTTCAGTTGTGACTCACTGCTCCAGAAAATGCTTTGATATATAAGAACTGAAGTGTTGTGCTTTTCTGTTTCAACAAGTTATTAATTCATTTTTAGCTGATACTCCACATCTAGATAAGAGCTCCACTCCTAACATTCACCTATCTCTCACTCCCTGAATTCTTTCCGTAAGAGAACTAGGTATAAATTTATCACCATGGGTGTGACAGCAATCTTCAGATCCAGTAACAGATAAGAAGAGAAGAAATTATTCCTCTCTGACAATTTTGTGGCCAAGTGATTTCACCTCTTGTATAATATTAAAAAAAAAAAAAAGAGTTCAAAAGGCTGATTGCTTTTATTTTCTCTTTCTGCTTACTTGTGATAACTGAGGGATGTAGGCCTTAATTTTGCACTTAAATTATATCAACGTTTTGAGCTGATAAGACTTACTGTTTTAAATATGGCCTGTAAAATACATAACTTAAATGTGAAATTGGTGCAAATTCTGAAGAAATGAGTAGGTAATTAACCTGAATTACTTTGACTCTCTGAAAGTCAGACATTCAGTCTAAGCTAAAAGGCTACCATCAAGAGAAAATGAGAGAGGAATGAGCAGGTACAATTGAGAGAATCACAGAATCACAGAATCACAGAATCACAGAATATGTTGAGGGACCCACAAGTATCATCGAATCCAACTCTTAGCTGCACAGGACCATCCGCAAGAGTCACATCATGTGCCTGAGAGTATCATCCAAATTCTTTTTGAACTCTGTCAGGCTTGGTGCTGTGACCACTTCCCTAGGGAGCCCGTTCCAGTGCCCAAACACACTCTGGTGAAGAACCTCCTTCTAATATCTAAAGCTCCCCTAACACAACTTCAGGCCATTCCCTTGATTGTGTCATTGATCATCACAGAGAAGAGATCAGTGTCTATCCCCCTTCTTCCCCTCTCAAGGAAGTTGTAGACTGCAGTGAGGTCTCCTCTCAGTCTCCTCTTCTCCAGGCTGAACAGACCAAGTGACCTGAGCCACTCCTCATACGGCTTCCCCTCAAGGCCTTTCACCATCTTTGTTGCCCTCCTTTGGACACTCTCCGCTAGCTTATCGTCTTTCTTATATTGTGGTGCCCAAAACTGCACACAATATTCAAGGTGAGGCCTCACCAGTGCAGAGCAGAGCAGGACAATCCCCTGGCTGGCGATGCTTTGCCTGATGCCCCCCAGGACATGGTTGGTCCTCCTGGCTGCCAGGGCACTGCTGATTTATATTCAACTTGCCATTGACCAGGACCCCCAGGTCCCTTTCTAAGGCACTGTTTTCCAGTATCTCATTCCACAGCCTTTACATACACCCGGGGTTGCCCTGTCATGGATGCACAATCCAGCATTTTCCCTTGTTGAATTTCATCTGGTTGGTGATTGCCCAGTCCTCTAATTTGTCCAGGTCTCTCTGCAGGGTCTCCCTTCCTTCAAGGGAATCAAAAGCTCCTCCCAGTTTTGTGTTGTCTGCAAACTTGCTCAGTATGTCTTCTAGTCCTATGTCCAAGTCATTTATGAAGATGTTGAAGAGCACAAGGCCCAAGATAAAGCCCTGTGGAACCCCACTAGTGACAGGTCACCAGTCTGATTGATGCTAACTCATTCACTATTATCCTCTGTGCTTGACCTGTGAACTGAATTGCTCACCCACTGCATGATTTGTTTATCCAGCTGTGTCCAATAGGATCCTGTGAGAGAAAGTATCAAAAGCTTTACTGAAATCCAAAAGATCACATCAGCTGGCTTCCCTTGATCAGCTAGGTGGGTTACCTTGTCATAAAAGGAAATCAGGTTTGA
The DNA here is from genome assembly GCF_001715985.3 of Manacus vitellinus. Taxonomy (NCBI): domain Eukaryota; kingdom Metazoa; phylum Chordata; class Aves; order Passeriformes; family Pipridae; genus Manacus; species Manacus vitellinus. The sequence continues at coordinate 42,539,603 of NW_021940682.1, read as the reverse complement.
TAAGCAGAACTTTCTTTTCATGAAGCAGTGATGGTTGTGACCAGAAATAAATATCTAAAATAGCATCACCCTCTGGAGATCCTTTTACCTCCTCTCTTAAGTAACAGGCTGAGCTTTAACGATCAGCTTCAGTTTGACATCTTACTGTTAAATGGCTAAAAATAGGTGGCACAAACCTCATCTTGCCATTATGCATTTTCATCTAATACAGCAAAGTATTTAATAGCAACGCTATACTTAAATGTAAGATAAGTGCCATAAATCTTTCTAAGTGTATTGCTGGATCAGGTCAAGAGTGCTCATTAGTTTGCAGGATTAAATACTGTACGTCTAGTGGTGTTTAGCACTTGAAATTCCTATCAATACCATTGCTCTAATGTGCAGTTACAGCTTCAAAATGTGAGGGCCAGATTTGAAAGGATTTGTTTATCACTTGTCCATGAATCCGACTTTACCGAAGGGAAGTGAAGGTGTAGAAAAAAGAGCTTGCACATCTCACATATGAATACCGTGCATCTGAAAGTTATTTTCTTTCGTGATCTTGAACAGTCAGGAAAAAGGAGAAGCACAAGGAGACACTGAAGTGGGAATAGATTTAACATAATACTATTAAATTTACTTAGTGATATACTAAGCTTACTTTAGGCATCTATCTTAGATTCAATTAAGAAAATGCAAGTTTAGGAATCCAGATTTCCTTTAAAACCCACGAGAGTGACACTCAAAGTGCCGACGGGAACATCAGCACTAGCTCCTGCAATCTTCAGTGTTACCCATTTTGCTATTTAATTGCAACATTAGTGCCTGGTTGTTTCCTGGCAAGGTATAAAGTACACATGGAAAAATAAGATATTGCAGGAACACGGAGCATCTTTTTGAGCCCATTTAACTTCCCTGTAAATTAGCAAGAAAACCCTGCTTTCACTGATGTCCAGTGTCGAAGCAACACAAAAATGTTTTTCACACAGTATTTACCATATTTTAAAGTACTATTTCACAGCAATCTAGATAAGTGACCTGCATAAACTGTGTTGCAGTTTGAGTATGGAAGGCTAAACTCTATTGGTGTACATGTCACAATGATAAAATAGAAGCATCTGAACAATGTTATACATTGACTTTGAACAGGGTGAATATAGCAGGTTATCATCCTGTGACAAATATTCAGAAAATTAAATTTTGACTCACTTAGCCACCCAATTTAGTTTCCAAAATGACTTGAAAGAGTAAAATACTTCTCTTGCCTACATTACTGGTTTTTTAGGCCAAAGAGATTTGCTTTAGGAGCTCTGCTCTGACTTTCATTGTACTGTTTGACTTATTACAAATCTAGTCAAAACAAAGGAAAGAAAACATTTCAGATTTTGAAGACTCTTACATATTGACTTATTTGCAGCTTATATAAAATAGGACTCTGTATTTGCTTCTCTGACTCCAGTTGCAAAATAGGTGTTTGTCAGTGCTGCTCAATCAAGATGTCTCACATTTTTTGTGAGATTCAACTGCAAATAGCTTCATTCTGAGAAAAGTCTTGCCTAAGACAGCGGCCTAAATCTTCACTCTCCCACTCATGGTGGGTAGTGAAATATCTGCTTAAGCTGGCAAATGTTGACTGGTCAGCGTGCTGGAGATGCGCTCCAGCAAAATAGAAATTTAATGAGGGATGGACCAATTTCTCCACTTACACATTCATTCATGTCTAGGCTTCACGAACGAAGATTTGGGAAAAAATGGAAGGCATAGGGAGATAATGCGATCAGAATGACTGTCAGCAGATTTTCAAGTTTAGGAACAATAGAGTTTTGATCATGAAGCCGACACCTGAGAGATGCTTTTCGGTTCTGGGCTTACCTGACCAAAAGAGTGGGTAACTGGCACCATGTTCTCTGAGGCTGCCTTCCCTGTGAAGGCGAACTTCACTGAGAGCAGCTATGTTGATGTTGAGACGTGACAGTTCATGGACAATTAGGGCAGAACGACATTCAAGACGTCCACTATCCACCAAATTGAGCGTGGTTCTGATGTTCCAGCATGCTAGAGTTAATTCGGGTGTACCTTTGGAGGCAGGTGTATATGCCTTTGTCTTTTGATCTTTGTGTGACTGCACTTGTAGAAGATGGCCGTTTCGACCCTCACCCGGCTTTGCAAATGTGGGTAAGACCTTCAAGCTTGTGCAGTGGATTTTTTTAGGTGAGACACAGTATGCATGGAACTGAACCCACTGTAGTATTTTTCCCCCACCACACCCTTTAATCCTAAGGTTCATCTGCCAGGGCTGAGCGAGCTTGGACAGTGGCAGCGAGGTCCTCAGAACGTAGGTTTAATTAAGAGTGATCTTCTCTTAGATGGATGGCCTTACGGGGCTAAAACGAGCTCCATCTGCCCGAGTTTAGAGTTGTCCTTCTCCTGTTTTTGTTATTGCTGAGCAGTGCTTATACAGAGCCAAGGCCTTTTATGCTTTTTGTACTACCATGCTGGTGAGAAGACTGAGGGTGCATGGGAAGTTGAGAAGAGACACAGGTAGAACAGGTGACTCCAAATGATGAAAAGGATATTCCAGACTATATGCCTTCGTGCTCAACATACAAAGCTAGGGGAAGAAGAAGGAAGGACGGGGTGTTTGAAGTGATGGTGTTTGTCTTCCCAAGTCACTATTATACAAGATAGGGCTCTGCTCTCCTGGAGATGGCTGAACACCTGTCTGCCCTTGGGAAGCAGTGAATTAATTCCTTGTTTTGCTTTGCCTGTGTGTGTGGCTTTTGATTTCCCTATTAAACTGTCTCTATCTCAACCCAAGAGTTTTCCAACTTTTACCCTTCTGATTCTCTCCCTGATCCTGCTGGTGGGGCAGTGAGAGAGTGGCTGTGTGGGGCTTGAGTGCTTCCTAAACCTGAGACCTTTCCCCCTGTACTCGGCATTGGTGAGGCCGCACCTCGAGTACTGCATTCAGTTCTGGGCCACTCATTTTGAAAAGGACATGGAGATACCGGAGCGTGTCCAAAGAATGGCAATGATGCCTTAAGGTCCATCTGTTTTTTTCTTATTTTCCTAATTTTATAAGCTTTATAAGTAGTTAAGTAGTAAAAGTAAGTTTTAGAAGCAGCAGCCCTTATTCCTCACCCTTTAGTACAGTAGTTTACACATTCCTCAACCCTCTTACCCCATTCTATGTTCCCCATATCAATCCTACCCCTGAATTCCAGTAGAAAATGTTTAGTCTTTTGTCAAGGCAAGGCCTATGCTGTTTAGAGAACACTCATGTCTTTGTCTGAACCACAGAACATGGTCAGAAACCAGGTGACTGTGTACCCTTTGTGCTCTGAAGAAGATAAAGATGATGAAGAAAAGCCCCCAGACCCAATTCCCAGGGGGTGGGCCAGGGGGTGGATCAGGGCAAAAGCTACGGGATGGACAAAACTTGGATTGGTCGGGCAGTATTATAAATTGTAACATCTCAGGCACGGAAGGCGTGCATGTCTTGTGATCTTTATGCCTAGGCACAAATTAAACCCTTTTCTTATCTCATCTCCAAAACTAATTGCCTCGGAGTTTTTTTTTCTCCCTGCATTTTCTTTAGGCAACAGCAACAAGGCTCATGACAGGTTTAGAAAACGTGTCTTATGAGGAACGTCTGAGGGAGCTGGATTTGTTTAGTCTCAAGAAGAGGAGGCGCGAGGGGAATCTCATTGCTCTCTAAAACTACCTGAGAGGATGTTGTAGTGAGATGGGGACCAATCTCTTCTACTGTGATTGCAGCGAGAAGACTAGAGGAAATGACCCTAAGCCAATACATGGGAGATTCAGATTAGACATTAGAAAAAAATTTTTCACTGTTAGAGTGGTCAGGCTTTGAAATAGGTTTCCCAGGGAGGTGATGGTCACCATCCCTGAAGGTGTTTAAGAGGTGTCTGGAGCTGGTGCTGGATGATGAGGTTTAGGTTACAGTGGTAGTGTTGGGTTGGTGGTGGGACTTGAGGATCTTAAAGGTCTCTTCCAATCTTGATGATTCTATGATTCTATTGGTCAGTTGAATTGGCTTCAGACTGGTACGTGCATGCAGCTGGCCAGTCTCACTTCTGTACCTCTCTAGTTTTCTTGTAAGGGTCTATTAGCAATAGAAGAGGTGATGGCACTGGCTTGGTGTAAAAGAACTGTGCTTGAACGAAACTTATATCTTCATATTTCTTGTCCATTTTATGTGGAGAATCCTGTGAAAATAATTTGTTAGATTAGATGACTCAGATCTACTGTTGCTTCATTTGTGGATGTCAGCCTATCACTATGAAGTAAAGTGAAGGAAAAGGGCCAGCTAATGGGTGGGACTTTGACATTCCTCAGAGGCTTCTAATTCCTGTCCTGTTTCAGGAGTCCCTAGAGACCACTCCCAAAGAGCTCTGTCTTCCTATTACCTCTGCTAATGGGACTGAGACCTGTATACCACTATGAATGATAATGCTGGCAGGCTCCTTTGAGGTGGGAGTCTAAAATTCCACATCCTATTCCCTTCCCGCAGACTTCTGTCAGTAGGAACCTGTTCTTATCAATTTGAAAGATGCAACTTTTTCCTGCACTAATGAGAATAATAGTAATAGTGTTGCTACAGCAAACAATACTTAGAATCAGGCAAGTTTAATAAGACTATTTGGGATTATTTCGGATTAAAGGATGTTAAAATTTGATTTTATTTGATTTTTTATTTCTTTAAAATGTTGTCTTCTGGCAAGTAAATAAATAGCTGCAGTTAACTCAGTATACGAGTTCAATTGGCTGAACTAAGCAGCAGAAGTTACCCGCTGTAACAGCATGAGAGTATTTCTGAAATACAAGATACTGCACCTTGAGCCAAGATTCAGAGCAGAGGAGCTGAGTGGCAGCACACAATGGCCTCAAGGCCCATGTGTAATGGCCAGGTATTGCTGGCCAAGAAAACTTCTATACTGAGTTCAGTGAAACTGCAATGCTAAAAACATAGGCAGTCACCTGGAGTAAACATTTGTCACCTTTCATCTTCAAATTGTTTTAAAGTTATTAATTGGCTCCAGAAGATCCCAGAGACAATTTCCTGCCATCCTCATTTAAAAAATGAGAGCATAGAATTAGAAAAGGTAGTGGCTTTCTAGGAGCGGTTAGCAATGAAAAGAAGAAAAATCAGCCTCAAAATGAAGAGGAGTCCTGGTCCTGCATGAACACTACTGATTTTGAAACTATTATTGGAAGTCAGGGTGGTATTGTTATCTTTCCCCAGAAGTGCATTACTGTAATTCTAATGAAACTAATTAATTAATGAACTGGTTAACTAACCTAAGCATGGTTGAAATTAAGACTTTCCTATCCTCTATAGAGTTCACACTTTATATTACAAAATTGCTTTTGTACATAATCAAAGCTGGCAAAAATGTTACTGAATTTGATCCTACAATTTTCTTTTTCCCTCTACATTTTCCACTATAACTAGTTCCTAGTAAAAAAAGTTGTATTTCCTCCAAATCACCTACAATATACCCAATAATGCATCTTTTCTTGCTATGTAGAAACAAATCCTCAGCTTAGGGTATCACACTTGGGTCAGGTTTGGATGCAGCACAGAGCCATCCCTCTCTGGAACAGTGTGTGCTTTCCAAGTCTGTTCAGATGCACGTTGTACAACTGTGCCCGAAGGCAAGTGGCAGTGGTTTACATTAGGATCAGAACTGGGCTTGGGACAGTAAGTTCAAGAAGCACTAGAATAATGTTTCTTTCTTTAGCCATCTCCAGGCCCCACCCAGTTTCTCAAAATTGCTGGACTATTTACAAATGTTTAAGAGAACCTCTGTGTTATTAGAAGAATGTTTACACTGACATGTATTTCAGATGCAGGCAGAGCTATACAACCAAGGCCCACCCCAAAGACAAGAGCTGTGCTGTATTATCAAAATATGTACTGGTTCTACTCTCCATTACCATACAAGGCAGCTCTGCATTCCTCCTAGTAACCTTTTATTGCCTCCTAAGTTTTCCATATCACTGCCAGATTTCTTTAACTTCATGGAACAATTACAGGCTTGATAAATATAAAGCCCAGATTCTGCTTGGCAGTTTCATATGGGAATGTCAAAATGAAGATAAAAATTATTTCAGAAAAGACTACTAAGACCATTTGTATAAACTGCACTGCGAACTAAGGCTCAAAATATCACTGTGACGTTGCTATTACACTCATCTCACATAGGATGCTAGCTGAGGAACAGACTTACCAAGGAATTTAGACAATGTCCCATTGCATTCAGCAGAAGACTGGAATTAGACATCAAATGTTTCTGCTTTGCAGTCAGTCTGCAGTACCCTAAACTATGCCAATTCCTTATGCTTTTAGACAGGAAGAAAGTATTACATAAAAAGGATTCTAAACAACTTATATTGATACTCTCCATGCATTATGATTAAATTAGAGGGGGCTAAGAGTCTGTTTGTTTGGTACTATTAAGAAATTTGTAGAGGAATATTCATTTTAGAGATAATTTCCCCAACATATTAAAAAAAATAATAAAAAAAGAAGCAATGAAATAGATGAAATTCCACAAAAGCAGCTGAAAAGCTTCTGAATGCAGATCATACAGAGAGTTTTAAAGCAAAAAAAGTGCATTGAATTCATGGAATGAGAGAGATGCTGTTTGTATTCTGCCCACAATGTTCTGGCTTCCTATTCTGGAAGGTCATTAAAATGTTTTCTAAGAACTGACGAACTGTTTACTGATTTTGTTCTTACTGATTATTCCTGATTTCTCTCCTAAATACACTACCAAATTTATTCAATAAAAATGCCTCCCAGCTTGTTTCAGCTGGAAATTTAAGCTATGATGTTGGTTTTTTTCCATTTTTTTTTGATGAATATGTGTCCAACTGAGACAAGACAAGCCTCAATAGCTTCCACTGAGTCAAATTTCTACACAATCTAACAAAATTATGCCAGTACCTAAAACTTAGCTGTCAGAATCTGTAACTTTTGGGTCCAGAATTTGAAACCTGGTAAAGACTAGTGCCAAAATACCAACGTGCTGAACAGTCACCCCACCAAAACACACCAGTAGGAAATGCTCCAAATGCTGAACATGGATTTTTCTGCCTGTTCTGAAGTTTACTAGTGTCATAGAAATGGGTGCAGACCACACTGAAATGCTAGTCAAGGTACTTTTGGAAAGACTCTTCAGAGTGAGTCATGTGTGGATGTGTTTTCCGTGTAGGCGGTCTGTGTGTGTGAGAGAGACAGAGCAGTCTCTTCTCCTGGAACCACAGCCAAACTTGGCAGAGGGATGAAGATCTAATATTAAGTTCCTAAAAGGTCTGAAAAACTTGCAAAACAAGTTTTGTCTATTAATGCTGAACCTCTGCTGAGCCTCAGCCTCTAAAAGGCAAGAGAAATTTCACATGGGCAAATGAGATCTAATGAAGTCTCTAACCATGGGAAATGCTTTAGTCAGAGTTTATGGATTAAGCAGCAGAAAAATCTCAGACTGCAGTTTTTGCCTGTATGGAGTCTCTGCTGCCTAGTAAATTTAGATGATGACAGAAGCCATAAATACATTTTTGAATATAGATTCCCACTTAGATTCTCTGAAGTCTGTAATGGATAAACTGCTGCAGCTTAATATAATACAATTAGATTGACAATTAATCATAAAATCTCTGGGAGCTAAGCTGCTTTGGCTCGAGTCCCAGGATCCTGCTGCATCTCTGTACTGGGGGCTTTAGACTTAAGTAAAGAAGACACTATGGAGCAATGATCTCAGGTAAAGGGAGAAAGGGCACCTGGTGGGTACTTTTTCAGTGATGTCTGACAGTGAAAACCAGAGCAGGCTATGGGGTACAAAGAACTAAATTACATCTGTTGTTGGAATAAGCAGGTTGGTGATAACCACTTGGCTGGACAAGGCTCTGAGTAACTTGATGTACCCACAAATTTTATCCTGCTTTCAGCAGAGGATCAAACTAGATGACCCCTAGAGGTCTCTTCAGTTTAAATCTTTCTGTGATCCTATGAGCCCTCAAATAGTGATTTCACAGTTAAAAGATGGGTAATTGATTTTGCTTTTGTGTTGCTTAACTGTTACCAGGGCATGAACATCTGGCCTGGATCTATCCCTGCATTTCATTTCTGATTTGATTTCTCAGAATCAGAAGTGAAATTCTTCCAAATCAGATCTGCTTATTAGGAAGTGTCACAAAGTTAACCTCAGACAGCAGACTTCAGCATAGTGCATAAAACCATTATCACACAAAAAACATTTTTGCTTTTTCTATTTAGGTGAGGCACATCTATTAATCACCATACAAGTGTAACTGATGACATTTTAGATATATCATAAGCGTACAGCGTTAGGAGCATGGATTACTGCTGAATCACAGAATTGATAAGGTTGGAAGGGACCACAGCAAGTTATCTGGTCCAACCTTCCTGTTCAAGCAGGGCCATTGTAGAGCACATGGCACAGGACTGCATCCAGGTTGTTCTTGAGTATCTCCAGCAAGGGAGACTCCACAACCTCTCTGGGCAATCTATTCCAGTGTGTGGTCACCTGCACAGTAAAGAAATTCTTCCTCATATTCAGGTGGAACTTCCTGTGCATCAGTTTCTGTCTGTTGTCTCCAGTCCCATTGTTGGCACCACCCAAAAGAGCCTGGTTTCATCCTATTGTCACCCTTCCTTCAGATAGACAATTATGAGGTCCCTTCTCAGTCATCTCTTCTTGAGGTTGAATAGCCCCAGCTCGCTCAGCCTTTCCTTGTAAAAGAAATGCTCCAGTCTCCTAATTATGTTTGTTGCCCTCCACTGGACCCACTCCAGGAGCTCCACGTCTCTTGTATCAAGGAGCCCAGAACTGGACACAGAACTCCTGATGTGGCCTCACAAGGCCTGAAGAACAACTTTTCCTCACCATCTGTCCCCTGGACATCCTCTTCTCCTTATTTCACAACCTTGGTTATTGCAGCCTGTTTCCTACCTCATGTTCTGATTTCTAACCATAGCAACCAACCTTTTCTTTTTTAGAGTAATTGAACTCTATGTTTTCTGCCTTTTATAGTAAGTCAAAATTATTTCAGAATGTCTCCATGATTCGGCATTATCCCACCTGGATTACTGCACTTTTTTCCCCCCTCTATTTTCTTACTCTACTCATGTTCATTCTAAAATACTTCTCTTGTGCCTCCTCCTCTTATCCAAATTCCTGATCATGCTGTTTTCCACTTCTGCACTGTGACCTGAACTTATGGCCCCGTCCTCAGCTTGCTCCTTTCCTAAAGCCTTCAGAAAATCTCTTCTCTTTCAGTCCAATTTTCCTGCTGTTTCTCCAGACCCTGTCCTGTGGATGAAGCAGACCATGTGCTGAGTGCAGCACAGACGGCATCTGCTGGGGAACCGAGGAACATCATGTGACTGCTTCCAATAGTACAATTACTACCAACATAAAAAACCAAGTCTTTATTCATGTAAACAACTCATCCAGGGCAACCAATAAATACTCTCGATGCTTTACTGTCACACTAATTTATTTTTAACAAATGAAAAGTTAACAAATGCATGAAGCTTGACTAGTTTCTCATAAACTAGGTGCAAAAGTTTTTTACAACAATGCTGGGCTTAATTTGTAGCAGAAACATCCTCTCCTTTGGTTCTATTTTTACTTGTTCATGGGGAAGGCAATGGGGCAAACTGATCAGTTACATTTTGTTGTGATTGTTCATAGCAAACACCTAACTCAACACTGTTGCTCTGGTGGCGGCACAGTCAATCAGGTACTCCCTGGGTGCTTACCAGAGGTAAAAACTACCTGGGTCAGTTTTTGTGAGTTAGGCAGTGAACACATCTGAGTGAACAGTGAACACATCTACAATCTGAGCCTAGCTTGGCTCATATGGTTTTGGACTGTTATTCCCTAAAGCTCCTTTAACCATCATTTTTTTAATAAAGACATGGAAAAAATGAACATGTTATTTTCAGTACTTGATGATATACAGATGACATGCTTTCTATTTAACACCTACTTCTAGTAGTGCACTCACCTTTATTAAGTGCTATGCTTTGGCCTTATGCTTAATTAATAAACTCAATTTAGTTATTTAGTGAAGGATTGAGCAAAGGCACAGTCGGAAGGCCCTGGGCTATAGACTTTTTAGAGCCTTAGCACTTTGAAGCAACAGAGTAGTGGATGCAATACATGAACGTGGGTGATCAGTTACAACCTTTTTAAGTGTAGAGACGCTCCAACTTTATACCATTAGCAAGCAGCAACTTGCAAGACAAAAATCACCATATCTACTTCTGTGTGATCCTACTTGCTGCTGACTGCTGATGGCACAGGAATACAATTTTAATGGCGCATTTCAGCCAACATTAAAAATCATTAGTTGCATATGTGTAGCTACAGTCTACATACAACAGATAGCATGAAGGGTGCTTACCTGTAGCTGACACCACAGCTTGATGGCTGGGACATTCTCCCTGAAGGTGTGAGGCAGAATTTAGAGCTGAAACGCTTGAGGAGAGCCCTGAATCCAGACTTCCCACATCAGGAAGCAAATACGTCACTCATCCAGAGACACAAAAGAAGGTGAATAAACCCCCCTGTGTTTCACACCAAAAACTATAATGAAAATAACATTTATGCTCAGTGGAGCTTGGAGGGTATTTGGGGAGCAGTTGGACTGGGTTCCTGTCTGTTGTAGGATAAAACAGGGCACTCCACAATCCTGACACATGAAGAACTGTGGAGACCCAGCAAAATATTTTCTATTGGCCTCTCACACCCTTTTTCACCTCACAAAAGGATTCCTACATATTGACGTGAATATGTAATCTTCCCTGACAGTGTTTTCCTTGGGCTGGGAAAGGAGACCACATTGGCTCACAGGTCTGCTCTTGTAGAGGTGATTTTTAAGATGGCTTTCCACTGAGATGCCACAAGGTATGGGACGCTACTTTGGTGGCATAGCATGCCCAAGAGCTGAGGACACCCTGCACAAATTATGAATTTCTGCCTTTGAACTGGTTCATACTCATATAAGCTCCCTTCCTCCTGTCCTCTTAGTACAGCCCTTGGAGAGCTTGTTGCTTGTTGAAATGTTGACCCTTTCCTGGACTGCCAACCTCCTCTTTGCCACCCATTTCTAGCTCTAATATTCCAAACCCATGCTAAATTTGGCAGAGGTTGTTGAGCAAAATGATAACATTCTGCCACTCCCACCTCACCAGTTCTTCTGGGAACAGATGGTCTAGATTGTCCAAGCGCCTCAAGTGTGCTACTGATCATTACTTCAAAGCCAGATAATTTTGCTTGACACCATTAACGGTGTTATATAAAACTCAAAACCTAGGATTCTACAAGCAAAGGATAAGTTGCTCAGCTCATTGCTCTTTAGCATGTATTTTAAAAGACACAAACCTCAGACTTCTAGAGGTATAAAACATATATACAAATGCTGCTTAAAGTATGTTTTTCTTTTATTTTTAGCATATGTATAGCCTGAGATGCAATCCAAAACTCAGTAAGTGTTACAGGTTAGGCCCACCATATATAAATATCTGTTACTAATTCAAAGATGCATTGATTTAGCTTTGTTTTTTTTCCAAGTTTTTGCAAAGCTTTGACCAGTCTCATTTTTTCAGACCCACAGGATAACTATTCTTTAAATAAAGAGATTTTTGGTGTTAAAATGAGTTCTTATAAGATTTTCTTACCAACAAAATTCTACTCTTAAGCAAATAACTTCAGTGTTCATAGAGTTCAAAATTTCATCTGCAAAGTACTGAATTATGTAAAAGCTTCCAGCTTCTATTCTTAGCTCACCAAGATAAATAGATCCAAAGGGACCTCTAATGAAATAGCCAAAAAACACAAGAGAAACAAACTCAACACTTAACTGCCATTTTTTTTATTATGACAGTGACAGAATGAAATCTCCTTAATGCTTGTTTTCAAGCTCCAGTATGTTGACAGATCTTTCAGCTAACACAAAAAGTGTTATCTGCAGGAACATAAATTCCTTCCAAGCTCATTATAAAAACAGTTTTGCACTCCTAATCATCTCCTGATCTATTGTGTAGCCACACAGCAGTATCTTTGTCTCCTCTCCATATCATCTGCACATTACACTTGACCTTCCTATGACATGATCCTTTCCAATTACTGCATGAACAGAAATTAAACTTTGGCTATCCCACAGCAGAAACACCTACATGCATCAGGTTCCAGGGAGGAGAGCCAGAAGGGATCAAGCAAGCAGGATTCTCAAGGAGAGAGCCAGATAAAGCCAGCAAGCCAACATGCTTCAGGAGGGGCATGGAAAAAGTCAGTCCCAGAAGCTGATGGACTATTGAGATGTTTCGTTTGACATCAGTTTCGTTAGCAATTCTATCTTGATGGAATGAGTGAGCCCTGAGGTAGCTCCTGCTCACCCTTTTAAATGAAGGTTACACAATAATAAAAGAAAACAAGATTTAAATTGAAAAGACTGCCATCAGTGCAAGCAATCACGTTAAGGAGAAAGCTGGTACATGAGGTGGTGAGGGAAGGGTGGGGAAAGGTGCACAACAGCTTTTTGGAGTTCTTTATAAAGGTCAGCTTCATCTTCAAGAATAGATGTTAGTGAGTGGGTGAGGACAGATGTACTCAAGACACATAAACCCCAGTCACTATTAATCCACCCTTACATATAATAATTAAAGAAGACCTTATCTCACCCCCCAAATGGCATTCTCACAGCATGTCCTGTACAGGTTAAGGTACACAACCTGCTACAGGTTAAGTAGTACTTAAATGGAAAAACCTTCTCTTATTGAGTCTTCCTGGTTTTCCTGGGTTTAAAACTGCAAAACTGGTAAGAATACAGTCCTGTTCGTATGAGCTGAAATACATATACTTTTTTTGTACACTCCGAGGAACCCTGAGAAAAGCTGTACAGGCTTCCAGAACATGGACATAAAACTTGATTCTTAACTTAGGCAACATATTAAGTATGTATCTCACACCACTTTCTCATTTTTGCAGTACCCAAAGGATCACAATGCACTTTACTTTCTCAGCACATTAACTCACCTGTGTGAATTAAAAATTTCCCATACAATGTCTCAAAATAGTTTATGTGAACAAAGAATAAATTAACACTGAGTTGTGTATTTGTTGGAACAAGACCTATAAGCACATCAACAATGTTACACAAGACAGTAAGCACTGTACAGTAACACAGGCCTTAAGTTATTTGAAAATAACATCCAAATCAAAAAGTATGGAAACATTTCCCCTCCTCTTTGCCTCCCCTGAAGGGGATTCAATAAGAACAGAATTAGGAGACAACTTAAGTGAACAACACTAATTTTATTTGTAAATGTTACAATACAGTCGCCGTAAAACATAAAAGAGCTGAACATAAGACTTGCACGGCTTTTTTTAAAAATTAGCTATTTTATTATGTTTTTAGGCCAAAGACTCCCCATTCATTGTTTGGCACAAAGATAACTAGAACGCTTCACTGTAGATCTGTAATTCTTAAGAAAAAGAAATAGCCCACATTTGGTTTATCTAGTAAGCAAAGGTAATACACAGCTGTGAATTTTTTCACTCAAATACTGAAGTCTTTTGGGAAAGGCTTCTTTGTGCTTTGGTTAAGAACTTAAAAATCAAAAGGCTAAACAGGATCCTTTTGCAGAAATACATTCTTGGAAATGCATACAGTATTGTGTGCCACATCCCTCTGATAGAAGGCACAATTTAGGAAAAGAACATTCATGAAATAAAACAGAAACCAGTTCAGAAAGGCTAAGAGTGACACACTAGTCCTGGTGGATTTTTTTTTTAAATCTAGGCAAGACCTGCTCTTATTTTCTAACACCAACACTCTCCCCCCAGTCCATAACCTAACTTCAGTATTCATAAAATTAAAACTTTTCCAAGCACGAAGAGAGAAATATGAGTCAACAGAGTTTTCTACTGGTGGAGTTGCTTTCAAAACTAGATGCAAGAGTAGTCACTACCCCTCAAGAACCCATGTGTCAAAAACAAGCAAATGATTACAGGCAAACTTTTTTTCAAGTGTCATTCTCCCTGCATACTTGAGGTCAGGTGAACAAAGCTGTACGTGCCAGTAAAACTGATCATTTTGTCTAAAGTGCTTGATGAAAGCAGGGAAACTATAAAAATGATAAATTAGTGAAACCAGAGGTGTAAGAGTTACATTTATCATACAAACCAGGATAAACTGGAGCATTTTCACAATTTCTTTGTTCCATTAGACAAGATGCAGCAAAAAGATCCTTCACAGTGAAGAGCTCCTTTAAAGTGTATGTAGTTCCTAACACATTTTTTCTTATATTTCTGGGATGTGAAGTAATTTGAAATAAAACTCAGGAACAGTATTCCAAAAAAGAAAGTATTATTATAGCTGAGAAATGAAGATTACATAGGAAGTTTTAGTAATTAAAAAAAGAAAAAAATCTTTGGGAATTGCTATTTAATACTTTCAATAACTTCAAATGCCCTGATACTATATATTTTACAGTAGAAATGCAAGAGCCTTTGGAACACAGCAATGCTTGGTTGGTTTTGTGCATGCGTTATGACATCATCTTTTTCTTACATTCCACTGAGCAAAAAACCATCCCTTCCACAGGTATGAACTTCTGGTCAATTAGACACTTGCTGCAACAGGAACACAGGAAGCATTCCTGAGTAGCATGCCAGTTGAAGCTGTTGTATGTCACACGCTGAACTTCTGGATCTATAGCATTATGACAGCCTTGGCAGATCTGTTTAGAAATAAAATAACACTTAAATTAAGCATACACATGCTCTCTTCAAGTCCAATAAAGGCTGGAATTCTTAAATGTTTTTGGAAAAGAGAGGTGTTGAAAGAAGCCTTTTAAAGCTTTAAACCAGCTTTTTCCTTATTTTTTTCCTTATTTTTAAAGCAGCATTCTGATTAGAATTCAGTTGAGGACACAAAATAATACAATGGACATAAGAAATTATTTGCTGTTGGGACTAAACTTAGATAGTTAGGATGGTTAAGATTTCCCAATATCCAAATATTCATAACAACCTGTTATGTCAAACAGCATAGATCTTTATATATTAACCTATACATCTGAAGAGATTAGTTACAAATCTTCCTATGCATTGACAGCTGTACAGCAATGCCCAATAATTAAATGCTATTAGAAAGTCTTGGATGTTATTCATCTTAAAATCTGTTTGGTCACAAATTATCACTCAGATCAAGGAAGTTAATGTTTTAAGAAGAAAAAAAAAGAAGCCTCTCCAAAAGACAATTCCTCATACCTACCTCAGGTGATTATTAACTGCCAGCTAGAGATAACAGTTCTTCTCTCCATTCACTATATAAACAGTCTAATGCACATTAGGTCGACCTCTCAACTAGCACCCAGTTAACTGATACGATACGAATGGACCCTCATCTCAGATTAGTTTCCATCATAACCATGAATCAAGAACCACCATTTTGTTCCAAAATTCTGGCTTTATTCTGTCATTCACTCTCCTTTATATCTCATGTTGTCAGAAATACAAAGAAACAAAGTACCTAGACTGCAGTTGCCACTACAGGTTTTTACCAGATCAGCTGAAGTTGACTCCCACCAGTCTCAATAAAATACAGTTGACAAGAACTAAACATTTAGCAGCATTACTTATCTTTACCTACCTTGCCCCTTCTGTTATCAAGTCCTGCTTCACCACTGGCTAAGATCAAGGTATTTTTCCATCAACCTTCTTCCCTTGTCAGTGGCTTTTATTTAAGTTTATAAGTTGACAAAATACTTGTCTGATTTTAAGTTGTGTTTTTTGTGTTTTTTTTTTGTTTGCTTGTTTGTTTTTTAAACAAAGGATTTTGAGAAAGATCACTGACTCAAGCCTAAACATACATTCGATTTATACTCTTCAGATATTCCCACACCAGGAAAAAGTAAGAATTCAAGCTCCGTAGACATATGTTCCCTTCCTTCTCAGCACTAAGATGTCAGTAAGGACCTTACCTCAGCGTGGTTCTTCACGTAGCAGGATTTGCAGACTGGCTTGTCATTCACCACTACATAGATTTCCCCAGCCAAAACACAATCACAATCAAAACAGCAGAAGTGTTTCAGATGCCAGTTTTGACCTTCCGCCTGAGTATATTCATTGCTGAATATTAGCTATGAGGAAGATATAAACAGATACATTCATTTGAACAGGATCTCTTTTACTATATCTAGCCTCAGGATGTTTTGTAATTTTCAAGGAACTCCCGGTGGTTCCAGCATTGTTTGTTTCCCAAAAGCCTCCACGCCGTTCACTAGGAGCCCGCAGCTGCCAGCAGGCCCAGGAGGAGTGTTTCCTGTGTGCTGCCCAGAGTCGGTTCGCCCTCTAGTGCCCCTCATGAGCAAAGAACTGCACAATAGGACTTGCTGGAAGCATTTCCCCTCACATTTCTACATCCTTTGTCCCTGTAGACCGTGCAAAATCCCCACCAAATCCAAAGCAAACTATGGATCTTCCTAAACGTGCAGTATTCGTATCAGTTTCGGCTGTTTGCAACTACTATCAGCTAAGGCTAGTAAAGGGATATCCTCTCCCTGCACTGAAATGTTTTACTAAAAACATTAATCACTTCCCAGGGGAACAAACTTGTGCCCTACAAGAAAAGACTAGAATATTTCCTACCTCATCACATCCAGCACAGCGGGGTTTCTCACTATCACAGTAATGTCTTCCACAGTACAGGTTACCATTCTTCCAGAAATAGATCATGTCTACTAGAAGTTCACTGCAGGTGCAACAGACAAAACAAGCTGGGTGCCACAATTTGTCATATCCAGCACGTTCTGCATAGACAGCTGGGTCACCTTCTTTCATGTTCAGTTTGCAGTGATAGCAGGACTGGAAAGAGGTTATTACCAAGTTAATTACGTCTTTGAGATGTACATTTATAGAAATTACATATTATCAATATATTTAATAAACTCCACCTTCCCAGACTGAAATTAAAGTATTGTTTTACTCCCACGATCAAACAGTAGTGGTACAGGATGCCATATCTGAGGTTTAACTAAGCAATTCAAGATGATGCACATTCTACTGGCATAGCATTAGCGCTGCTTAAAAGGATATTGTATTTTGCCATATTCATATTCTGCAATTACAGTCCAGTGTTTAAAAAAAACCAACAGGCAATTAAAATTCATGTTATGCTCTATTAGTCCTACATACTCAAGAAGAAGGAGAGAATAATGAGCCTCCATCAAAGTTAACCAACTAGACCATGACTAGCACACATGAGAGGAAAACTGCTGTACTTATACATCATGAGTAGATCAAGCCCTACCTGCATCACTGGTGAAGAAAAAAAACTGTGAATATTTCAAACAAAGCTGTGTTCTAGGGATGCTAGTCACTCATGGCTGTTGTCCAACAGTCTGTGATTAATGATCTTAGGACAGGGAGAGTGACTGTGGAAAAGGGACTACAAAGCGCATGAACACATCTACACTACAAATAGTTCCAAAGAGTTTGTAGTCAGTCTTCTGCTCTATACCTGGTTACAGAGAGGGTTTTGTCATCAAGTCAAAAAAGGCAGGTAATTTATGTTACTGAACCCCAATTTTTTTTAATCTACAATTTAATCACCAGTTTGGCATTTCCTGCACTCCAATTGGTCTGCGGACTGGGCTGAACATCCTGGGAAGGTTTTCCTCTATGACCCTCATCACAACAAGCCCAGCCACAAAAGGCTTTGTGTGTGCATGAAAAAATAAAATACATATGAAGTGCCTTGGCTGTAAGGCATATTGATCAGATCTGAGGCAGTTTCAAAATATACACAGAAAGACACCAAAAGGGGAGGAAGAACAACTTGGAACAGAATATGTAGGGACACTAATGAAAGGGAAAGTGTAAATATATGTATATAAAGCTTTGCAACTTTTCTTTCTACTTTAGACCTCATACTCCAAGAGAAGTCAATTGGAAGGTTAAGTAGCTGCATAGACCCAGAGGAAGGCAACATGATTCATTAACCTACCATTTACAACATCTCCAGCCTAGGTGGTTAAAAGGTACATAAAAATTTGCTTCTTTACAACATGAAAATATGCTGAATATCTACTTTCCTTTTATTCAGCTTTCAGGCATGGTGAAAGATTTATTTTTTTTTTCAAACACAGAGACAATTACTCTAGGTATATTTACATTAATAGTGGAGACCTGGTTGCTAGTGGTTTACTGTTATTTTTTGCTTTTTATTAGGTTTCAAAGAACTGCAATCTATTCCTGTAGCAAAAATAAATTTTCCACAGCTACAGGAACACGTGCTTTCAGACTCAGTCTGAAAGACAACATAGAAGAAAATTTGATGACCAGAGATGTAGAACCAATCGAAAAAAGTATAGACAAAGATGGCATTTCTTCTGTTAAGGATTTAAGAGCTCTTCTGTGTATTATTTTGAATTGTTAAAAAGAAATTAAGATAAAGTATACAGTTGAAATGAAGTATCACTGCAGAAATCAGACCCCTCCCCCAAATACTTAAAAATAACATATCTGAATTCTGATTATTTAGCTCAGCATAAACTCAGTGCCTAACAACAGATAAGCAACTCAAATATTCACTTACACTATTTAACACTTCTAAGCCTTATTCTAAATCATTGCCCACAGTGATAAGACATGCCTGGTTTAAATTGTAGGAAGAATACTCAGGTGCTAGAGTAAGGAAAGTCTGGAAGTGATAAATAGGTGTAATGTAAAAACAAAGCACTTTTTGATACAATTACTCAAGAGGACGGAGTGCCTCCTGCCATTAACTCAATGTAGTCCAAGGTAGTTGGCCTACAGGGTACACTGCAATGTGTGTATTTCTGTAGGTCTCCCTTGAGGAGGTAAGTGTGGTGAAACTAAAGTAAGCCAGTAGGAAAGTCTGATTTAAAACAAAATGACAGTAACCTAATAAAGCCATGATAAAATAACTTGGTAGTATCTTAGATTTCCCAGGACGAGATAATGGCCAAAAAAAATTTTAGAAAATAGCTACAGGTAGCCAAGTGGCACAGAACAAGACTGATTTGGGTAAGTGTACATGTTCAAAGCTACAACTTAAGTGTTGATTTTGTATTTCACACCACAAGTCATATACAGTGTCAGTTTAAAAACAAACAACAACAAAAAAACCCACACCAAAAAAAGCATACCATACTCCCCAATAACATCAAAAGCCATATTCTACAACCCATGTTAACAAGCAAACTTTCCTCTTTATCTAGGACTTGTATATTCATTTTCTGTAAGTAACCTGCAGACAAATAACTTTGGGGATTCATACACATAATAGCAACATTTCTAGAGATCAAGTTACAGTAGCTTTTGACACTCTAAAATAAATGTCTACCTCCATTAAACTAATTTAATGTTACTTCAGTAACATTACCCCTATTTTGTATTTGTAATTGGTAGCTGTGACATGCACAGTAGAAGTCAGCAAGTTACGACAGAAATACTTGATTAAGGCTGTAGTTTTCAAAATATTAATAAAAACTGGGTAACTGATTTTTGCTGAACTATTACCAGGCAGAAATCAGATGCCAAAGAATAGATAAGAAAATGGATCTGAATATGAAAAGAGGGTTAGTGAAAACAGCCATTATATGGCTTGACTTGTTAGATATGGGATGGAGAGGCATTACTTTATTATTTCTTAGTTTCATTTAATTTTAAACACAATTTGTCAAGTGGGTAATTTTGGTGCTCTTCCAAGAAAGAAGAGAAAACAGGCTTCTAAAATTAAACTAAACTCTTTAACAGGAGAATAATGTAGGAATTAGTCTGTTAAGACTACACCAGCTTTTTTGATGATTATTCTGTAAAAGCCACACTGCAATACTATCTCCAAGCTAACATGTTTTTGCAATCAAGGATGAAAATGACACCGAGGAAGTTATTTGCTGGAACACATTAAATACTGTCAGAAACCAGGGCTCTCTGCAGACACTCACAGCATTTTCCAGTTCCCCTTCTTTCTTTCCCTCCCCAGATTTTCACTGTTCCAAGTTAACAAACAATTTAATTGGTTAAAATGACCAAATAGAGCACTCTGGTGATAATATACCTTCTTGCTTTATCTTTCCCTTCTTATACTTACATACTGAGATGCTTTCTGATCTGAGGACTTGTCCTCCATTGCTCCTACAGCAGATGAGGTGCCTCTGTCGCCATCCTTCAGGTTATTCTCATCAGCAGCTCTCGCTTCCACATCACCAGGGAGCTTGACATCTCCTACGCCAAGTGCCTCGTTTTTGTACTTCTTCACAAATTGTTCCATCTGCTTAACTTCATTGGGGGAGAGCTCGTGGCATTTTGAAGGATCTTGATCGTGAGCAGGCAGCTGCTTAGCCAACTGCTTCTTCCTGTACTGCGCGCCTTCTGAGCCAGCAACAGGCTGCTTCTCCTTTGGTAGCATCTGCATGTACTGTCTAGCCTGAATAAAGAAGGAATCAGATAGCACTTCAACTACTGACCCATTCTCTTAAGCAAACACACAACTAAAATAATCTTTACTGTTGTTAGCGACAGTTGAATTTGCCAAAAACAAAGTTCTTTCCGTAAACATTAAACTCCAGAAACACTGTAATGCAGATGCATTAATTCACTTCTTCCCAGAGTAAGACAAAGGCTTGCTTTTAAACCTTTTATAACATACAGAAAAGAGTTATTAGTTCTCAGAGTAAGTAACATTTACACAGTACCTTGTCTCTATCTATAACTACTGATCATCAGCATAGTCTTAGAAAAATAGAATCTGAAATAGTCTGCCTGGGGGATATAGACCATTGAAAAAATAACTCTTGCTAAATAAAGGTAAAACCCCTCCAACCCTCTAGTTTTAATAAAGCAATGACAAGCCTAAAAAAAAATCCAAGTAGTAACTGAACATTAAGTAACAGTCAATTTAGATGCACAAGGTTTGATTAATTCACTGAAAAGGGGTAGGTCAGAGATAACGTGATTCTGGCATGGATCACACAATCCTGCAGTACAATAAATTAACAATCAGAGTTTGAAAAGTGAAGCAAAATCCTCAGAAGGCTATCTACCATCTCATCTACTTCAGCTGAAAATATACTGGCAGAGAGCTGCTCTTTCAGATGTCAACACTGACCTTATTCTTACCATATACAGTAAAAGCTATAAGCAAGACTGTGTTCCCCTAAACTTTAAACAATGACATAAATTGATGGGGGGTTGGTTTTCGTGTTTTTTTCTTTTTTTTTTGTTTGTTTGTTTTTTGTTTTGGTTTGTTTTTTCCTTTAAGCCCATACTCCATGAAAATTTTTCAAGTTTATTAAAAAAAAGGCAGGTTAGAGAAATCAGGACTCCAGGGACTTACAGTTAAGAGTTATCTGCTATTAAAAACCATCTCATCTCCCCAGATTTTAAGAACTTCCACATACAAGCATCCATGAAGCAAGATGACAGAGGCAAGACTCATTAAAAAGGCACCATATTTTCAGTTTTGAAGAGGAAGAGAAGGCTACAAGTGGTAAAGTTATCCTTCCAGTAAGCTCTACTACTTTATTTCCCATCAACTCCTGCCTTGAACATGAAAAAAAAAGCAAGCTAGACTTACAAGTGTCTGATTCTGAACAGGAGGAGCCCACTCATAAGTCACAGTATTGATGGATATGTTCTTCTTGGCTGGCACTGGATTGGTCAGTATCATTACATTGCGTTTATACACGGGATTGCCATCATTCTTCAGCTTCGCAATAAGGGTCGTGTATTTTGTGTCTTCAAAGAGTTTCCCCACTTTCCGATCTTCCTCATTGCTTGAGAGGATATCATGCTCTTCCTGGCCACATTTGCAGTTGCGGCATATTTTTCTGAAATTCATGGAAACAGCAACAAAATTACCATCTCAATCAAAATGACATCTCACACCAGCTGTGTGTGTAGTAACATCACCTAACCTCTTGTTTCCAGTGTTTTGATTAGGAAATATCGTTTCCTAAAAAATTAGGAAGCTTTTTACAAGTTATTCCATAACATGTTAAACACCTCTTTATTTCTCCTGCTGTATTATTTACATTGTTTACAGATATTGTTATCAGATAGATATCAGTCAACTACACTAATGCATTTTGAATATGATGCCATATCATTCCTTCAGTTACATCTCAACACTGGTCATACACATACATGTCCATTATCAGCCACCTACCAGATTTATTTTAAGTTGCCTTGATGCATCTACATGACTCCCTCAGCAATCACTTATTTGGGCTTTTAGTTTTTCAGTTGCTCTTTATACACTCAGAGTTACACACACCGTACTATTTTGTTCATATGCATTTCACTGTATGCATGATATTCGGTTATCACGGAGTTGCCATCATGTGGAAACAAGTATTTCTTAGCAAGGAAAAAAAGTGCACACATTCATATATACAGTGTAACTGCACCAAGTTCTGTTCAAAGCATAGCATTTAAAGAGAAGATGAAAGAAAAGTTTAAGGCTTATATGGACAAAGCCTTTCGAACAGCTCTGAACCAAGTCAGAAGTACTCTGGCACACGCTGTAGAGAGAATTTTCATGGATAACAGCCTTAAAAGGTAGAAGCATATCTACTTACTTAGATATAAATGGTATTCTTTTATATACAAGACACTTCAACTGCTTTGGCTAATGGATATGAGAAAGCAATTTATTACCTTAAGAATAATTAAACAATTCACATATAATGAGCAGAACCTTAGATTAGACAAGCTAGTTTATTATTCATGGCTTCCCCAGAACTTCAGTTCAAAGTAGTCAGTCACTGTATACAGAAACTAGTGAAGCTGGATGTTAACTAAAGGTTCTTATTATAGACTAAGAAAACAGATCAACCTTCTGGATCTCTGGAGTTTGAAGAAGAATGAGCAATATTTTACCCCATTATCTATCCTTTACACCATTAGTTATCCTTCAAACAGCATAAACTACCACCTATAAATTGCTTCTCAACCCTGCATGCCAAAACCCATTGAACTCTAACCTTGTTCTTCATCTTGCTTTCTACAGTCTTGAAAACAAGTTAGGTGCCTTAAGATAAGGTATGTCACAGGTACAAGACAAGAACAAGCCACTGACCCCAGCAGGCCTCTGAGGGGATAAGAAAGGAAGGAAGAAGGAGGACCTGAGTTTAACTGGTCACGTGAAGTGATGCACAGCCAGCCCCAAACATATGCCTTCCATATGTACACCAGTTTATGATGTGGGGTACTATCAGTTCAGTGTGTGGTGGATGCTGCCCTGGTCATGTGGTTATACAGCAACCACAAATTATGGTAAAAGTTATAACGCCAACTACAAATAAAAATAATAGCTAACTGCAATAAAACCAAACCACTCCACTCTAATAACATGCAAAATAAGGTTGTTAAGCAGAAGGGACTTCACTTTGCAACAGAAATATCTAAAGAGATCAATAATTGGCTGTCCAACAGCTTCCAACTCATTTCCACAACAGGAAAGATGCACGATGTCAAAGCTGATACTTATCTGAATAGCTATTAAACACTAAGTACCTTTGCAATCTCCCAGCTTACCAAAATGTTCAAACATGAACTAGCATCGTCCATTAAGCATAAGAGCTGTACTGAGCATTTCAAGCAATCGAAACAAAGTTTTGCAAGATCTTCAGCATCAGTCGACATGAGCCCTTTACATAGCTAATACCTAGAGATTGTTTAATAAACTAATAAAGAAATTCATATTCACTTTTAAGGCATGCATGTGATTATACCTTATTACCAACTCTTCATCATATCTTCTTTGAAATCTAATACAAGGTGACAGAATCAGACCTTGTTTTTCAAAAATTTAGTGATTATTATATCATGATCATAATGCAGCTTTGTGCCTCACCACATACATGCAACTGGACTTAAAGAATTTAGTCCATCTGAACAACATCTTACCAGATATTTTGTTTATTTTTTCAACTTAAATCTAAGCAATAGGAAGCCCTGGTTTTACTCTTACCTCTTGACAGAATGTGATCTAATAGCACTGGTGAGCAAACCGATATTCTCAAGTAACCTGCACAGACTCATGCAAGTAAAGTATAATCTCGCTGTCCAGAACTGCTCTGCTTGTAGGACAAACCTCAATAAGAGCAGTTTGTATTGTTTTATTGCCTGTGCAGTCACAACTGCAATGTGACAGGCTGTGCAGCTCTCCCCATCTGTAAAGCATCCAACTACAGAGAGGCAGCACTGACAGCCTGCAGAGACCAGACCACCCCTCATAAGCTGTGGTGGAATTCTTCCCAAGACTTTCACATGTGCTGGAAGAGCCACAAGGGCAACTTATTTTTGCTCACATTATGCTATTAGGAAAAGATATGCAATGTCATGACATTCTTTCAGAATGCAGAACAGCTTAGAGATCCTGTTTTTATTTTCAACTATGTGAATGCCTAGACTCAATAACTGCTGTTATCATTCTCTGTCCTACCTTAAAGGCTTAATATGTTTCACTAATTTCAGTATCCGTGAGAGATTTTATTTTTTTGTTTTCCTCATAAATAGGTGGTTGCAAAGAAGTGAAAGCATACAATTTGTCCTCAGATCCTTCCTGGGACCCACTGTGAAAACTGGCATAGAACTACTGTGCTTTGTACTTGCACTGAAAATAACGAGATACTAATCTTCCCTGCCCCTGCACCTACCAAAATTAAGAATCTGAGTGTGTACATTTCAGGTATAATGCCATTTCCTTCCTCTTTCATGGTTAAGTGAATGACTCTTTGCCTACATAGAGTCTGGAAGAAGCTGGTACAGGGGCTATGTTGTAAAATTACAAGGGTAGTGGCCTTGGCACTAGAACTTGTGGACAACTAGGGCCACATCAGAATCATGCTCATTGTCAGTCCCCTCTGCAGAAGGAATATGGTCAATTACTTCTTTTTAGAACAAACAGACTGGTCATTTCTGGCTATGCACACATTTGTGGCTATGATACAGTTATCTCACTGAAGCGACCCCATGCCATTACCTCAAACTTATACTTCACAAGACTGTCTGATAATTGGTGCTTCATCTTTGGCGTTAACATGTTAACACCTCAAATGTGCCAGAAAAAAACCCCAGTTGCTGTTATATACATACACAAACACATACATATATAAACACGTATGTATGTATAGGCAACTTTATCTCCTTTGACTCTATCACAACAACAGGCAGTGAAAATTTCTTGTTCTCTCCACCTGTACTGTTGAAAACGTTTCCCCTCCACTTGAGGACATTCGGCAAGATCCCTACTGAAGGAGATGTTACAGACTCGTAGTTACATGTTCACAGCTCTCTGAACCTCAGAGCAGAAATGTTCCTCCACACAATTTGCAACAATTTGGGAAGGTCTTCCCATTCAAAACATGGAAGACGACTGTGAAGTTTCCTCCCTATCTGTGGAATTAAAAGTTGCATATCTGTAAAATAGAGATCTAGTAGATAGTGCCTTGCCTCCAGGTCTTGAGTCACTACAGAGAAGCAAGAAAGGTATACAGACTCCATCCTCTCTCTCAAGTGGTAAAGTCCTTTGTCCTGGAAGTCTACGGACTGCAAGGATCAAACAATTCCAGTCTCTTCTCCAGGACCAAATGTTGCATCCAACCAAAGGTTGCATCCTCCTGCTTTCCTATGTTTTGGTGCATGGAGAGGAAAAATCATTCTGACCATGATCCTTCCTATGCTAGCTACTAGTGACATCAGGCAGCAGATGCAAGCATAGAGAAACCCTCAACAAATACCTGGCAAGTCCTGAGGCTTGTGCCCTACACATGGAAAGACTAACCTCTTCCTATCACAGAATGGGTACGGTTGGAAGGGACCACAGCGAGTTATCTGGTCCAACCTCCCTGCTCAAGCAGGGCCATTGCAGAGCACATGGCACAGGACTGCATCCAGGTGGTTCTTGAGTATCTCCAGCAAAGGAGACTCCACAACCTCTCTGGGCAATCTATTCCAGTGCGTGGTCACCTGCACAGTAAAGAAATTCTTCCTCATATTCAGGTGGAACTTCCTGTGCATCAGTTTCTGTCTGTTGTCTCCAGTCCCATTGTTGGCACCACCGAGAAGAGCCTGACTCCATTCTCTTGTCACCCTCCTTTCAGATACTTATAGACATTGACGAGGTCCCCTCGCAGTTGTCTTTTCTTGAGGCTAAACAGTCACAGCTCCCTCAGCCTTTCCTCATAAGAGAGGTGCTCCAGTCCCTTTAATCATGTTTGTTGCCCTCCACTGGGCCACTCCAGGAGCTCCATGTCTCCTGTACTGAGGAACCCAGAGTTGGACACAGCATTCCTGATGTGGCCTCACCAGGGCTGGGCAGGATCACCTCCCTCAATCTGCTGGCAATGTTCTTCCTGATGCACCCCAGGATGCCATTGGTCTTCTTGGCCACCAGGGCACGCTGCTGGCTCATGGACAGCTTGTTGTCCACCAGGACCCACAGGTCCTTCTCCTCAGAGCTGCTTTTCAGCAGGTTGGCCCCAGCCAGTATTGGTACCTGAGGTTATTCTTCCCCAGGTACAGGACCCTGCATTTGTCTTTGCTGAATTTCAGACAGTTCTTCTGTGCCCATCTCTCCAACGTGTCAAGGTGCTTTTGAAGGGCTGCAAAGAACCCTCGTTATCATCCACTCCTCCAGCTTTGTGTCGGCAGTGAACCTGTTGAGAAAGTGTCTGTCCCTTCATTCAGGTCTGTAATTCTATGATTCCTTCTGTTACGTTTCCTTGCTATCTATGAAACTATAGTAATTGCAAATGCTTTGAACTGCATCTCATACTTGCCTGTCAGTGGTAGTATCTGACAATCTTAAAGTCAATTTAAAGCTCTCCCTGCCTTCCAGGGATTTTATCTGTGCAGAGAAGCCAGATGCTGAAAAAGGTCATTCCCAAGTTTAAGATTCTTATCCCCAGAAGCTTCTTCGTATCTTGGCAAGCCACAGCAGAGACCATTATCACTGTCTGGTATATACACGACCAAGATAAATCAGAACCTTCCCTCCCACTTCTAACAACTTTTAACTCCTGTCCCATATTTCCCTCTAATGGGAAATATGTTCCCAAAGAGCAACATGTAACTGAGTAGCAGTCTTCCATCCAGCCTGCCCTGCTACATGTGTGTGGAGACTGTTTTGCAGACTGAACTAAGTAAAACACCAAAATTAAGAAAACCCTTCTTGATGCTGCTTCTACACTTGGACAGAAGTATGATTCTGAGGACAATTTTGAAAGCAAAAGCTATGAGTTCACTAAGATAAAGTAGATAATTTTTAATCATTCAGCTACATTGTAGACCCTGTCTTCCATTTTATTAATTTTGTGTTCAGCTCACAACACTGAGGCTATCAGAATTTCAAAATTCAGGAAAAAAAACTACTAAAGGCTTTGTTTACCACCATTTTTATACTACCCTCAATTTACAGTTCTGCATCTATAAAACCTTCACACAATAGTGTCTCAAAATTTACAGCATAAACTTGCCATCCCAGAAGAGATATTTTCCAAACACTCCCAGTAGAGAGAAGAAGGGTGTAGCAACTCTGTAAAACTCTGCCACTAGATAGGTACTTAGATTTTTTTGTGCTCTTTCCAATCTGACCCCCCAGAGGAAGAGCTGAGACTCTTTTGTGCGGAAATACAGAAAGAAATTACTTGGTAGCTGTTTGAGGAACACCGTTTCAGCGGATCAGTCCAAGGGCTGTGTGAGGCGGCTCCCCCCAGGAGAGGGCAGTGTCACCCTTACACCGCCCGCAGCCGCTGCTGCCTCACTTACCGTGCTCCGTCAGGCTCGTACGGAGATCACCGTCTTCCTAATGCCTGTAGGGGGCTGTGCTTTGTGTTTGTAGCTAAAACAGCCTTGATAGCACTTGCTATTGCCGAGCACTTCTGGCACAAAGTCAAGGCTCCTTTGTTTTTGCACTCTGCCCCTACCTCAGCAAGTGAAGATGCTGGGAAGGGGCACAGCCAACTCAAATTGGCCAGAGAAATGCTGAATACTATATAATGTCACGATCAGCAGTATGACAGAGGTAAAGGGTTTCTGACTTCTAGAGTAGACACTGCTTGGAGACTGGCTGGGCATCAGTCTGCTGATGGGAGGTGGCCGGTGATTGCCTTTGCATCACTTGCTCACCCCCCGTTTTACCTATTAAACTGACTTGACTTCAACACGAGTTCTCATTTTTGTTCTTGCTTTTTGGTCCCACACTGTGGACGCAGGACAGGGAGCAAACAGTTGTGTGGGTGCTTGGCTGCTGATTGGCCTCGATCCCCCCCCCCAGTTATTCCCCCAATGAGTAACAGATTCTCTAACTACAATTCTTACTTCAACACTTGTCTTTTACAGATGAGTAACAGTAAAATTAGTGATTAAACTTGAACTGATTTTGATCATTCATGCTACAAAGACAATATTCTGTTCACTTGTGCTACAGTTTGCTTCTACTTCAGTTTCAAATTTTAAGGCTAATGACAGTGAAAAGAATCTTTCTGTTCAAGTGGTAGACTCCCAAAATACCTGCATCATGCAAAGTATATTAATATTTTTTTCTTTGAAAACTGTTTACACAAAACTGAATTAAGACTTCAAATTCATACCCTTACAGTCCCCAGTAGCAGCTCTGCTGGAGAAACAGCTGTTTTCTAAGCCATTCTTGAATTGTCCCAATTGCTAACTTTTCAGCTGTTTCAGAGGTATGTGCCACATTTGTCTGACTCATAGATGAAGCTTCTCAGAATGCTTCCAGTCACCTTATTTATCTGGTCTATCCTATATAGATTCAAGTTCCAAATGAAATCTTACTTAAATTGTCACTGTTTTTACATCTTTTTCCTTACCTGCTCTTTAGTCCACTGCTGTCTACAAGCTCTTCCTTTCTAGGAGAGGCAGTGTTCTGATGAGCTATGAATTTAGGACCTGGCACAATGAGGCCTAACCACAGGAAGACAGTGAAACACATATAAAGAAAAGCAGACGCTTCCTAACTTGGCAATCATACTAATATGTGACTAAATCACTTCAGCCATTTTATTTCTTTTTACACCAAATTCTTCCCTTTTAAATACAAAGTCTAACACTGAGAGCTAAGCAAAAGAAATAAAAAAAAGGGAGAAAAAAAAGTTCACTGGACTAATCTTTTTCCTCCCACACTTGTGATTTCCCCATCTATCATGGTGACTGTGAACAAAGAGCTTTCAAGTAGAAAGCAATACATTTCTCATCTAACCATAGATAAACACTATTTACTCTTGCATTTTTTAATTCTCTTTTATTGCATTACCTCCACACATTAAGTGTGTTCTGTTTTATTTTACTAGTACTTCTACACAAGTTCCTTCAGTGACTCAGTGCATATTGAAAAAGTCATTCCATAAATTGTGTCTTTTATCTTTAGATGATCACATTTACTTATTAGTGCATTACCACTTCTTGCTCGATATCATTATTTGTAAGTTATTTCTATAGCTACATATTACAGATACACAATCAACAAGCTATATTCTTATCAACTTATAGCAAGCTTTTGCTGTGTTTTGTTTTTGTTTGCCTGTTTATTTTCTAAACAGAGTCTCATATGCAGTCAAATATTTGGGCAACGACAAAATTTCCCAGGCCTTATTAGCACCTGATGCCGCCATGACTGGGATACAAAGCCTACCTTCAAAAAACCCCACAAAATAAAACTCTACTGCAGATACAGTTATGGCTCTAGCTAAACAGTGTTGACAATATGTAATAATTTTTACTGTTAGCATGTGCTAGTGCTACTAACAATTATCTGGTTTTATGTCCTTTTCAGGTGTTTTCCCTTTCAGAAGGACTTTTTTTAAAAATCAGAATCACTAAGCTACATCTTAAAGCATACCCAGTACAATGAGTGAACTGGGTCAGCTACATATATATGCATTAATATACATACCTAGATGTTCTTCCAATAAAACAAGAAAGGTCTTAATGGCATACAAAGTTTCTGCCCAAATGGCACACACCATAACACAGACTATTTACTGCTATCATCAATTCACTGTACAGTAACAGTGCATTATCCAAGGCTGAGTACTATTGTGCCACCTCTTCCCCCTTTTAAGTCATTTGTAGCTGTATACAAAGTTTCAACATATTTTCAAAATAATTTTACCTTGAGTCTCAGATCAAAGCTTATCTATTTGGTCAGGAGTTGAGAATGCATTTTATCACTGAGATAAAACACACTTCTTCCCTGTCAATTCTCTTACAGTAAGGATAGCTATGTTTTTACAAACCTACTTCACATGTTTAGTCAGCTAAAGCAAATGCTTCAGTAGAAGTACTACCACTTTTTTTTTTCAGTGTAGATGAAATGTACGTTCACAAGTGATTAGACACTTAAACACTCTGTTGTAATGCATCTGAGAAGCTTTGGCCCTAAACCTTGTCAGCTTTTTAAAAGTATCTCAATAGTTTAATCAAAAGAGAGAACAAAAGCAGTCACTTAGACATTTGCATACATGTACTTAGGTCTAGAGTGCTGAGTCACAGTATTGGATACATCTGGTGTCACTTACCTCCAGTAATGAAGCTCAAATCCTTCACACTTATCCTTGCATTTTAAGCAGGGGGCACCAAACCCTTCCTCGTGGCCCAAGCCCATCTGTGTACAGAGCAAGATAACTATAGTCAGCTTCAAGAATAACACTGCATGAGTGATCTTACTGCTGCCTTTATAATCTGCAATCTACAGTTAAAGCAAAAGATTAAGCACCTGAGTAAGCTGACATCAGGACAGCATTTTGGGGTCCACTCACCTTCCTATTGTATCTACATAATTAACAGTGTTCACACCAGCCTGTTCACAGAGTTGAGCCAGCAGGTAGAGCTAGCTTTAGCCAAAAGCAAGTATTTTTCTGGTGACTTGTCTCCCCAGCCCAGCTTGCTCTACAAGCATCAGACAAGGGAAGAAGCAGATTCTTTGCATCCCTTCCTTAGGTTTGAAGCTCTGAAACCACAGTGAGTGAGGCCAGAAGACTTTAAGTCAAAGGACATTTAATCCAGCTGTCAGGACCAAGTGATTTAAAGCATATGACTTGGCAAAATACAGGAGATCAAGAAATAAACAAACCCCACATTTACATTTATTTAGGAATAAAGGTAACAACTAAGCATTTAGTCTAATATTTCTCAGTATATTTGAGACTGCACTCTGATAGTGGACTCATATCAGCTTATTTTTTGGGGGAAATGGAAACAGCACAGTTAGCAAAAGCAATGACCATAAGTGATAAGTAAAGGGTTTCATGGTGAAAAAATTAAAAGGACAGATGACCAATTCTTAATGCAGAGGAAATACGAGAGAATATAAAAAAAAAAAACAGCGCAGAGTGAAGGCCAGGTATTCACATAATATATCAACACATCAACAAATTTAACTGAGTAACAGCCACTTGAAGTTTGAGATGAAAAACAGACATGAAGCACCATAACTTATGCGTTCATATAACACAGTAAATTTAAAATGTATCATTCCAGCTCTTTAAACCTTTAGGAAACATTGCTCTTAAATCAGACAGATGAAGGACCACAGAATTGTGGCCACAGCAGGGTATGCAGGCTCATGCCCAACGCGCAGAGAGGAACCCATCCCCACATCCCCAGCCACCGCTCCAGCAGCATGAGGAGCATTCCCAGCTTTCTGGGTAGACACTGTGTGAGGGATGGTCACTGTGAAGCAGACAGCTCACCTACAGTTTAGCTTTTACCACAAATGGAAACTGAGCTAAAGCTGACAATTTCTGGTACGAATCTTAGTTCTGGCAACAACAGCACAATGCCAAAGTTGATTAGATGTTGTGATACAGTTTTATTATTAAGTTTGCCATGTAATGTGAGAAATTGTACTACTATTGCTGTATGTACAAGGATGTAAACAGCTCAACTTTCAACTTGTTTCTGTCCAAAACGAAGGAACAGATTATTCATATACCACTTATTTAATGAAGAACGTGTGGTAAGATGCAGGGAATACCACATTTTCAGTTATTTTATAATTTAAAGAATCAGTGCCTTTACAGTCATTAGACACCCCTGAGGAATTACAAAGCTTGCCTGCAGATCGTGGTCTATTTAGAGGAAAGCGATACTTCGGCAGCCATTAAGCTACTGTTGCAACTGCAGGGATGGACTGAGGGACATAAAATTATTTCTTTCATATCTGCAAGACGAAATACAAGCCTACTGTGATCTTCGTGACATCATCATCAACCTAAGGACTCAAGAAGTTCACATGCTATAAGTGCTAACCTGAAGCCTACCAGAAGACATGCAAAATAAACATAACTTTAAAGATTTAAAGTTCTCTATCAGCTACACTTTTGTCTAAGATAACAGGTTAATAAAAGTTTGCCTCCACTGAAGATGGGCATTTACAGGGGTCTTATCTGGAATCCAGAGCTCCCCCATAAGAATACTGTACCTCATGAACACACATACACATACCACAAAACAACTAAACGCTCTCGTCAAGTCACACTCAATTATAACAAAATGTTGGCCAGGATGTTCTCTGAAGAGAAAGAGGAAGCTAAAGCAACACAAAAGAGCTGCCTTTTTTGTTGGGAGGGACAGGTTGTTTTTTGTTTGGAGTTGTTTGTTTGGTTTTTAAAATCATCCTCTCTAAAAAGCTGTTAAACTTAAAATATGCTTGCACTACCCTAAGAAACAACCCAAATACCCACAAAACCCCCATCGCCCAAAAAAACCCCAAAGGCAACACTAAACCCATTCTCTCTTGCTACTGCTTCAGCTACAAACTGGCATTACTTCTTTATGCTTTGGCTCTCTCCTCCTTTAGAAAGAGCTGAAGGGGAAGAAATAACAATAATCTTCTTAGTGTTGTAATTAGAAGACTTAGAAACTTAGGATCACTTGTTTAGAGTGTACTTTTTTTACAGTGCACAGAGAAATAGCCTTGACATTTCAAGAATTCCCAAAACAGAATCTGAAATGCAAGTAAGAAAATAAATTTTTTTTTTCAATTTTTTAACATATTTTCAAGTGTCTTAACATTTAAGGTTTTTTAAAAGCTAAAAATACCTCTTTAGAAACAAATTAAGTTAAATCTGTGCAGTCTAAATGCTCCACCCAGAACATACTCCCTCTGCAGACTACAGAGACAGCCATCGGCCAAGCCTACTTGCACCTTCACAACCAGCAGTCTAAATGCACATTTCTTCAGAAATGCAGGATTCCATATTCCCTGGTTAGAAATACAGAGAACATTATTAAGTAAATGCTTGTGCAGCTTCAAATAAACTGAATTAGCAAATGAGACTGATTTGTTTTGAAATATGTTTTTCATTTTACTGTGAAACAGAAAGGGGACAACCTTTCTATACACAATGTCTGGTCACCTTATGGAAAAGGTTGAGCTCACAGCTAAGGGGCACACTGAAAACCAAATTAGATGAGATTCCAGATGCACACACAGCCTCAGCCTTTGTTCTGACAGAGAAACTATGTGGGTGCTTGCTGAAAATAAGGATATAAAATAACAGCACAGTGCTTTTGAGTTTGGCTATCTAAAAGTCAGTGCATGTCACATGTTCCTCCAGAGTCCTGTAACAGGACATCCTTCAGTTGTAAAGAAGCATCAGCCTCTGAAGTGACTGTTTCTTCTTCAGCAGTCAATTCTACTGTAGTTTGGGAAATTCAGAAAGCCCAAAGCTGCAGTGTGTTGCTGCTTTGCTGCTGCCTGCATTTATCCCCATGTCTTCTGCAAGACATGGTCAGCTCCATGCTGGAGAACCCAGAGATACAGAGCTGGCTGAGCACCCACTGGAGCAGGAATGCATGCCTGAGAACAGGACTGAATCCATTTTCCCCATAAATGGAGCTATGGGAGAAATGGTAGATACGTCAGCTGGAATACTGCCAGAAGAAGGTTCCTGTCTGTCTACCACCATTAATTTTCATTTAACAGCAAAAGCTATCCCAAACCAACTGGTATTACTAAAATACTCAATATGGATTTAAATACTCTGCGTACAGAAGATGATATAACTATGATTGAGATCATCTTTTACATGCTGCTTTCAAGACTAAATAGTACCTCAAGGGCAAAGAATTTTAAATGGTTACCACTAAGTGAGAATTAGTGAGAGACCATCCTGTTTCAGTTCAGATTGGAATCCAGTGACAAAAGTAGGTTGTATTAACAGTAAGGAGTCATCTTAAAAACCCCGAATGATCATATTCAAGAATCTAATAGTTTGCTCAGATATGTTAACAGAGAAGTTGCTATGCAATAAGTTAGGTTTAAACTAAGTTTATTGAACATTACCAAGAATCAAAGTCCAACTTTCCCCCTCCTATTAACTGAAACCTATCAGCAAACGTGGAAGTCCTGCCTTGTTGCAGTTTTAGAATATCAATTTCAGAATTTGCATTCCTGCAAATAGAGTATATTTCAGAGACCATCAGACAATAAATACCTCCCCACATGGGATTCTATGAAAAAAAACCCATGGATGCAAATGGGTTATGCATGTGGAGGTACATAGCCAGTTTAGTCTGCAGGCTAAAACAGATGCAATTACCTTTTGTCAGCTACAGTTTCTCTTATGTGGTAAAATATGGATAAGTTTGTTAAGAAGTTTGATCCTACACTGAATAAACTGTGCCACAGCTCCCAGTGCCAGCAAAAAAAATAATTTTCTGAGGAACAAAGGATTAGTTTTTTAATAGTTAAATAGTATAATGACACAGAAAAAGATTACTGCTGACAGTTACAGGACAAACAGAGATAAGCCCTAAAAAATCTTAGATTAATTAAAACATAAGGCAGAGCAGTAGTTTTTAAAGCTTGCCTGTACTTCCTTTAATATGTATAGATTATTTTAAGTTCAAAGAGCTGTCTGGAGGTCACCCAGTTGCTCACAAAGAACAGGTGTCACAAAACTGTATTTGCCCAGGGGTCTTGTACAGATGTAGGTACAACATCCTTGTCCAACAACACTGGACCTCACAGATGAATGAAAAAATCTGTTTAATTAGTATTTTTCACACTGCAGCTTCTGCCCACTGTCTTTCAATATTATCATTGTACATTGACTAGTCTGGTTCTGTCTTGTCTATTCTCTCCTAAGTAGCTGGGCACAAACAATAGAAAGAGTATCTTGACAAGTCTTGGAAGTCTTTAGTTATTTTAATAGTTACCATTCAATAGTCGTCACACCCAACACAAATACATCCCTCAAATAAAGTTAGTTGCTCTGATCTCCCTGCCCTTTACAAAGAAGCCCCTGGGTGCAATGGTAGGAATGTGGTAAAAGAGGAACCTGTAACAAAAGGTAGAAGCGCCACTTTTCATTTCCATGTTTCCCCCCCACAACATTTCTTTTACCTCCTCAGTCCCACCAAGAGACCAGAGATAACTCAGGCCTCAGCTGCTTTTCCTTCCTTCCCCAAAGGGGACTTCTGAACCACCAGACTGGTGAACTGCATTACTCCTTCTCCTTCCACAGACAGCAAGACACAACACTGGTTACTCAGCCTTTGCAGAAGATTGATAGGGTCCTTCCAACATTCAAGATATCTCCAGAATTTGAAAGAATGTGGCTATACAGTGAGAATGTTGTTATTAATGGGCTGCAACAATTAACAGTGAGCCTCAGATTAAACCCTTAAAAATCAAACCTTCAATATCATTTTGCAGATCTTTCTCCTGTGCTCTTCATTACTCCAAGGGGAGAAGCAAAGAGATCCATGCTAAAGCTATTCTTGGATTTACTATAAAATACCAGGAATCTTCTGATTTGAAGGTCACCTAACTATTGATCTATTTGAGGAACAGATGGGAAAACACCTGCATAGCACAACAGATTTCTAGCACATCCTAATGTGCTTTAGGGACTTTCAAAGAAGGGAAGGTAAAGCAAGAATGAAAAAGGAGGGGAAAAAAGAGACCATGAGAACAAGACACATTAGGAATTTCATATGCTGTGCCTGCTTAATTGCTGAGCAAAGAGCAGCATCCCATGAACCACTCTATATTTGTTATTATTTAACATGTCTATTAAAATTGATGGTAAGTTTGATCCTGTTGGGTTTTTTTTTAAATATGCATTTTGAATTAGGGAAAAGTTGACCAGAATTAAGAAGACTGGGTATGAAAGCCCCTTTTGCACAGAAAGGATGCCAAAAACTGATTGCATCCAAGAAAAAATATTTGAAAGATGATCCAGGCAGGACAAGCAGAAGAATAAATCGAGGAGCTGCAGTAGCCTATGATAATACACAAGTACTAAGAATTTATTTTATTATGATGTCTTCAACAAAATATCACATAGCTCAGGATCTAAATATTTAAGACACTGTTACACAGAGTATCATCAAGAGACTAACAGGTAATAAAAATACCTCAGCTGGATAGAAAACAAATGTTTATTCACAAAGTCCAGCATCATACTAGCTATGTTTGAATGCAGCTGACATACTGTCTATACACACTATCTAACACTATCTATAAACCTCCAATACAACTCTATCCATCACCCAATGCTGCAGAGGCATTTTCACACTATTCTGTGTATTTGTTTCGACATCAGCGCTCTTACCCAGTTGCATCTTTTACCATTAGGTTTTCAGAAGTGGACCTGGAAACCTACATACTCACTTTTTACAATCTTTAGCCATGCAGGAGAGTGCATGCTCTGAAACTAAAAACCAGGCATAAAGAAAAAGTGTTAAACAAGACTTTAAAAATGAAAAAAAACAGAAACACACACAGAGCAGTACATGACTACAGTTAGATCTTGTGTAATCTGGAATGCCATGACAGAAGCCTCCTCACTACCTTGACACTCGCCCTGTTCATTTAACCAAGTTTAAGACTCTAGAAAACAGGTGTGACAAGCTTTCATCTTCACAGCTCTACTCTTCTTGCAGGTCTCTAGCACCTAAAAGAACTTGACCAACTCTGCACATTAGCAAAAAGTATGTATTAGGGAGTTTTGTGCATATACCCCTGTATAAAACATATATATATATATGCATACATCCCATACATGTACATATTAGTTATATATATAAATGAAACACGCATATCTATTTAGGTTAGATAGTAAAACAATTTTAAAATACACATTATAGATATTTACATCAATGCCTTTACATCTGTAAACTCTGTATCTGCTCAGAAGAAGCCATTAATTTGCATAACATGTTGAGTATAATTCTTGAGGTAAAAAAAATAGATGTGGTTTTAAGCAACTTTTACCAATAAAATTTCATTGACAATCACTACTCACTATTACTTACTTAGAGGGAAATAAACACATTTCTTTTTTTTCCAGGAACAATTTCAGAAGTAGATCTTTGTTATTTTAATGGCAGAATACTGTAACTCAAAGTAAGTTAATTTTCCACCTCACTGTTAGGTACTTGGCTTATAATTATGCCATATCAAAGAAAGTTTCACTTGATCTTAGAAGCCACATAGTCCTGCATTCAAAGAGTTTTTTTGACTTGCTATTCAGGCATTTCATGATATTTTATGGTCAGACACCTGGGGAATACTTCTGCC
Organism: Manacus vitellinus; assembly: GCF_001715985.3. Lineage (NCBI taxonomy): Eukaryota > Metazoa > Chordata > Aves > Passeriformes > Pipridae > Manacus > Manacus vitellinus. The sequence goes on along the minus strand of NW_021940682.1, from coordinate 42,501,980 downwards.
ACAGGAGGAAAAAGAAAAACTCAAAAAGTTTAATTTAGCCTTGCCATATTTGCCAAGCTGATATGAAGGGATGTTGGACAAAAAAAATCAACTAGGGGTGTGGATTCAGATAGGTGTTTCAGGAAAACTATTCACATGATATATTTTTTTTCAAATTTTGATGGGAAAAAAACCCCCAAGCCAAACACCACAGCATATGCAGGAAGCAGTTACTCAGTTTCCTTGTTAACAAAACTGAAGTAGTTCCTCTTATATCTCCACCAACACTTTCGTACTTCTACTTGCAGGCAAAAATCACCCATGAATAAAACTACATTTCTTTGATCTTACTACATATAAGAAACAGCAAAAAAAAGCTCTACTATAAAGGGTTCCCATGGCAGTAACACCAAAACAAACAGTGATCTCAACAGGAAGTGCAGTCCAGCAGGTTACTAAATCATGCTTTGCAAAACACAAAAAAGTTGACTTTGCTCCTATACATACTTTATTCACCATTCATTTATCAGATAAAAGATCATTACAGTTGTTGACTTAACGTCTAAAGCATTCCATGTTTGCTTTTCCACCTGTAATAGAACAAATTAAGTCTCACACCATAAAAAAAGAACCACGCAGAAATTTCACATTACAGAAGTTGCACCTCTTCCCCCCAAGTTCCCCCACCCCTTCTCCATCGCAATCAAAGTTCTTTTTATAAAGCAAGTATTATACTGTGAAAGCTTATACAGAACAGACTCACTGCCAGATTCTTATTTTCTCTAATGAAGCATGAGACCATGCTACCAGCAGGACTGTAAAGCATGACTGTGACCTGCTGATTCATTTTACCAAGTTCACAGAGGTGACAGACAGGGCAGGAATCCAGACTGTTAGAACAAAGTTCTGCTAGAGTCTTCAACACAAAGCATTAAGTCTTCGTTTTCCCTATACCCTCAAAGCAAGGTTTGAGAACACAGCATATATTGTGTTTGGGAGAAACAGTGGTCTGTTTGTTGCACAAGTACTTCTCAAGCTGGAGCTACTGTTTTTACCCTTCAGCTCTGCTGTGCAATCTCTTTTTATACAAAACGCTATCTTCATGATCCTCAAATGCAAGAGCAAATCCAATTCCTTGTGAGAAAAAGGAGAAAACTGTAAAGTAATCCTTAAACGCTCCTTCTCCTTTAAATGGAAATTATAACAGACAGTAAGGTATCAGGCTTACTATTCACAAAGCAGCCAAAAAGACAGTATTCACTGCCTAGATATTTGCCAGTCATCTCATGTGTCTAAGAAGATTGGTGAACTGATTACAAAAAAATTAAATGTTATTCCAAATATTTGCATATGTTCTGCATATATATTCCTCAGTGCATAAAGTTCATGCTGAAATTTCTGTTTCTGGCAGACTGTGGTTGTCCAGAGCCCGGGATTCAGACTAGGAGAGACATCTGGCTACATGGTAGTATTGGTTCCTCTAGCCATTTGTTAAGACAGCAAGATGAGTTTTACAGCACATAAAAGAAACCAAACAGAAGTTGAATTAAAAGTCTGAGCTGAAGTAATTGTGTCCTCAGATTCCTCACAGATAAACACTACAGAAGGGTATGTTACACAGGACTACTGTGTAAGAGCAAATATATAAGGTATCCACTGCTAAAAGATGGGTTAGAAATAGTGTCAGGTGGGGCAGTAACTCTTCCTGCTGAAAGACAGGCATGTTGTTTGAGCCCTAGGGTTCTTGTACTAGAGGGAAGCAATTCCAGTCAGAGGAACTGTGCTAGAACTGTTAAATTTTAGGGGAAAAACCCCCAAACCTGATATCAACAATAAAAACAGACTTTTACCGAGTGCTTTTTTCCTTTGTACACACCTAGACTTGTAGATATAAACGTATGCAGCAGTTTTCCAAAGAGACAATGAAGCAGTTTACAACTAAAGAATGGATTCATGGGTTACTGACACTTAGAGAAACCTTAGAAATGTCACCTTGGAAACTTCATCTATTGAGTTTTCCAGAAACAGAAAACACCCCAGTATATTATCCTGTGCAGTTATACATTAGCAGTTGTGGGCAGGGAAACAAATTTTTCTACAGTATCAGCTGAGTGTCTACACTGAACACTGCTCCACCAGGCATTAATTTCCCTCTGCTCCATTGAACACTGGGGCTACCCAATAGTCAACTTCTAAATTCAGACTTTGAGTTCAGAAAAGCAAGGGAATGACAGCTTATTTCTGGACAGTGTGACAATTCCTGCTTTCTTCTGCCCAGTGTTCTAGGAACTTCCTACCCAACAGGCAGGTCAGCCACTACCTAATGTTTATGTCTATTTGCCAGGCAGTAAATAGGTACAAGTCACTACAAAATAAAATGTTACATGAGGTTGCAAGTACATTTTGTAAAAGGACTCAAGTTATTTTGCCCAAGGGTGCAAAAGATATGTGAGAACTACAACACATGGTAAAGTAACTCATTGCTGCTGATGGACTAAAAAAATCTGACACGGACATCTCCAGTTCAGGACAAGTTTCAAGCCAAATAGTTTACTGTTTTTGATAAACCTGACTAGAAACTTCTCAGAATGTTCTTCCATCTTTCAAGAAAGAGGGAAGTTGGCCAAAAAAAAAAAACATAAAGAGAGAGAAGCAAAAAGATGATAAACAGGTTTGTTGAGAATTGGAATTAAAGGATGGGAATTGAAGACAGTTATTTCAGAGTTGATGTGAGCTGTCACTTTCTTTCCAGCGCACAAAATCTAGGAAGCTTTCATTAAGTAAATATTGGTAGATATAAAAGAAGGAAAGGATTTGGTACCAAACGCACTGGTACATAACAAAGCTTTCCAGTTCTCCCTGCAGTGACTTGTCACTGATCTTTGTCTGTTCTCTTGGAAATGAGCTTCACCCAAGTTTCAAAGAGAAAGAAGATGAGGAGAAGATGTGAACCAGAGAGGGGACATAGGGGAAGAACAGAAGTAGTCTTCGGAACATACATATAGTAGACACAAAGAAAATGTAAAGTTTTTCCCAGCACAGACATCTCTGTGTATTAACACTAAAGCTGAACAGAACAAAAAGACAAATTACTTTCTACAAACAGAGCTTTGCTAGCTTCTGTCTCTGTCTGAGCAGGTTCAGAAAAGTCTTCAGTAAACTTTGAAGATGATGAAGAAGAGTAAAAGATGACTAAAGAAAAAGATGGCAAAAATAGTCAAATAAACTTACAACACACACAACTGCCCAATAATTACAGTGCAATTTAAAGCAGATGTTCAGCAACTACAAGTTCACTCAAATCAACATTCAGCAGAATTTTATCAGTCATTTCACAGCACTTAACTTTCTCTTTAGATGGAGAAATTCTGAGTAGGAATGCTCTATCTTCCACAAATATGCATCTCTCACCTCCTGGAGTTCAAAAAACTATCAGTTAACAAGCCTTGTGATGCCATCAATTTTCAGTTTTAAATAGTGCTTTGATGATATATACAAATCTACTCAGTAAGGTTGTTTGCATTACCTACAAGGAGTCATATGGGGGAACAACCCTGTGCACACAACTATCTTCTAAAGACAGCGATAGTACTTAGCTACACCCATCTATACACTGACGGCTAATGTTGATAAGGGGTTGATATATGTAGTTTCTCCAAATCACAATCCTCATCCAGGTGAAATTATGGCTTGAAGCAAGCTCTAACTTTTTCACTAGGATTCAGCCTTGACAAGTAGTTTTCCATGCTGCACAACTACTTCCATACTCCTGTCAGTTTCTGACCTGCAAGCTGGAAAAACACAGAAGTATACAAAAGTGCACATGTGGATTTTAAAACAAGTTGCTACCTTTAAATATAGAAATCCAGGAATAAAACCTACAAGTGTTCATACAACATGCGTTTCAAAAGACTAGTTTTCAAACATCAGTGATATTATTATGTACAGATTTAACCCATGTTAATATGTAAAACTCCTTCTGCCATTATCAAATAGTGTTGAAACAGCTACTATAAAGAAAAATGTCAGTGATTTAGCACTGCATTTAATTTGCAAAAGTACCAGAAGCAAAGATTTATATGTGCATCCCATATGAAGTCAGTTTTATATAGGAAGCTTTAAATAGCGAGTTTTAGAGAGAGATTTAATACAACTGGATTACCTATTGGTTTCTGTTACTTACCCTATGCTTCTTGCCAGTTTGACTCCAAACTAACTAGTCAATATGCCTTTAAAAAGAGAGAGAAACCAATCCTAGGTCTCTGTCTCAGGTAGGTAATCCACAGGAACGCTAACAGTGCACTTGTAAGGAGCCAGTCACATCATCGGTCAGAAACTAACCTTCAGCCTGTCCACAAACAGCTCTTTGGCTGCTTGCAATTTAAGTTTCATACTTACATACAATGAGCAAAACCTGAAGACAACTATCAGCTCTGAGAGGTTTACTGGGGCGGGAGGGGAGAATACATGTTTTTACTCGCGTATAATGGTACATCCCCATATGACCACCTCGGACACAAACTGCGGCGATTACCTACGGTCGGAGCAGCGGGGCAGCTCAGCCGTCTCCGCACCAGGAGGTCACCTAGCAGGCAGCTCCCCTGCCTCCCACCTCTGAGTCGGGGCGGCGGGGCAATGGGAAGGGCTGACCCGGAGGCCGAGGAACGACCCCAGCGCAGCGCCCGCGGGGGGCGGCAGAAACGAGGCGGGTCCGCCGCTCCCGCGAGCGCACGCCGGCCGCGGGCAGTGACCCGGCGGGCAGCCTCCCTTACCGGTCCCGTTTTCAACTTTGGGATCTCCAGGTTTCCATGTCGGGGCGGCGCTTCCGGCGCGTGGGCGGCTCGCGGGTCGCGGAGGTGAGGCGGCTCGCGCGCCTCCGCAGGCTCACTTCCGCTGCCGCCGGGGCATGTGGCTGCAGCCGAAAAGACCGCGCGGCAGCAATCCGCTGCTCCGGCCGGCCGGCCGCAGCCAATCCGCGCCGCCGGTTCCCGCCCCGCCCCGCCCCCGGGCACGGCCGTGAGTCATTCCCGGCGGGACGGGCAGAGCAGGGCATGGCGAGGTGAGTGCTACTGGAGCCGCTTGCCTTGGAGTACAGGCGCTTGGAAACGCGAAGCCTCCCGAAGGATGAGAAGAGAGGAAATCTCGGGCTGTAATGAGAGTGCGCCCTTGCCGTCAGGAGGGCCAGTGGTATCCTGGGGTGCACCGGGAAGAATGTGGCCAACAGGTCGAGGGAGGTGATCCTGCCCCTCTACTCGGCCCTAGTGAGGCCTCATCTGGAGTGCTGTGCCCAGTTCTGCACTCCTCAGTACAAAAAAGACAAGGAGCTACAGGACGGGGTGCAGCAGAGGCCACAAAGGTGATTAAGAGTCTGGAGCATCTCTCCTGTGAAGAGAGACTGCAGGAACTGGGCTTGTTTAGTCTGGAGAAGACTGAGAGGGGATCTCATTAATGCATATGAATATCTGAAAGGTGGATGCCAAGAAGATGGTGCCAGACTCTTTCGGTGCTGCTGAGTGACAGAGTGAGGAGCAATGGCCATAAACTAAAATACAAGAAGTTCTACTTCAATGTGAGGAAGAACTTCTTTATGTTGAGAGTGGCAGAGCACTGGAACAGGCTGCCCAGAGAGGTCATGCAGTCTCCCTCTCTGGAGACATTCAAAACCCACCTGGATGTGTTCCTGTGTAACCTGCTCTAGGTGACCCAGCCTTGGCGGGGGGGTTGGAGTAGGATCCAGGAATCCCTTCCAACCCTAATGATTCTGTTACTCTGTGGTTTATTGACATGAGGAGAATGGGAGGCAGCAGCTGGTACACCCTTGCCTCGCCTGGCTGAGACTGGTCCCGATATCACAGTGACTTCCTGGGCAGTGCCGTGTCCACAAGGGCTGCCTCCACCTGCCTGCCAGCGCCCAGGAGGCTGCCAGGTGCTTGGGCTACACTGGGGACAGGCTGTGCACATCTCTGGAAACACAGTTAAAATGTCACCCTGCAGGGGCTGAGCTCTCATCGAGGCCGTGGAGGAGCAGTGGTTGTGCCCATTTGCAGAGGGGCTGTGTGCAGGTGGTGGCCCTGGCAGAGGTGTGGCAGCTGGGGCACGTGGTGACTGGGACAGGACCACCCTGCCAACCTTCTGCCCAGCCCAGTCACCTGAGATTACAATAGAACTGCTCTTTGATGCAGGTTCTGTGGCCTAATTCTGCTCCCTCTCACCCCCCCCCCTTACATCTGCAGGAAATTAAGTGGTTTTGCCAAAGTGAATTTTCTTCCACCTGAATCCAGTCAAGAGCTTTTGATACTCCAAAACCTGATCTCATCATATGTTACCACACATTTTATAACAGATTTTTTTTTCTTTTCATTGAACTGAACAGCAGGGTTTTTTTCTCCTGTTGGCACTGTGAGAATATTATGAAAAAATTTTAGGCTCTGATCCCAGTCTTCAAACTCATATGCACGTGTTCAGTCCTGGAATGTCACTGATAATATATATTTTACATATAATGTATGTGTAATGTAAAATGTCAGAAAAATGAAGTATTTGCAAGACTGAATACTTCCATAAATATTTTAATGCTTCATATTTCTTTTGATTTTTGGAAAAAGTAACAAACCTTCATATAGATTTTAGAGCTACCCTGGGCATTGGTGGTGATTAATCTGGTAGATTATTTGGTCATTCATCTGCAGAATCTAATCTGTTCTCTCCACACATACCAACTTTTCTCAAGTAGGTCTTAGGTCATCTTGTTTCTTCCCCAGAGGCCAAATATGCTTATCTTTCAGTGTTTAATTTTTTTTTTCTGGCATCACTTTTTGAAAGATGTTGGCAACAAAGCAAAAATGAGAAGAGGTCTGTTTGTTGTCTGTTAACTGATAAAAGCAAAGCTCTGACTTTTTGCTAGGACAGGTGTATGTTGTGGGCCAACTGCTCCTACAGATGAGTCTGTGTAGCAGACCTTGGCCAAAAAGTTCAGTTTGCAACTAATAGAGGGTGGGCTCAAGCTGTAACATTGGAAAAAATGAGAGAATATAGACTATCAAGTAATGCAGCTGTGCTTAGTGCATAGGGCTGTTCTGAACAGAGGAGAATAATAAGAGATGTTGCATGTATTTTCTTTGGTTGGTTTTGAAATTTTGTTTTTCTTTTCTTGTTCTCATTCTGTTTTGTTTGGTTTAGTGGTCACTTCCTGCTGGTTTTGGGGGTAGAAGACAGGGGAAGTTAGGGTGCCTTAAATGTTGGTGTACCTGGGACCATATAGTTTGAATATCAACAATGCTCATAACTTTCTCAGGCTAAGATCAAAGGACTAAGCAGGATATTATTCCTGTTCAGTGAATGTGCTGTCAGATGATGTAATACTGAAACACACCAGCAATTACAAAGACTAGCTATGCACCTTTGATGGTGCTAAGCAGAGAATTGAAACTATCATAGTCCTCATTATATGTTTTTCATATGAGACTGGATGTAGGTGCATATTTTCATTTTAGGAAGCTAAAAAGTGAAAGAAAATCTTATATGATTTAAGTGTATTTTGCTTATTCTTATCTCCCTAAGTATAAGAGCATAATAATGATTGTGACATTTTTCTTTTTTTTTCCTCTGGTAAACTATGACACTGCTTAGTTAATAATAATTTTGCTGCTGTTTTTCCTAAACCTCCTTAGTTGGAGATGCTCTGGTTGTGATTTGTGCATTTTTCAGTTGTGTCATTTAGTACTGAAATACAGTAAATTTTAACAACCTTCCTATCTATGACTTTGTATGAGGCCTACAAATTCATATATATAATGGAAAATACAGGCAGTAATATAAGACTTCTGTTTTGCAAACCAGCAGGTTGCTGTTGGAACACACTTCCTCTGAGACCTGGATCAATAAAGAGTGCATTTTAAGATTCTGGTTTTTGTGTTTTCTATGGCTTTAATTAGTCTGGCAGAAATAAGTTCCTGTCCTGTGAATGTGATCCTGTATGGCTCTTCTCCTTAAGGATTCAGAAGTTTCCAGGAGCACAGTATTGACATGTGCCAGGGCACAGAGCTGGGATTTCTCATAACTGTCTAGGAACTGTTGAATACCTGATTTAAATATTAGTGTTTTCTAAAGAAAGAGCAAGATGCATCCCAGCATTAACTTTCCACAACAATGTTAATGAACACAACAGGCAGAAGATGGGAAAAGGCTAATACTTCTACGATGCACACTTCTGGGAACATAGGGAGTGGATGATTTGTTGGATCATTTTCCTGGTTTTACAATTTCCTTTGCACTTAGATACCACTATGATAAATGTATTTAGAGTAACTATATTTCTCCAAGCATTAGTTATGTAGGTTATATAGACGATTTATAAGTCCATCCTTGAATGAGAGAAAGGATAGTTCATAATGACTTAGCAGTGCTGAAAATTTGTTTCTAGAAAAGCTGTGATTTAACAAACAGTTCTTCTGTTTAAACTTTTGAAGCAAATATTTCAGACTAGCTTCCAGTTAAATTCTTCTAGTTGTGCTGTTTACTTAGTGCTTCATATGTTAGAAGTGCTTTTAAGATTTTTTTTGTAAGTATAATCTGAAATGTAATATAAATATGAGTGTTCAAAAAACATTTCAGTTTGAGAAAGCAATAACATTTGCCTTTTTATATCTATTTGAATAAAACAAGGGAAAGTTACGTGGAATGCCTTGTGGCAGGTCCAATAAAAAAACAGAAGGGAACTTGGGTGCAGAAATCAAAAGTTGTAAGTTTTGGGGCATTGCTGACTATCTGCTTCCCAGGTAAGTGTATACTTAGTTCTCCATTTTTACTGTCTCAGATTTGAGATTCTGTGAATTTTGACAGAGTAATTTGATAGTTGTTTCATGCTTGGCCTATTCAAGATCTAGAGACTAAACTTCATTGTATTTCACTCTTCAAAGAGGCTTAATGTATTAGCAAGTTTCAGACCACGCATGAAATAAAGGCTGATTTAAGAACCTTGTGAAGTTTGGTAACAGCTATTGCTTTTTAAAAAGAATATAGTGAGAAGAGGCTGCCCTGCTTTTCTATAAAGCCCAAGTATATAGTGAACTTTCCCCCAAGTCGGGTTACAAGGATGCAAACTTTCCTCAGCCTGATGGGGAATCAAACTACAGCTTCCATCTGTTAGGACTGTGGCCTAGCTACTAGACTTTGGCTACATAGTTAAATGAGATGTGTTAACTATGCTTTTGAAGTAGTGCCACTGTACAGAAGAGAAAAAAGGCTCCACCGAAGTAGTGACAGTGTAGGTCTTCTAAGTGGCTATGCAGTCCCAAGACTGACATTGGCCAGATTTTGGATAAACTTACAGTTTTACAGCTGAGACTTATTATCCAAAGAACCTTTAGCACAGGCTGCAGTCATACTCTTCCTTGTTCGCCCTGACTGTCCCTGTGACTTTTTGGTTCTTGAAGTAGTGGGAAAGCAAAATGGTGGAAAAATGGGCTGTAGCTTCATAATTATGGCACTTACTGGGACAATCAAAGCTTTCTCCAATCAGAAGAGGAACCTGAACCTGTATCTTCCACCTTGTGGAGAGTATTAGGGGATAAAGAAAAGGGGAGAAAGCAATAAAAAGAAGACTTCTTCTAAAAGTAAAAAATAAGCTGTTCTTTGTTCTTTGAAAAAACTGACATAGGAGGAGGTTGTGTTTCCCAACAGGCAGAGATATTTTCTATCAAGTATAAGAGATTCCACTAAGTTGGGAGACAGCTGTTTGCTGACTATAATTTCTTTTTTGCCCAGTGTGCTTCATGGCTTGGAGTCTGTTCTGAATTATGGGACTGCTCCATGAACTTTTAGACTTTTAAGTAATTTATTTGATATAACTCAGAAATTATGTACTAGAGAATGGAGCTAATTCTTTATTTCATCTCTGCTTTTCAGTCCTAGTCACAAAATCAATAGTTGCAACCATGCTACCCTGAAAAAGGTTCCTGAATTATTAAATCTCTAATTGAGGTAAATTTACTTAGACAAAAAAAAAACAAGCCAAAAAGCAACCCAAACCCTCAACACCTGCCCAAAATGAATAATAAATTATATTATAAAAAATTTGAAGTATGGTATCAGAAAAATACTAAGTAAATCCAGAGATACACTTCTTGTTCTTTGAAAAGCTTATTGTGTAGTAAGTTTCCATAAATATTTCATTCATGGATGAACAAGGAATTCCTGGCAAAACTCAAACATAAAAAGGGAGTTTACAGAAGATGAAAGCAGGGATGGGTAACCTGGGAGGAATACTGAGGCACTGTCCGAGTGTGCAAAGATATGTTCATGAAAGCCAAAGCCCACCTGAACCTGAGAAGTGATGTCAAAAGCAACAAGATGGAGTTCTTGAGTACACAAGTAGCAAAAGGAAGAGTAGGGGAAATGTGGGCCTGGTGCTAAATGGGGAAGGGGCCCTTATGACATGGGACATGCAAAAGGCATTGCCACCTTCACCTCAGTCTTTACTAATAAGACTGGCCTTCAGAAATCCCACAAGCAGATTGGACATATATAGGTCTGTGGGTCCTAATGGGAGGTACCCATGATTACCAAGGAAGCTGGATGATGCCATTGTGAGACCAGTTGATAGTTTTGGATCTATCATGATGACGGGGAGAGATGCCTGGAGACTGAAGGAAAGTAAATTTCACTCCTATCTTCAAAAATAAGCAGAAGAAGGAGGACCAAGGGAACTACAGGCCAGTCAACCTCAACTTTATCCCTGTGATGGTGATGGAGCAGCTAATCCCAGAAACTGCTTTCAGGCATGTAAAGAACAAAAAGGTGGTTAGCATGGATTTACCAAGTCATGCTTAACCAACTTGATAGTGTTTTATGATAAGATGACTGGCTTGGTAGATGAGAGAAGCATCTTCATCATTGGGTGCTGGGTCAGAGTAAGTTTGCTGATAATGGAAAATAGTGTAACAGACACACCAGAGGGTCATACTGGCATCTATAGCAATTTGGACAGGCTGTAGAAATGGGCTGACAGGAACCTCAGGACATACAATAGGAATTGCAGAGCTCTGCAGCTGGGGAGGAACAACCCCAGGCACCAGTACCTCCTGGGGGCTGAGCAGCTGAAAAGCAGCTTTGCAGAAAAGGACCTGGGGGTCTTGGTGAACACCAGGTTGATCATGCACTAGCAATGTGCCCATGCAGCAAAGAAGGCATATGATCTCCTGAGCTGCACTAGGAGTGTTTCCAGCAGGTTGAGGGAGGTGATCCTTGCCCTCTATCCAGCACCGTATCTGAAGTATTATGTCCAGTTCTGAGGTCCCTGGTACAAAAGAGCAACAGGTATACTGGAAAGAGCCCAGTAATGGACAGCATGTGTGATTAAGAAACTAGAGCATCTCTTACGTGAGGAAAGGCTGAGAGAGCTGTGACTGTTTAACCTAGAGAAGATTCAGAGGAGTCTTAAATGTTTGTAAGTATCTGAAGGGAGAGTGAAACGAGGATGGAGCTAAGCCCTTTTCAGTGGTGCCCAAAGGCAGGATCAGAGGCAATGGGCACAAAATGAGACACAGAAAGCTCCATCTGAAGATCAGAAAACACTTTTTTTTCTGTTAGGGAGACTGAGCACTGGCACAGGTTGTCCAGGGAGATTGTGGAGTCTCCAAAGATATTCTTAAGCTGGTTGGACATGGTCCTGTGCAATCTGCTGTAGGTGGCCCTGCTTGAGCAGGGGTTTGGACAATGACCTCCAGAAGTCATTGCCAACCTCAACGATTTTGTATATTCTGTGATTTGATTTTTGACATCTAAAGATATATGTCATCTAAAGATATGAAAAAATAGCAAAATGCAAATACAGGTTTATTTTAGGGAATTCTGTTGCCGCCATTCTTCCTTATTATAATTTCAGTTGGATTTGAATATTTTACTTTGATTTGGAACAGCTATCTACATACTTGTATTTTCCATCTGGAGAGAGATCAAAAATTTGATGTTTATCTATTAGCATGGTATCTAAGTCAATGAGTTTAACTATTTTTTATTGTTGTGAATTACGTCAGAGGTCTCTCAATGTCCAGAGGCAAAATTTTTAAACTAGAATTATTTAGAAATTTTATGACAAACAGTTTTGTATTTTGTCATGAGAACAGACGAGTTCTTTGAAATCAAAACTTTCTGCAGGAATTCAAACACTAGGAATGGAATTTCTTATCACAGTAGCGAACACAGGAAAATAATTTCCATCTCACTTAGGATTAAGGTATTTACATGAGTTGCAGAAGACCAATATCTGATCACAAAATTATAGACCCTGCTCTGCCTGGCTCAGACTAGAAGAATGTAACCTTGGTGAATTCTTTCACTGTGGGAGTACTTAGTTCAGTAAAGGGCAAAGCCTGTTTCTGTCAGGTTTCTCACTTGGAACATTCTTGGTTTCGTTCCAATGCAAAGCAACACAATTTTTTATTTATACTCTCAAAAAATTAAGGGATGGGAACTAATTTCCTATAGATCTCTGCTGACCATATAATGTTGTGAACACTTGTTTGGCTTCTTTCCCATGCAAGAAAGCTCCAGCAAAGGTTCTGTGGTTCTCAGATTTTCCATTAGTAATAATTTACATAAAGATTGTGTATGTCTAGAGAGGGATAACTTAAGTACCATCTGGACAGAATCATAGCAACTCTTTTGCTATAATGTATATTTAATAACTTCAGCTGAGGCTTGCAGGGATGATGTCTAGCACTGCTGAAAGAAAGTAGTTACAGTATATGAGATCATGCTTTTATGACTACAAATGCCAAGGAACATTAATAGGTAATTGAATTCTTTATATGTCTGTTCGTAATTACAGTATCTGGTGATACTTGCCACCCATTTCTGAGAAAAGCAAGCCTGTTAAGTCTTAGGAAACAGGCACTGATCATCAGCCTTTCTGCATAACGGACTCCTTTTAGAGCCATCAAAAAATCTTCTGGCTTGGCTCTGCAAGCACAAATTTTTCTCTTAAATGAATTTTGGTTGTCATTAGGGTCATAGGTCTCCAAGTTGTCACTTTGATAGGTCAAACACCTTTTTTTGTCACTGATCAAATCCACTCTTAGCCCAGCTGAAAAGGTATCCACTTGAGATCTTACCCAGTAACTTACACCTTGTCAAAGGATTAGTCTCAGTGTGAATGTTTTATAGTTTCTGATGGTATGTATGGTATTAAGGAAGAAAAATTAAAATTAGGACAATTATCTAAACTACAATAAGTAAACTTCCAGCTTCGGCTTGCCACTTCTGTTTTTTTAAGTCCTGTAAGATTTTCTACTGCACTCTAATCCTTCTTCATATAATAATTTCATATAGTAATATGGCCTTGCTATGAGTCTTGAACTTGCTGCCTCTATTGAAATACAAGTTTAGGCCCTAATCCAGCAGATGGGGATGCTAGTTGAGATTAATAAGTCAACCACAGAGAGAATTTCCCTACATTTGTGCTTTCATTTAAAATGAAAAGGTGTAATTTACATCTGTGGCATGCAATTCACTTTGGCAGTTGCATTTTGCTGTTTGACTTAGAGGCCTTTGTTGTAGAGATTTGCTAGCTCTGAAACAGATGAAAAGTGTGGCTCAACAGATCTGATCTGCAGGAGTGGTATTCACTGCAAAAAAGGTGACATTGTCTCGAGAAGTAAAGCAAACTGCATTTTCAACAAATAAAAAAAAGATTTTCCAAAGGCTTTCAGAAAACTTGATTTTTGTTTTCTGGGGCAAAGAGCCTACAAAGGCATGAGTTCAGCCACAGGCAGATACTTATATGTGCTTACTGCATTTGGTCTTTCTTAGGCTTTGTCCTACAAGTACTTTGTCTGTGTGTTTAGCTTTACACAGCCACGATAGTGCCATTGACTTCAAGTGGTTTGATGGCTTGCATACCATTAACAAGTGTGTTTTTGGGAGAAATAGTCAGTTTCCATGTGACTAAAAAAATCATTCAGTAGTTATGTGACTGAGAAGCATTTAGAGAAGACATCTGATCCTAACTATCAGCCATTTTTGGTTAAAGCAGCAGTTCTGTTTTTTGCTCCTTCCTTCCTTTCTGCCCTTTGTCCAGTCTTATGACTTTTCCTTGTGCCATCTCTGGTCCTTCTCCAATTCCTTGAGTAGACAGTTCAACTCTGTAACCAGAAAAAATGTATTAATCTTTTGATTATTTAGTTTTTTGTCAGTTTAGTGAGCTGAACTTGTTGTGAAAGAAATCAAACACCAGAGAGAGCAGAAGGAGAAGGGCACGATGGTGTAGCTGGGAGCAGAGAAGTTTTCATGGCACTTCAAAGTGAGGGAGCCAGATAACAGGAGAAGTCATTGTAGAAGCAGAATTGGAAGGATTATTAAATAGAGCTGTGAGACAGCTTTACAACAAAATTATGCCAGAAGGGATTAGGGATTGGGTCTTGAAGGTGGAAAGGCAGAGACAAACATGGAGGGCTGGTTGTTCAGGAGACACTAGAATTCATCTCTTCTATACTGTATAACTGGGAAGCTGTTTGTTGTACAGACCAAGAAAGAAGTCTATGAATCCCAAAGATTATCAGCATGTTTGCATGTCTTGAAATACAGTACTGTCTAGATTCTGTTTGTTCAATAGAAAGTAGTAAAATTTTTACAGTATGTAAACTAAACACTGAAAACCCTGTCGATCACTGGTCAAGTATCTACATCTAATGAACAATGGGTATATTGCTGTCTCAAAAGCTGTTGGATAGAATATGATACATGAGTGCTGAAGAAAACAGAAACTGTTGAAGTTGTATCTCATTTTGTGTTTTTGACTTCATTGTCTGAATGATGTACGTCTTCTGTGTGTATTAGGTATGAAATATTACAACACAATTTCTTACAGCTGTTTTATATATACATCAGCTGTACTCCTTTACTGGTAAAGACTAAAGGTTTCATAAGACATTAATAAAAAGAAACAATATGAACAACAGAGTTCATCAGATTAGATGTTTTCATACATTTTCCTTTTTCTTTTCTATGTGTGCCTTTTCTTACCCTTTGCTGCTCTGTTATTTGGTTTCTGTCCTCTTCTCACTCCCTTATATGGAGTGACTGAAGTCTTAGTTTACTTTTCCCATCCATGTTTTGCCTTCCATTCTCAAAAAAAATATTTTAATATAGCTTCATAGCATTTTGTATTTGTCAGTTACTAAGGGAGTAACTGAAGGTACACAAGAAAAGAAAGCCAGCATTCAGTGTGCCCATGTACACACCTACCTCTCAGTGCTTTTTTCATTCACTTCTTTGCTTGTTTTTCCCCTACAAAAATGTGACAAAAATACAGTACAATAGCCAAGGTTATTCCTGGTACAGGGTCTATTTTCACCTTGTTATAACTTTATTAAGCATCAACCATTTGAGATTAAAACTTTGCTGCTTCACATCCTACGCAGCATAATTCTCCTTTTACAAGTTATTTATTGTTACTTTTTTTTTTTTTTTTAATGGAAGTGGAATGGTAGAGGAGAGAAAGAAGTTGGTTTGTTGTTAATGCCAGATAATTCAGGTGTTTCAACCTAAGTGGATATATGGCTCTCCTGTTGGATAGTCTTGTGGTTAGGGTCTTCAACTGTAGGTGAAATATAGGACATCCTTGTCTAATATTTTTTCTTTTTATAGTGAATCTCCCACACAAATCCTATAACCTCTAGGTAAATTTCCTCTGAAAATGGCTGGTCTTTTTTTTTTTTTTTTTTTTTCCCCTAATATTTCTAATCTGTGTAATGAATACTTGAATTTTTGCAGAAAGTAAGTCTGGAGTTTCTCTTTTCATGTTTTTTAAAGAACAGGTGAATTTAATTATAATTTTATAGTAATATAAGCTTCTGAAAAATTGTGTTCTCAAGAACTTCTCAGTTTGGTAGCTCAGTTTGAAGCCTGTCTATACCATGTAGTTCAGCAACCATTCACCCTAGGCTCAGCAACCTGAAAAGGTTACATGACTCTGAATAATGTGTTTGGGATAAAAATTTCAGAAGAAGAGTCAGCTAACATTCTTTAAACCTTACTCTTTTGAAAAATCTGACCTTTCTGTATCTCAGTATTCATGTCTAAAATTTGAAGAATAACTCTTCCTTAAACCCATGTGACATTTGAAAAAAAATTAATAAAAAAAATCAAGAATCCAGGAGTTTCATATGCAGCAAGGTAATTTCATAAATACCGAAAATAGATACATTGCTCTGGAGCAATTAAATAGAGATTCATTTCCAACATTTTGTTATTTTCTGATGTAAATTAAGTCAAATAACTTATATTTATTTATTTCTTCTGGATTAGCTTATCTATTGAGAGGATGCTTTGTTTAAACCAGATAGTTCACTTAAGATCTTGATACACTGAGATTATTAAGAGAAGTTTTTCTGTCACCATTGTGGTTTGTGTCACATGGCCAGATAAATCAAATAGCAACAAATTGCAGACTTTTTTAATCAAGTGCTGCTATGCTTTTAAAGGTCTGCCCAGCACTGCAAATAAAGATTCCTTTTGGCAGAAGAATGCTGTATTTTCCTTTAAATTCAATTTGCAATTCAAATCATGTCTTCAAAATAGGATTATCAAACATCAGATCTATGCAGGATTCCTAAAACATCTTAATGCAAGTTGGCAGTCGTTTATCACGCATTATTAAACAGTTTTCAAAAATCACAATGTTGTCACTGTAATTAGAAGCCTCTTTATATTGTACTACATAAGTGGCTTGTTAATCTGAAAAGACAATTATTAATAGTAGGATCTTAATTGCTATAATTACATTAAAGGAAGTCTTGTTCTAAAGCCTAAGAATGCTCCAGTTGCTTTGCAGACTTTCATGTCTTTGGACGATCATTATAAAATGCCAGTGATTTTAAATTAGGTTTCAGAGATAATTACAATTTAAACCATAAACCCCATATAAGCATAGTATAACTGGAATATATCTTCTGTTTTGAAACTCTAGTATAACTAAGGATTTTACCATGATTGCCATCACTATTTTTTTTTGTGGGAAAATTAATGATTTTCTTTTCTCTTTTGAAAGGAAGGTGAACCTTGTGAGAAGCAGATCATCCCACTACAGTGAGATCTTAGAATTACACAGGTTGTAATCTTGGCATACTTTGAGCATCAGTGAAGGGAAAGTGACACTTTCCTCAAAATGCTTATTTTTTGTAAGTATTTTTAAGGCTCCCACCTGTAAATGAAAGTAAGAATTGAGTTTGAAAAACCAGATAAGATTTCTGGAACTGCTGCTGCATGGATTGGAGTGGGAGCCTCTCCATTCGCAGTTATGTACACTCTCATTCACATGTTACCCATGATTTGTCACAGCATACAAATGATGGAGGGGAAAAAGAATATTTCACAGAATCATTCAGTTTGAAAGGATGCTCATGCTTATCTACTCCAGCCTCCTGATCAGATCAGGGTCAACAATCAGACTGTATTGCTCAGGGCTTTGTCCTCTTGGGTCTTGGAAACCTCCAGGGATGGAGTTCATGCAACTCCTCTGTGCAACCCACTCCAGTGCTTAATTATAATATTTTCCTTTTATGAGTGAGGATATCCCATCTTTCAGTTTATGGGCACTGGTTGTCATTTTCCCACCACAACTTAGTAAAGAGCCTGGCTCTATCCTCTTGGTGGTCCCTAAGTTGCCCTGAAGCTACCTCTTCAGAAGAAGGTGAGCAAGCTTAGGTCCCTCAGCCTCTTTTCACAAGGCAAATGCTCTAGACAGTTGTAATCTTTGTGGCTCTTTGCTGAAGTCCCTCCAGTTGGTCAATGTCTTTAATGTGCTAAGAGGTCCCAAACTGAATGTGGGGCCCTATACAGTGGGGGTCCATGCTGAGAGTGGTTTAATGAGTGCCAAGTTGAGGTGATGAATCACTTCCCTTGACTTAGTGGCTACAGTCTTTTTTTTTTTTTTTTTTATCTTCACAACCCAGTATGGAGTTAGTTTGAAGAAGCAGACTTTTTTTTAACCAATTGTTGTGGTTTAACCCCAAGTGGCAACTTATCCCCAAGCAGTCACTGACTCACTCCCCATCAGTGCTATGGGGAGAGAAAACCTATGGGTGACATAAAGACAACGTAATACCTAAAAACAAATTTAAAAAATGTAAGGAAAAAAACCAAACAAAGAGAAAGGAAAATAAAATCCAAGAATTATTTCTTGATGATGTAAAAGAAAACAATTACTCACCACCAATTGACTGATGCTCAGCCAGGCCCCACCAATTTTATTGCTGAGCACATCATATGATCTGGAATATCTTTGTGGTCAGCAGGGGTCATCTGTCCTGGCTGCCTTCCCTCCAAGCTTTTTGTGTACCCCCAGCCTCCTCACTGAAAGGGGAAATGTGTCAGGAGCAGAAAAGACTTTGTGTAAGCACTGCTCCGTAGTAACTAAAACATCCCTGTGTTACCAACACTGTTTTCAGCGCAAATCCAAAACACAGCCCCATACCAGCTACCGTGGAGAAAACTGACTCTATCCCAGCCAAGGAGTAGAAACATCGGGTAGTCAAACAGCTGTCAAACACCTAGACTGTATCTCAGATACAAGAATGCTGTGGGAGATCTTCTCAAGGCCTTGCTAAAGACAAGGCAGATGACATCCACTGTCCTCTCCACATTGACAGATGTTCTTTCATTGTAAAAGGCATTTGGCACTGGATTTGTTAACTATGGTATACTCTTGCTATAACCATGCTGCCTATTCCCAATCACGTTCTTTACCTTATTGTGACCAGAAATAGCTTTCAAAAGGACATGTTCTGTGATATTCCCAGGGACCAAATCGTGTCTGACCGGATTACCGTTCCTCCAATCAACAAGATCTTAAGATGAATGCAACATTAGCCTTTCTTCAGTCATCAGGACCTCTTCTGATTTCTACAGTCTTTCAAAAATAGTGTGAAGCAGCCTTACAGTGATGATGGCAGGCAATCAAATGCATATCACCTGATCCCATGGATCTGTATGAATAAATATTTCTTAAAGATACTTGACTCTATTCCTTTCCACTGTTGATGGTTCTCTTCTTAAATCCTCGCTCTAAGCACAGAGGCCAGCATGAAGCACCTGGCCAGGTGCAGACTGAGGCAAAGGTGGCATTGAATAGCTCACCATCCTTTCATGTCCGGGCAATATTTCTGTATTCTCCTTAGTAGCCTGCCCTTGCTTCTACCTCCTGTATAATCTGTATAATGCCTTTTTTACACTGGAGCATAGCTGTGTTTCCTGTTTAGGAAAAGTGGTCTCCTGAAACATCTGATCATTTTCCTGAGTATTAAGATAGACCGGTTTTGCACTTGGCAGTTTCCCTTAATGAC
Organism: Manacus vitellinus; assembly: GCF_001715985.3. Classification (NCBI taxonomy): domain Eukaryota; kingdom Metazoa; phylum Chordata; class Aves; order Passeriformes; family Pipridae; genus Manacus; species Manacus vitellinus. The sequence goes on along the minus strand of NW_021940682.1, from coordinate 42,482,661 downwards.
CTGCCAGGTCTCTTGAACTCCTTTTTGCTTTCAGAGATTTCTCTCCCAGGATCCCATGTATCAGTTCCTTGAAGAAGGCAAAACTTGGTCTCCTGATGATGAGGTCTGTATATTCACCTTTCTCCTCCTCCTTTGGGATTTTGAACTCCACTGTTTCCTGGTCCCTACAGCCAAGGATGCCATTGATTATCACATTGCCAAGCAGTTTTTCTTGTTCCAGTTCATGGTTGGTACCCCTAAAATATGTGGTCAGAGGTTGTCCCTGACAACCTCCAGATGCCTCCTAGATTGTGATCCCGCTGCGTTGCCCCCTTCAGAAAAGACAAAGTCTCCCATAAGAACCAGAGTCTGATTTGAGTTGCTTAAAAAAGGTTCATTCACTTCCTAACTACAGTGCTACCCTCAGTGGTCTCTTCTCTGACCCTGACTCATAAGTCCTCACCCAGTCTCTTTGCTTATTCCAAAGACCTCCACACACTCAAACTACTTCACATATTCAGCAATGCCCTCTCCTCTTTTCTTCTCCTGTTTTTTCTACAGATCTTGTGTCCATCCATCAGTGATGTCCTGTCATTTGAGTTGTCCCAGCAGTTAGCAGCTGTTCCAGTGATGCCATAGTTCTGTGTCTGCCTGCACAGCCCTTCTTATTCCCCCAAGCTGTGTGCTGTTGCGTACAGGTGGGAACTCTTGCCCTCTTTAATCCTTCACAAGGGCTTGCTTGTTCCCACCACCTTGCCTCTTGGGCTAACAGTTACTGACCTCTGTTTCCTCACTTAGCTGCAAACTCCTACACCGCTTTACTGAGGTGCCACCAAGTTTGCCACCTCGAAATGGGCCTGATCTTTGCCAGCAGTCCCCATTCCTGATACAGGAACCCATGCTTGTCATAAAAACCCTTTCTGTATGAATTTGTGTGGATGGGCTCTATAGGTATTTGTGAGTATGGATGGAGAAATAATAGCCAGGAAACAGCAATCTGAAGACAGGAAAAGTACATGCTAGAAGTAGCATGTGAAGAAGATATTTCAGGATCTCCACAGTCTAGCAATCCTTTTGAATCCACAATGACTGAAAAACCTGGGACATGAGTTTTTTGAATCTGTATTTGGCCACTAGCTTGTACTAGAATCAAAAATGGGTTGTGTGCTCAGATGACATCAAGAAGCAGTGGAGGCTACTGTATGCAGATGAGTGCTACAGGACTGCACATACAGCTGGTAAAACAAAGGACTGTTGGAGGGACCATTCTCAACACCTACGTACAAGCCACTGATGTATCAATATAACCCTCTGCTTCTGAGTGAGCAGCTGAGGTTGGCTTTGACTAGTAGCTGTGTATTTGTTTTTAAGTGAACTGTGTGAGGGAAATGTAATGTGTGAATAGTTATCTTCTATTAATAACAATAGCTTAATTAATAAATGCTCTAATAAATATTGACTGTGACCTGCATTTTCCTCCGACTTGTTCCCCCATGAGAGAAAAAGGAATTTGCAACATGGTCATAAAAACCAAAGGTCATGACACCATCCATGCAACCACCTGGTAAATCAGAGTATGTTTAATCCTCCTAGGCCTTTCCCTTTCACCTGTAGGATTGTGGAAAATTTGCCTTGGATTCCCATGTCTTTTACCTCTGCCCGTTCAGCAAACTAGACCTCCTAGATTTGCTCCAGGTCTCCCTGGTGCCTCTCTGGATAAGCAATGAGAAATATCAGTCTGAGGGCACTATGAACCCCAGCAATTTCTCCACAATGTCCTGAATCATCACAGCAAATAGGAAACCTCCTATGACAGCAACTCCATCCTCTACACAGGGGGGTCTCCAACCATTATCACCTACCACTTCATCTTGGTGCTAATGCATATTTTAAGCTCTAGAGTCTCCTCAGTGGACCTTGTGCCCCTTTGTTGACTCTCAGGGCACTGTAAGCTCAGATCTGAGGGCAGAAGAGGACCCATTCTATTGGTGCCAGAAGGCGTAAACTCCCAGTTTTCCCCTCTGTGGGAGTCTCCATCCACCATGGGTTCAGGCATAGCCTCATGCCATGCTGATTCTTTGTGTGGCTCAGGCTCTTGACTCTATAAGGTGTTTGGGAAGAGCCAGTGATGTTTTCTTCCTCCATGATGGTGTGCAGTCAGTCAGCTCACCTCATGACCCCTTCACCTGTCAGCCTGAACAGAGCACACCTCCCACAGGTGAGGCCACCATTAAACCCATCCCAGATGCCCTTCAGCCTGTCACCTGGCCACGACGCGTCCACCTGCCCTCCAGACTGCCATGAGGGTTGAGGTCTTCTATGTGCTTCCTCCAGCTGGTGGCAGAGACTGTGTCACATGGCACATCACCAACATTGCTGCACAGTTCCACACAACCTGGAGCAAGCTTTTTTAAGCCTCTCTAAACTACCTGCTCTACTAACTACCAATCTCTTTGCTGCATTTCTATTCAGCAGTCAATGTACCTCACTTTGGATGAACAGCAGGTTGCTCTCTGATCAGTAGGAAGCTAATGACTAAAGAGGCAGGCAGTTTTTAATTCTGAACCAATCTAAAAAAGCCTCGGTCAGACAGACTGTGGATGTTTCTGGAATTGACAAGCAGCAGCAATCTGAAGAAAAATAATAAACAGAACAAACATCAAACACAGAATAGGTAAATAAAAGAACATAACACAAGTACTGGTGAGAAAAGAGCTACAATGGGAGGTGTGAGTGGTGTAACAGCAGTGCTGCTGCTGGTAACAGATACTGCTTTACCACAGATCATTCTCAGTAGAAATCTGTCCGGTCATCATTATTTCTCAGGTATAAAGGGAGATAGTAGGGTAGTCTACAACTTCCTGTACTTCCTCTGAAGGCAGATACAGTTGTCTCTCATTATTAAGCAAGAGCTTTTCATCATTTAATTTTAGATGTGTAGGTGTTAAATGCATGAGTCACAGCTAGTCACTCTGAGCTCCCTTTATGGTCAGTGGCAAAATTCATCTGGCTTACTTACACACCGGTCTTAGGGTGATGTGATTCATCCCTTAGAGACAGCAATTTCTTTTTATCTTTGATACATAGTTAATCATACTGCTTCTGGCCAGATCACCTCTAGCTTAGTGAGTATTTACAGCCTTGCGGCCAGAATAGTTTAACTCATTTTCACAGAACAGCTGAGCTTGGAAGGGTCTCTGGACATCTGTTGGAGCCAAGCACAGGTGGCAGGAGGGCCTCTCCAGTGGGTTTAACCATTAAATAAGGTTCCAAGAAATGTAGCTCACTTTGGCTATCTCAGCTGTTATTAGGTATACAATTTTCATCAAAAGCAAGACTATTTGTAGACCTTCAGAAGAGGGTAACCTTGAAAGCCCCTTTGGGTTGTAGAAACCCAACCAAATAGCTAAACGAAATTACTTATAGGACCCAAAGACAATCTGGATGCTCAGTCAGTAGTGTTTTGATTTACCGAGCTGTGGCATAATGCAAAGGACTTTTGCCACTGGGTTTCATCTTGCATGGATGACTTTGGTTTCTTTGCCTCTTTTTTCTCCAAATCATCCTGTTTAACCCCATCCCCAACAGTTTTTCTCAATGCTTGAATCAGTTAGTGATGGCAATATTACTGTCTAAGCCAGCAGGAAACCTAGGCAAGGATAATATTTTGCTGGTTTACCTGTTACGATGAGTTCACTCTGCCAGGGTTGACATCAAGGGGTGGGAGGAAGCAAGTGACCAGAGGGACCACAGGGAAGTGTGACACCTTTGCCTTAGAGAGTCTGAAGCTGTCAAAACAGCATCCTCAGATTGTAGTTGGAGATACATCTAAATTACCACTGACTTTCACAAAGCAGTTCCCTTCCTTCTTAACTGCGCTCATACACCATTTCTGTACCCACACTGGTGAGGAGGGATCACAGCAGTCTTGTCTAATATGTAACTCTGAAAACAATGTAATTGGTTCAACTCAGCAGGTATCTCAGAAAGGAAAACAGAATAAAAGGGTAAGGCTGATAAGTTCTTACAAGGCAGAACAGCTCTGGCAGTGCTCTTCTCTGTTCTAACAGTGTACTAGCCATTTCAGTTGAAATTACATACAAATAAAAACAAGATGTGCCTTACTTAGAAAGCTCAATTTTCCTAAGGGTTTTTCTTACATAAATAAACTTCATATTGTTACACCTCACATAGAGAAAAGGAAGAAGTAGCCACTGATACAAGAAGTAGCGGTATGAATGGTCCATGTTTTCCATTCCCAAGAAGGCAATCCAAAGAGCTGTTTCTTGCTCTGAAGGAATGGAGTAACTGTATGACATCAGAGAATTTATTCCTGTCATTGATTCATATAAGTGCTGAATAAAGATGTCTTTCCCATGCCATGATTTTGTTACATGTATAAATATTTGTCTATTCAATATAGAAAACATTTCAGAATTAGACCACTGTAGTTTTGGTTTTATTAAACCGTTCCCAAAATATGTATGTGTTAAAGCACAAACATCTTTTAGTCACACGAAGAATTATTCTTGGTTACATAGAGAAGACATTTTATTGCTTATTTTGCATTACCCCAAGAGACAAGGTTAGTTTAGCTTTTGAACAAAGTCCAAAGAAGAAAGTGCTAACTAAAAGTTAGTGTTCTTCCATCTGGAATCTCTGTTGATAAATCTTGATTAAACTAGCTCAGTCTTCTGACAAGTTTAGCTCACAGCTGATATTGTATTAATTTCATGAGCAGATGTGGGACTTGCTTAATTCTTTTCCTCTATTTTGATTTAAAGTAATGTATAGTCATTAATATTGGTGCATTAATTATGACAAAGTAATGTGTGATCTTATAGAATCAGGCAATCATAAAAACAGATGGCTCACAGTAATTCATGAAATGCATATAAAAAGGATGTTATTTTTGAAGATCAGAGAAATATTCTGACACTGGGTAATTCTGTATCAACCTAGTGTGCACTGACCTGTTTTGTCTCAGCTGACAAAATGGAACCTTCAGTGATTGTTTATGGAAGCAGAAACAGGGAAAACAGTGCCTACTGAACTGAAAGTGAACTAAGTTAGATGAGGCCTAGAAATAGGAAACACCTGTGAGAATGTCAGGAAACAGCAAATTCAATCCTTCTCACTCCTTCACAGGCAAGGAAAAGGAGACAGCTTGATTTGCAAAACTCCAGGCCCAGACCGTGAGGTGTAACATGCATAAAAATAATCTTTATTTGGAAATTGAAGAAACAAGCTCCCATTGTTAAATATAGACCCTAGTAATGTGGTTAAGCTAATGTATACTATGACCAAAATTAAATGTCTGCTATATACACTTAACTGTTATTTGTGTGTGTTTGTTAGTGTGGCCTATGTGCAGTGGGTTAATGTGCTAGCATTTATACAGGATCAGAAGGTATGATGAAATTATGAAACTATTTGTGCAATATAGATTCAGTGAATCTTGACAGAAGTTCCAGGCTAGCTATATGTGTACTGAGATTAGAAATGCATATGCAGAGTGGGGAACACCTTATTGGGGGAACCATATTTCTCTCTACAACTGCCTGAAAGGAGATTGTAGACAGGTTAGGGCTGGTCTCTGCTCCCAAGTAACAAGTGACAAGACAAAAGAAAATGGCCTTAAGTTGTGCCGGGAAGGTTTCGATTGGATACTAGGAAAAATTTCTTCATTGAAAAGGTATTGGAACAGGCTGCCCAGAGAAGTGGTGGAATCACTGTCTCTGGAAGTGTTCAAAACACATGTGGATGTGCTGCTTAGAGACATGGTTTAGTGGTGGACTTGGCAGTGCTGGGTTAACGGTTGGACTCAGTGATGTTAAAGGTCTTTTCCAACCTAAATGATTCTGTGATTTTCTAACTATCTGTGTCTGGGATGTCTATGAGGTCAGCAGTCTAGCCATTAATTTGTGCTTTGCAATCCTTGACAGATGTACAGTAACACTCTCTCTGCCTGGATGCATTTTCAGTGCAAAAAAAAAAAAAAAAGATGTGGAAACCCAAACATATGACACCTTGTTTCCAGCATCAACCAGATTTGAAAAACAGGACCGAGCTCGTAGATGAGATCTTATAGAGTTGTTAGCAGTACAGATACTATGTTTCAGCCATAGAGTTGTAGAAGCAATGACAGTATTTCATATACCATACAGTTTACTAATTTCTGACAGTGAACCTCTCTAGCCCACAGAGAGAGAGATTTCTTATCTGTAAACATGACTGTCAAAATTAATATATTTTCCACTCTGCTTGTAAATGTATGCCTTCTGGAGATGCTGAGCATTAAAATGGTATGGGGCTCAGTAATGTGAAAACTTAGAGAAGGAGATTTTATTGCAGTGAGATGTTGCATAAGCCATGTTGTTAGTTCTGCTCTTTCAATAGCCAGAGCACTGAGGTCAACTGATGTGTCAGGAAAAGAAGTTACCAGTCAGTTCACAGTGGGGCACATTCTGTCTCTTCATTGTGGGAGGTTTTATTCTTCCTCTCTCTCTTTTTTTTTTTTAACCTGACGTTCCAAGTGGCATTTGGTTTTACTTTAGCATCTGATATTCACAGTGAGAAATAATACTTTTTAAATTAGAGGAATACATATACTACTGGCGTACTAATTTTTTGGTGTTAATTGGACGATGAGGGGGCGGTATTGAAGCACATCAAAAATATAAACTTTGTGCAAAACAGTGGACAGTTACCACTCTCAACTAAAAAAGGAGTTTGCTGCCATCTTATGGGCTTGACAAGTATTTTTTTCCTAAAAGTAATGCAACACTATTATGAATAGTTCTTAAAATTATTTTCCTTAATTCATAGATGATCTTGGGGGAGCCTGTCCTGTCTCGTGTCTAAATTTTTTATTCTAAGTACTAATTGCTTTTAAGTTAAAAAAAAAAAATCAAAAACCTGCCATATTTTTCCCTATTTCACTGCCTCATTTAGTTCTTTAAAGCTCAATCTTCTCAGCAGATATTCACCCCCCCAATTTTTGTCTATTATATAACCTATTTATTATTTTGTGGAAATTATTTTAAGATCTTAAATTACTACTTAAAAACCCAGTTAGAAGTCTGGATAACAGACATTTAACTTTCTACTCACTTACTGCTTTACACTGATAGGCTTACCTGTTGATGGCTTCTATGTCTACTGAAGATATGTTGGTCTTGCCCTGTACTCTGGAGTGCCATACATAGTGAATGCCCTTCTCTCTCACCAGAGATCAAGACTGTGTAAAACTTCTTTCACATTATTAACACTCATTTTAAATAATAAGGTTTTTCCATACTCTTTAACATAGAAGTAGCTGGTCCAGTTGAAACCATGAGTAATATAACCTCAGACTTAAAACTGCCTACTTTTTAAATCTAAGGGAAGATCAACTACAAGCAGAATTGAATTCTTGTATTTCTATAAGTATGCTTCCCATTAAAGAAGACGACCCCAAAACATGACATTGTTTGTGACAGCTATGAAGGGGTGTTGATCTGAATATGGCAAAGATTTTCTGTTATACAGAAATTTCTGATCTTAAAATTATCTGTACTGTCTTAGATTAAACTAAAAGCTACAAATTTCTTGGAGGAAGAGATTACAGTATAGTAATTACGCCTGTAGTTAGTGCATATTTAGTGCCTAAAGAAAGAACTCATGCTTCAATAAGTTTTCTCATTTGTTAATGGAAACTGAAACAGTTTCTGAAAAATAAATCAAGGCAGTTTTATACAAGAGCTTCTTGACTGTGTCTCTCACCTGGGATGCAAGAAAGTTGAAAAGGAGGACTTCCCTGGTATTGCAATGTACACTTTTGCTCTGTAC